>NC_092338.1:431197500-431815833 GCF_046630445.1 Rutidosis leptorrhynchoides
TACGAGCTTTCGTTTTCCATAATGGTTTAGAAAATCCTGGTGGTTTAGAGGTTCTCGGGTCATTGTTACATTTTAGGAAATATGGATGTTGTCGATACATATAAAGTTCATCGGGGTTGGAATCGGGTTTCTCTATTTTTATAACTTTTCCCTTATTATTTTCTTTCACTTTATTAAATTGGGTCGAGGTAATTTCTATAACATCATCGGAATCCTCATCGGGATCCGATTCATCGGAAAATTGGTAATCTTCCCAATATTTTGCTTCCTCGGTGGAAACACCATTGACCATTATTAACTTTGGTCCGTTGGTTGAGGATTTTCTTTTATTTTATCGATTTACTATAGGTATCAATATTTCTTCCTCCGGAACCTCTTCTTCTTCTGGTTCCTCCTCTTCCGATTCATCCTCTTCTGGTTCCTCTTCTTCCGGTTCCTCCTCTTTCGGTTCCTCCTCTTCCGGTTCCTCTTCGGGAATTTGTGAATCTTCCCAAAATATATTCGACTCTTCATTATTATTAGGTGAATCAATGGGATTTGTACTAGAGGTAGACATCTATCACACAATATCAAACACGTTAAGAGATTAATATATCACATAATATTTACATGTTAATAATATATAGTTTCCAACAAAAAAATGTTAAGCAATCATTTTTGAAGAAAAACACGGTCGAAGTCCAGACTCACTAATGCATCCTAACAAACTCGGTAAGACACACTAATGTAATTTTCTGGTTCTCTAAGACCAACGCTCTGATACCAACTGAAATGTCCCGTTCATATTGATTATAAACGTTCCATATTAATTGATTTCATCGCGAGGTTTTGACCTCTATATGAGACGTTTTTCAAAGACTGCATTCATTTTTAAAACAGCCATAACCTTTATTTTATCTATAAAGGTTTAAAAAGCATTAAGTAGATTATCAAATAATGATAATCTAAAATATACCGTTTACACACGACCATTACATAATGGTTTACAATAAGAATATATTACATCAAAAATAAGTTTCTTGAATGCAGTTTTTACATAATATCATACAAGTATGGACTCCAAATCTTGTCCTTATTTTAGTATGCAACAGCGGAAGCTCTTAATAATCACCTAAGAATAAACATGCTTAAAACGTCAACAAAAATGTTGGTGAGTTATAGGTTTAACCTATATATTATCAAATCATAATAATAGACCACAAGATTTCATATTTCAATATACATCCCATACATAGAGATAAAAATCATTCATATGGTGAACACCTGGTAACCGACATTAACAAGATGCATATAAGAATATCCCCTATCATTCCGGGAAATTTTTCGAACATGATAAAACAACATCGAAGTACTAAAGCATTCGGTACTTTAGATGGGGTTCGTTAGGCCCAATAGATCTATCTTTAGGATTCTCGTCAATTAGTAGATCGGTTTACTAATTCTTAGGTTACCAAGCAAAAGGGACATATTCGGCTTCGATCATTCACCCATATAATGTAGTTTCATTTACTTGTGTCTATTTCGTAAAACATTTATAAAACTGCATGTATTCTTATCCCAAAATATTAGATTTTAAAAGCGGGACTATAACTCACTTTCACAGATTTTTACTTCGTCGGGAAGTAAGACTTGGTCACTGGTCGATTCACGAACCTATAACAAATATGTACATATATATCAAAGTATGTTCAAAATATATTTACAACATTTTTAATACGTTTTACTGTTTTAAGTTTATTAAGTCAGCTGTCCTTCTTAGTAACCTACAACTAGTTGTCCATAATTAGATGTACAGAAATAAATCGATATATATTATCTTGAATCAATCCACGACCCAGTGTATACACGTCTCAGGCTGGATCACAACTCAAACTATATATATTTTTGGAATCAACCTCAACCATGTATAGCTAACTCCCACATTACTGCATATAGAGTGTCTATGGTTGTTCCAAATAATATATATAGATGGGTCGATATGATATGTCAAAACATTTGCATACGTGTCTATGGTATCCCAAGATTACATAATATATTAGAATACATGTATAATACAATATAAATTAGCTAGGATATGATTAATATAGATTTGTTACCAATTTTCACGTAGCTACAACAGGCAAAAATAACCAATCTTGTTTTACCCATAACTTCTTCGTTTTAAATCCGTTTTGAGTGAATTCAATTGCTATGGTTTCATATTGAACTTAAGTTTATGAATCTATACAGAAAAAGTATAAGTTTATAGTCAGAATTACAGGTTACAAGTCATTTTTGTAAAGGTAGTCATTTCAGTTGAAAGAACGACGTCTAGATGACCATTTTGGAAAACATACTTCCAATTTGAGTTTAACCATGATTTTTGGATATAGTTTCATGTTCATAAGAAAAATCATTTTCCCAGAAGAACAACTTTTAAATCAAAATTTATCATAGTTTTTAATTAACTAACCCAAAACAGCCCGTGGTGTTACTACAACGGCGTATATCCGGTTTTACGGTGTTTTTCGTGTTTTTCGGTTTTAAATCATTAAGTTAGCATATCATATAGATATAGAATATGTGTTTAATTGATTTTAAAAGTCAAGTTAGAAGGATTAACTTTTGTTTGCGAACAAGTTTAGAATTAACTAAACTATATTCTAGTGATTTCAAGTTTAAACCTTCGAATAAGGTAGTTTTATATATATGAATTGAATGATGTTATGAACATCATTACTACCTCAGGTTTTGTGGATAAACCTACTGGAAATAAGAAAAATAGATCTAGCTTCAAAAGATCCTTGGATGGCTTGAAAGTTCTTGAAGCAGAATCATGACACGAAAACAAGTTCAAGTAAGATTTCCACTCGAAATAAGATTGTTATAATTATAGAAATTGAATCAAAGTTTGAATATGAGTATTACCTTGTATTAGAAAGATATCTTACTGTAAATAAGAAAGATTTCTTGAAGTTGGATGATCACTTTACAAGATTGGAAGTAAGCTAGCAAACTTGGAAGTATTCTTGATTTTATGAAACTAGAACTTATAGAATTTATGAAGAACACTTAGAACTTGAAGATAGAACTTGAGAGAGATCACTTAGATGAAGAAAATTGAAGAATGAAAGTGTTTGTAGGTGTTTTTGGTCATTGGTATATGGATTAGATATAAAGGATATGTAATTTTGTTTTTATGTAAATAAGTCATGAATGATTACTCATATTTTTGTAATTTTATGAGATATTTCATGCTAGTTGCCAAATGATGGTTCCCACATGTGTTAGGTGACTCACATGGGCTGCTAAGGGATGATCATTGGAGTGTATATACCATTAGTACATACATCTAAAAGCTGTGTATTGTACGAGTACGAATACGGGTGCATACGAGTAGAATTGTTGATGAAACTGAACGAGGATGAAATTGTAAGCATTTTTGTTAAGTAGAAGTATTTTGATAAGTGTCTTGAAGTCTTTCAAAAGTGTATGAATACATATTAAAACACTACATGTATATACATTTTAACTGAGTCGTTAAGTCATCGTTAGTCGTTACATGTAAATGTTGATTTGAAACCTTTAAGTTAACGATCTTGTTAAATGTTGTTAACCCAATGTTTTTTATATCTAATGAGATGTTAAATTATTATATTATCATGATATTATGATATATTAATATATCTTAATATGATATATATACATTTAAATGTCGTTACAACGATAATCGTTACATATATGTCTCGTTTCGAAATCCTTAAGTTAGTAGTCTTGTTTTTACATATGTAGTTCATTGTTAATATACATAATGACATGTTTACTTATCATTTATCATGATTAAACATAGTGTAACAATATCTTAATATGATTCATATGTAATTAGTAAGACGTTGTTATAACGATAATCGTTATATATATCGTTTCAAGTTTCTTAATTCAATAAACACAATTTTATGTATATAACTCATTGTTAAAATACCTAATGAGATACTTACTTATCATAATATCATGTTAACTATATATATAATCAATATATGTCATCATATAGTTTTTACAAGTTTTAACGTTCGTGAATCACCGGTCAACTTGGGTGGTCAATTGTCTATATGAAACCTATTTCAATTAATCAAGTCTTAACAAGTTTGATTGCTTAACATGTTGGAAACACTTAATCATGTAAATATCAATTTTATTTAACATGGAAAAGTTCGGGTCACTACAGATCACCCTAGGCCATGAGTAGCGTTGACGTTCGAGTAATTTCACATTATCGTGTATGTTATAATCTTATAATATAAGTATTATTCTTTATTATTGATTTTTAATTTTTTTAATTCTTTAGTATAATAGGGAAAGGAATTAATTAGTTATTATAAGTATTATTTTGATGTTTTATAATAATAGTAACAATATAATATTAATGTATTTATATGTATTTAATTAGTTTAGCCGAATTATATACATATACGATTTAATTTGTTGATTAATTCCATTAGTCACCTAAAAATTATATTCATAAATTTTATAACTCTAGTTAGGCATATGAATCAGTAGAAACATTTACAAAAATAATTTTTCCAAGTTTTTATATTTATTTCCATTTTTCTTTGCATATGTTCTCGGTTTAGATTAAATTAAAATTAATTAGGTAATAAATATCAAATCGACCTAAATAAATAATTTTATATTTTATACAGGTTCTATATTCTGTAAAAAATATTATAAAAATTATTAAATCAAATTTATACCGAAATATTATTTATTTAATGTTTTCTAATTATTTAACCATTCTAATCGGCCTATAATTAAATAAATAGGAAAAACAATTTAAAATTAATTTTTTGTATTTTTAACAGTATCTAGTGATGCTACTAATCATATAAAATTTTTATAAAAATAGATTTAATACACGTTTGTATTTATTTTGTATTTTCTTTATTATTTCTCTCGGTTTAGAATAATGCAAAATTAAATTCTATTTAAATACTAATCGACCCATTTATTTAATTTTTATAATTTTTTCTTGTTTATAAAAGTATAATAATATCAAAAAAAATTATAATTATTTTTATTACTGTTTAATATTTTATTACGAATTTTATATAGTTTTCGTGTTTAATTAGTACTTAATTCGTAATTAATTACAAATAATATTCCATAACTTATCATAATTATTTTTATAAGTACTACTACTGTTCTAAATAATTTCCAAATAAATACTACTGATGTGAATATTTATTAACTATTTAAAATAACAATTGGCTAAACAAAATACAAGAAATAAATAAAATGAATAAAAATAAATAAGAAAATAAATAAAATGTCTATTGCTTGGAAGATGACGCCCCAGACGGTGCGGCTTAAATCGGATTGGAAGATTTCCTAATTTATTTTCTTAGTTGTTTTGTACATGAGCGTTAGCTCGGGTGGCTAGTTCATAGTTTTTGTTTAGCTTGGTTGTTTTTGGTCTTTCACTGTAAACATTCTTTATTCTTTTTAATAAAGATTCGCCGGGTAAAACCCATTACCCAAAAAAAAAAAATGAAAAGGAAAGATTACCTCAAGAGTTCTTCAATATTTTTAGAGAGGAAGTGAGTTAAGTGTGTGCAAGAATGAACTAGTTTGGATCTCTTTTTATAGGACACAAGATGGAGCTTAAGTCAATAAGAGGATGAACTAGTTTATGATTTTTATTTTTTTTTTTTTTTTATTTTTAGTCAACATCAGGATGTATTTGTTTAGTCTATATCCTTTATATATATATTATTATTTTTATTTTATTTTTTTTTATTTTTTTGACAGATTATAGATTTATATATTTCAAAAACTTTTTATCAAATTATTTTTATTTTTACTTAATTAATAAATACGAATTTATATAAAAATATAGTAATTTCGGTAATATATATAATCAATAATTATGATTTTAATTTAATTACAATTATTACTTATAGTTTTTATTAGTTTCCTAAATTACATTTATTTTATATATATAACTTGTATTTATTATATAGTTAATTATATAATACATTAATTATATAACAAAAGTAATATAAGTTATATATTTAAATTAATAAGAAAAAGTGTTACATTATATAAATTTATATAATATAACCTTGTTTATAATAATTATATTATTTATTTAAGCGTACGTTGTTGACTAAAAATCACTATTCGGTCAACGTTCATTAAATCGTATATATAACAACCCTAATTAATTAATACATATAGTCATGGAGAAAAACCTAGGGGTATTTTAGTAATTTCAGAAGTCGAAAGGTGAGGGTTGTTATAACTTCGCTGGTTGAACTAAAGTCAATTTGATGGTTGAACTAAAGTGCGTTTGCTGGTTCGGTTTGCTGATTCTTCTTATTTGCTGGCTTGCCTTCATATATCAAAAACTTTATTCATGAACTTAACTACTTCAGTTTAAGGAGTGAAGTAGGGTAAACCATGAGCCTCTTGAACCAGCTTCAAAAACACTTAGATAATACGAAAGAGATGACAACACAACCATTGCTTAACCAGATTCAGGTGTAACAGATGTTGAGCTTGTGCTGGTTGTGTTGCTAGTTACATTGCCCATTTCACCCGCATCACTATTGCAATATTTGAAATATTTTGTACTTGTATACTAGAAATGCTCCCAACTAGCATATCTCTATAAAGAGGTTTCGACATCAAGTTATCCTGGATTCATCCCTTTCGATCCAAAGCAACAGATGGGTTGCGCACACCCTAATCCAAAACATACCGACGATCCATTACAACACATCATGACCAACGAGCAACGAGCACTGAATCCGATTCCATGACAGAATGATCGGCCTCAAACACACCAATCAATTTTGAGGGAACGTGCATAGCTTCAAAAGGAGAATCATTTGCAACTATAACGGTTTGAGGAACATCAAGACCTTGGGCACTAATAGCTTTAAAAATAAATTATAGTGATTGATATATAACTCTAACCTATTAGAAATGCACCCTGGAATTGACCATCAAAATCACCAGCTCTAGCATCGAGATCATTAACAATCGGTAACTTATCACCAAGCCACACCACACGATTAGCTTTTGCAATCAACTCCGAAAGGAAACCATCTTGAAGATACGATCAAGACCAAGAGCATCAACCATTTCGTTAATGAAAAATGAGTCGACACCCGCTCTTGTAGATTTTTGTTTTGTTGGACTCAGTAGTTTCATATTATTTTATTAATGAAGTGCCCCAATTGGTTTAGTAAAAATAGAAAAGACAACAACCGGGACAAAATAATTGTTCAAGTATTGCGTTGAGATTTTAACTAACTCAAATGTATTTTATTTATATTATATAGATGGTCACGATCCGTTAAATTATGTGGGGGAGCAATGAAGAAAAAACTAATGTAGCCTCGAGGAGAGCTAGATGAGTCTATTTTCGATATGATGTAGTTAATTTTGTTAGATGGATTATATAGATCGACCTAAGTTTGATTGTGGACTTGGTCCATTAGGGTTATTCTAAAGTTTGTGTCTTTGTGATCCCTATATATATCGTATGAATAATAAAGCAATATTCACGGGTTCTATTATTTTATTGCTTTATTATTCATACGATATATATAGGGATCACAAAGACACAAACCTTAGAATAACCCTAATGGACCAAGCCCACAATCAAACTTGGGCTGATCTATATAATCCATCTAACAAATTTTCGGAGAATTAGACCACTTGGCACTTGCTCCACACTCGATGTCTTCTATAAAGAGAAAACGAGAAAAAATTCTCTTTCTATACCAACAGCAACAATATTATCTGTTTATTTAGTAAACTATAAATCTGCCAAATTATGTTGAACCTGAACATTAAATCCTATTGACATTCTTTTACCAACTGTTGCTTGGTCTCGCTTCTAATTTTCTTATTAGTTGACTATTCATTTTGACAAAAATACATGTTTTCATATTCACTAGTTTTCTAGAGAAAAATCTACTTCTACTCTTACTTTAAAGAAGAATAGAATAGAATATAAATATAAAATTAAAACTAAAATGAGTTTATAAATGAGTCTTTTATTAGATTTACATTCTGATGAGTTTATATATCAAAGGTTTACCCATTTTTTTTTATAAAATAATTTTTTTTTTTTTTTTTTTTTTTTTTTTTGTAAAAAATAACCAAGTAACACAAGAAAACTTCAATCTCAGCAATCAAGATTCACTTATAGCCAAAATTACACAACCGTTTGATAGAACACTAAAGATGAGAATAGAAAATACTTCAAACTATTACAGAGAATCACACCACAATTGATCTTAAACAGAATCAATCACCAGAAAAACAAACGGCACATCAAGATGATGTGTATTAAGATGAAAAAGATGAAAACCCTAGAATGGTAATCGAGAGAAAAAACTTGCAGAAGAAAATAATGTGAATAAGTTAAATGATAAAAGGATTAAGAAAATCCTTTTATACTACACATAAATTAATAGGCTTTGGGCTTCATTCCTTGCATAAGTCCAATAAGCTTCCTTTGCATAGTCCATTAGCATAATATATCAAAAGCTCAAGCCCACCAGAACTCTACTTCCACAATTAGCCAAAACAAGTCCTTCAGCTTTAAGAAATCACACAGGTAGTACCTGCACATACTTGCAACAACAAGTAAGACAACTATGAATGTAAAATAGAAACAAACTAAGCTTGTTAAAAAATGTATAACATTTTCAACATGCCCCCTCAAGCTTAGTTTGGAACAAGTCTGAAAGCCCCAATCTTTCAACCAAATAATTATGATGTTTTATAGTAAGCCCTTTGGTTAGAATATCACTTAAATTTTCAAATGAAGATATTTTAGACACCTTAACAATTCTTGTACAAATTTTTTCTCTTAAGTAATGTAAATCAATATCAAAATGTTTTGTTTTCTCATGAAATACAGGGTTAGCAGAAATTTGAATAACAGAGCTATTATCACAGATAATTTGTACAGGAAGAGGCACTTTAATGTTCAAATCTAACAAAAGATTTTTAATCCAAATAACTTCACAAGAAACAGTTGCCATGGCTCTATATTCTGCTTCTGCAGATGACCTAGCAACTGTGGTTTGTTTTTTACTTTTCCAAGAAACAAGGGAATTGCAGAAATATACCAGGTAACCAGTTACAGACTTTCTGTTTAATTTGCATTTAGCCCAATCAGAATCACAGAATGCATGTAAAGAGAAGTTATTACCTTTTACTAAATTGATACCTCTACCTGGAGCATTTTTAAGATAGCTCAAAGTTCTAAAAGCAAGATTAAGATGAGACTTTAAAGGAGCATGCATATATTGACTTAAAACTTGAACATCAAATGAAATATCAGGTCTGGTCAAAGTTAAGTAAATTAGTCTACCAACAAGCTTTTGATATTCAGTCACATTAGTAAGTAGACTATCCTTTTCACTTGGTTCACTATTAATATTAACATTGCATTCAATTGGTGTACCAATAGGTTTACTTCCCAACAAACCATAATCATTAAGCAATTCAAGACAATATTTTATTTGAGAAAGACAAATTCCATCATTTTGATTAAGAATTTCAATTCCTAGAAAATATTTAAGTTTACCCAAATCTTTTATCATAAACTCTGTTTGCAGAAAAGCTTTGAATTTTTTTTTATCTCAATTTCACTATTTCCTGTAATAACAATATCATCAACATAAACTAACAAAGCTATGAAAACATCATCAGAATTTTTAACATACAAAGAATAATCAGACTTGCTTTGAACAAAACCACTTTCAATAAGAGCAGCATTAAGTTTTTCATTCCATTGTCTTGGAGCCTGTTTTAGGCCATATAAGGATTTTGTTAATTTACACACTTTATTAGTGTTTGCAGCTTCAGTATAATATCCTTCAGGTATATTCATATAAATCTCTTCTTTTAAATCATCATATAAGAAAGCATTATTGATGTCAAGTTGATACAATGGCCAATTATTTTGAACAGCCAAAGTAATGAAATATCTAACAGTAACATGCTTTACAACAGGACTAACGGTTTCTTCATAATCAATATGTTCTTTTTGACTGTAACATTTAGCAAGAAGTATAGCTTTGTATCTTTCAATTTCTCCATTAGCTTTATATTTGATTCTGAAAACCCATTTGGAACCGATGGGTTTTCTGTTAAAGGGTAAATCAGTAATTATCCAAGTGTTATTTCTGTTTAAAGCTTCAATTTCAAGATTCATAGCTTCAATCCAATTAGGATCAAGACAAGCTTGTTGATAACTTTTTGGTTCAATGGTTTTATTAGGATTAGAAATGAAAGAATAATTGTTTGAATTAAGATTACTGTAATTAACAACTCTTTCAATTCCATATTTGACTTTTTCATCAACAACAAAATCATCAAATTTCTTAGGAAAAATAGTGTTTCTGGAAGATGTAGTGACCCGAACTTTTCCATGTTTATATATATATATTAAATGAAATTGTTATTTACATGATTAAGTGTTTCCAACATGTTAAGCAATCAAACTTGTTAAGACGTGATTAATTGAAATAGGTTTCATATAGACAATTGACCACCCAAGTTGACCGGTGATTCACGAACGTTAAAACTTGTAAAAACTATATGATGACATATATATGGATATATATATAGTTAACATGATATTATGATAAGTAAACATATCATTAAGTATATTAACAATGAACTACATATGTAAAAACAAGACTACTAACTTAATGATTTTGAAACGAGACATATATGTAACGATTATCGTTGTAACGACATTTAATGTATATATATCATATTAAGAGATATTTATACATCATAATATCATGATAATATAATAATTTAAAATCTCATTTGATATTATAAACATTGGGTTAACAACACTTAACAAGATCGTTAACCTAAAGGTTTCAAAACAACACTTACATGTAACGACTAACGATGACTTAACGACTCAGTTAAAATGTATATACATGTAGTGTTATAATATGTATTCATACACTTTTGAAAGACTTCAAGACACTTATCAAAATACTTCTACTTAACAAAAATGCTTACAATTACATCCTCGTTCAGTTTCATCAACAATTTTACTCGTATACACCCGTATTCGTACTCGTACAATACACCGCTTTTAGATGTATGTACTATTGGTATATACACTCCAATGATCAGCTCTTAGCAGCCCATGTGAGTCACCTAACACATGTGGGAACCATCATTTGGCAACTAACATGAAATATCTCATAAAATTACAAAAATATGAGTAATCATTCATGACTTATTTACATGAAAACAAAATTACATATCCTTTATATCTAATCCATACACCAACGACCAAAAACACCTACAAACACTTTCATTCTTCAATTTTCTTCATCTAATTGATCTCTCTCAAGTTCTATCTTCAAGTTCTAAGTGTTCTTCATAAATTCCAAAAGTTCTAGTTTCATAAAATCAAGAATACTTCCAAGATTGCAAGTTTACTTCCAAATTTTCTAAATCCATTCCAAGTAATCATCCAAGATCAAGAAACCTTTGTTACTTACAGTAGGTTATCTTTCTAATAAAAGGTAATAATCATATTCAAACTTTAATTCAATTTCTATAACTATAACAATCTTATTTCGAGTGGAAATCTTACTTGAAATTGTTTTCGTGTCATGATTCTGCTTCAAGAACTTTCAAGCCATCCAAGGATCCTTTGAAGCTAGATCCATTTTTCACATTTCCAGTAGGTTTATCCAAGGAACTTGAGGTAGTAATGATGTTCATAACATCATTCGATTCATACATAAAAAGCTGTCTTATTCAACGTTATAAACTTGTAATCACTAGAACATAGTTTAGTTAATTCTAAACTTGTTCGCAAATAAAGTTAATCCTTCTAGCTAGACTTTTAAAATCAACTAAACACATGTTCTATATCTATATGATATACTAACTTAATGATTTAAAACCCGGAAACACGATAAACACCATAAAACTGGATATACACCGTCGTAGTAAAACCGGGGGCTGTTTTGGTTGGGATAATTAAAAGCTAAGAAGAACTTTGATTTAAAATCTATACTTCTGGAAAAATGATTTTTCTTATGAACATGAAACTATATCCAAAAATCATGGTTAAACTCAAAGTGAAAGTATGTTTTTCAAAATGGTCATCAAGATGTCGTTCTTTCGACGGAAATGACTACCTCTTTCAAAAATGACTTGTAACTTGTATTTCTGCTTATAAACTTATACTTTTTATATTTAGATTCATAAAGTTAAGTTCAATACAAAACTGTAGCTACTGGAATCACTCAAAACGGATTAGAAACGAAGAAATGGCGAGTAAAACAAGATTGATAAAAACTACTCATTTTACCTACGTGAAAGTTAGTAATAAATCTATTTCAACCATAACCTAATCAATTTATATTATATATTATGTAATCTTGAGATACCATAGACACGTATACAATGTTTCGACCTATCATGTCGACCCATCTATATATATATTGCGGAACAACCATAGACACTCTATATGTGAATGTTGGAGTTAGCTATACAGGGTTGAGGTTGATTCCAAAATATATATATAGTTTGAGTTGTGATCAATACTGAGATACGTATACACTGGGTCGTGGATTGATTCAAGATAATATTTATCGATTTATTTCTGTACGTCTAACTGTGGACAACTAGTTGTAGGTTACTAACGAGGACAGCTGACTTAATAAACTTAAAACATCAAAATGTATTAAAAGTATTGTAAATATATTTTGAACATACTTTGATATATATGTATATATTGTTATAGGTTCGTGAATCAACCAGTGGCCAAGTCTTACTTCCCGACGAAGTAAAAATCTGTGAAAGTGAGTTATAGTCCCACTTTTAAAATCTAATATTTTTGGGATGAGAATACATGCAGGTTTTATAAATGATTTACAAAATAGACACAAGTACGTGAAACTACATTCTATGGTTGAATTATCGAAATCGAATATGCCCCTTTTTATTAAGTCTGGTAATCTAAGAATTAGGGAACAGACACCCTAATTGACGCGAATCCTAAAGATAGATCTATTGGGCCTAACAAACCCCATCCAAAGTACCGGATGCTTTAGTACTTCAAAATTTATATCATATCCGAAGGGTGTCTCGGAATGATGGGGATATTCTTATATATGCATCTTGTTAATGTCGGTTACCAGGTGTTCACCATATGAATGATTTTTATCTCTTTGTATGGGATGTGTATTGAAATATGAAATCTTGTGGTCTATTGTTACGATTTGATATATATAGGTTAAACCTATAACTCACCAACATTTTTGTTGACGTTTAAAGCATGTTTATTCTCAGGTGAATACTAAGAGCTTCCGCTGTTGCATACTAAAATAAGGACAAGATTTGGAGTCCATGTTTGTATGATATTGTGTAAAAACTGCATTCAAGAAACTGATTTCGATGTAACATATTTGTATTGTAAACCATTATGTAATGGTCGTGTGTAAACAGGATATTTTAGATTATCATTATTTGATAATCTACGTAAAGCTTTTTAAACCTTTATTTATGAAATAAAGGTTATGGTTTGTTTTAAAATGAATGCAGTCTTTGAAAAACGTGTATATATATATATATATATATATATATGAAATTTAATAAATATAACATGTTATACCTTGTAGATTACTTGTATTATTATTGGGTATTATTATTACCATTACCATTAATAATTAATTTTATTATTATAAATTATTAGTAATATCATTTTTACTATTATTTGACAATATTAATATTATTATTATTATTATTACTAATTCAATTATTAATAGAATTTTAATTAATATATTTATAATTACTAAATATTATTAATATATATTATGGAGCGACTCATTTGGAACCCAAATCTGTGTTTCCTATATACATCAACTTTATTCAAATTTTGTTATCTTCTGAATTGTTAGCTTTCAATTATTGAATGAATCGTACGAAAGTTAATGTATATAGGAAACACAGATTTGGGTTCCAAATGAGTCGCTCCATTATATATATTAATAATATTTAGTAATTATAAATATATTAATTAATATTGTTTTAATAAAATGATAGTTTCAACAAAAATATTAATTTTTAGTAATAAAGATAATTTTAGTAATAACATCAACTGATAACAATTATAATAATCGTTTTAATAATAATATTAAAATTAATAATAATTCAGTTGACCATATCTTTTAATCCGTTCATCGAACCCACACGATTTCTAAATGAAAAGTTATTAATTTTTCTCTTGCTTTTCAACGACATGCATATCATATACCTTATCTCAGTAGCATATGTATCAAATTCGTGATTTATCATAAACTATTTATAAGTATTAAATATGTTACTAATAATAATACTTGTTAATATTAAAAATAATAAGTTATATTTATATAACAATAACGACATTTATAATAATTCTAATAATTTTAGTAATAGTGGTAATACTAATAATATTAATAATAATATTAGTAATTATATTATTGATAATAATAATTTTTAACAATAATAATAATATTAATAATACTGATATTACCTCGCAACGAAATCAATTAATATGGAATATTTTTAATCAATAAGAACGGGACATTTCAGTTGGTATCCGAGCGTTGGTCTTAGATAACCAGAAAATTTGCATTAGTGTGTCTTATCGAGTTTGTTAGGATGCATTAGTGAGTCTGGACTTCGATCGTGTTTTCTTTAAAAATGATTGCTTAACATTTTTGTTGGAAACTATATATTATTAACATGTATATATTATGTGATATATTAATCTCTTAACATGTTTGATATTGTGTGATAGATGTCTACCTCTAGCACAAATCCCATTGACTCACCTAATAATAACGAAGAGTCGAATATATATTGGACTGATTCACAAGTTCCCGAAGAGGAACAGGAAGAAGAATCAGAACCGGAAGAAGAATCAGAACCGGAAGAGGAGGAACCGGAGGAGGAAATAGAACCGGTGGGGGAAATAAGAAAACGGTTAAGTAAAAGAAAATCCTCAACCAACCGACCAAGGTTAATTATGGTCAATGGTGTTTCCGCCAAGGAAGCAAAATATTGGGAGGATTACCAATTCTCCGATGAATCGGATTCCGACGAGAATTCCGATGATGTTATAGAAATTACCCCAACTGAATTTAAAAAGGTAAAAGAAAATAATAAGGGAAAGGGCATAAAAATAGAGAAATCTAAATCCAACCCCGATGAACTTTATATGTATCGTCAACCCCCGAAGTCCTTAAGTTGTAACAATGATCCGGGAACCTCTAAACCACCAGGTTTTTCTAAACTGTTGTGGAAAACGACAGCTAGTATTAGGGGAACATCATATATCCCTAGAAACTTGGCAAAACGAACCAAAACCGAAGAAGAAGAAACGAGCGAGTCGGAATAAGATAGTTGTATTCGTATGGTGTAATATATGTAATATAGTGTGCTTATGCTTTATGATATATGTAAAAATTGCTTGTATTAATAAGTATTTTTTTTTTATGAATCTAACTCTTGTCTATTTTACAGTATAAAAACACAAAATGGGTAGACAACCCAATATTTTAAGAGACCTACCCGGAGACATGATTGATGAAATCTTGTCTAGAGTCGGTCAGAATTCTTCGGCACAACTATTTACGGTGAAATCAGTTTGTAAGACATTCGAAGAACGTTCCAAGAATGTCTTGGTTTATAAGAGACTTTCGTTTGAAAGATGGGGGATATCACATTGGGAAACCCATAAGTTACGATGTGTTTACTTTGACGCATATATTGCGGGGAACCCAAGTGCTATTTTACGCAACGGGTTAAGAAATTATTTTGACTCAATGTATCCGAACATAGGACTTCATGATTTAGAAAAAGCGGCTAACATGCAACATAAAGAAGCATGTTATGCTTACGGGTTAGTAATGTTCGCTTCTCACCAAAGTGAGAACAAGAACATTGGGCTACAACTATTAAACAAAACATTTCCACAAGTAACGGGCTCAGTAGTTGGGGTGAGAAACAAGGTTTTTAGATTGTTACGGGACTGTTGGACATTACGTAACCCTCGTACCTTTGACGACGTTACAACACGCTGTGTTATCAATGGCCATAACGGTTATGTTCCACAAGATCAAGGATGGGAAGTAGTCATAGTAAAACAAGAATGCATGACTTGTTTCTGGACGTATGAATTACGTGTATTTATTGCCTTTGCTGAACGACTTGTGTACTAGCTAGAATTATCTTCACAACTATCTTGTATCAAAGTTATTGTGTGCTATATTTCATGCTTTATGTAAAATAAGCGGTATTGTAAGTTTGTAAAATATTGTATAAAAGTTTGAACGCGAAATATTATTATAATCAGTTTTTCATATAGAATTGTAGTAGTTGAATTGTATATTAGCTACTAAGTATGAACTTAACGGGTAGGTACTACCCGAATTTAAACTTATAAAATGCTAATATGAAGAAAAAGCTTTTATAAATGAGTTCATATTATGCTACGAAATACTATTAACTACTCTTAATATTCTGTATGATTAACTTGTTCCATTTGACTATTTTGAAGGAAATGGCACCAACTACTCGACACACCGTGAATATGAATGAAGAGGAATTCCGTACTTTTCTAGCTTCAAACATAGCCGCAGTACAGGCTGCGCTATATACCAACAATAACCTTGGATCTAGCAGTACAGGAAATCGTGTAGGATGCACCTACAAAGAATTCACTACCTGCAAACCTTTGGAATTTGATGGAACCGAAGGACCGATCGGATTGAAACGGTGGACCGAGAAGGTCGAATCGGTGTTTGCCATAAGTAAGTGTACTGAAGAGGACAAAGTGAAGTACGCTACGCATACCTTCACGGGTTCTGCGTTAACATGGTGGAATACCTATCTAGAGTAAGTGGGACAAGATGATGCTTACGCACTACCGTGGTCAGCATTCAAGCAATTGATGAACGAGAAGTACCGTCCCAGAACCGAGGTCAATAAGCTCAAGACAGAACTTAGAGGGTTACGAACCCAAGGATTTGATATTACCACGTACGAAAGACGATTCACAGAATTATGCCTATTGTGTCCGGGAGCGTTCGAAGATGAGGAAGAGAAGATCGACGCGTTTGTGAAAGGATTATCGGAAAGAATCCAAGAAGATATAAGTTCACACGAGCCCGCTTCCATACAACAGGCATTTAGAATGGCTCACAAACTAGTGAACCAGATTGAAGAAAGAATTAAAGAACAGACTGCTGAAGTGGCCAATGTGAAGCAAGTCAAAAGAAAGTGGGAGGAAAACGGTGATAAGAATCACCAATACAACAACAACAGCAATTACAACAATAATCGCAACAATTATCCCAACAATTGCAACATCAATCGCAACTACAACAAACGGCCCAACAACAACAACAACAACAACAACAACAACAACAACAACAACAACAGCAACTATAACAATCATCCCAACAACAATAACAACTGCAACAACAACAACAATCAGAAGCAGCTATGCCAAAGGTGTGAAAAGTATCACTTGGGGTTCTGCACCAAATTTTGCAACAAGTGTAAAAGAAATGGTCATAGTGCGGCGAAGTGTGAGGTCTACGGACCAGGGGTTAACAGAACGAAAGGAACAAATGGTGTCGGAACGAGTAATGGCGGAGCAAGTAGTGTCGGAGCAAGTTATGCCAATGTAGTTTGTTATAAATGTGAAAAACCGGGCTACATTATTAGAAATTTCCCGAACCAGGAGAACACGAATGGACAAGGCCGCGGAAGAGTTTTCAATATTAATGCGGCAGAGGCACAGGAAGACCCGGAGCTTGTTACGGGTACGTTTCTTATTGACAATAAATCTGCTTACGTTTTATTTGATTCGGGTGCGGATAAAAGCTATATGATTAGAGATTTTTGTGCTAAATTAAGTTGTCCATTGACGCCTTTGGATAGTAAATTTTTACTCGAATTAGCAAATGATAAATTAATTTCAGCAGATAATATATGTCGGAATCGAGAAATTAAACTGGTTAGCAAAACATTTAAGATTGACTTGATACCAGTAGATTTAGGGAGTTTTGATGTGATAATCGGTATGAACTGGTTGAAAGAAGTGAAAGCAAAGATCGTTTGTTACAAAAATGCAATTCGCATTATACGAGAAAAAGGAAAACCCTTAATGGTGTACGGAGAAAAGGGCAACACGAAGCTACATCTTATTAGTAATTTAAAGGCACAAAAACTAATAAGAAAAGGTTGCTATGCTGTTCTAGCACACGTCGAGAAAGTACAAACTGAAGAAAAGAGCATCAATGATGTTCCCGTCGTAAAAGAATTTCCTGATGTATTTCTGAAAGAATTACCGGGATTACCCCCACATCGATCCGTTGAATTTCAAATAGATCTTGTACCAGGAGCTGCACCAATAGCTCGTACTCCTTACAGACTCACACCCAGCGAGATGAAAGAACTGCAAAGCCAATTACAAGAACTTTTAGAGCGTGGTTTCATTCGACCAAGCACATCACCGTGGGGAGCTCCTGTTTTGTTTGTCAAGAAGAAAGATGGTACATTCAGGTTATGTATCGACTAACGAGAGTTGAACAAACTTACCATCAAGAACCGCTACCCACTACCGAGAATCGACGACTTATTTGATCAACTACAAGGCTCGTCTGTTTATTCAAAGATTGACTTACGTTCCGGGTATCATCAAATGCGGGTGAAAGAAGATGATATTCCAAAGACTGCTTTCAGAACACGTTACGGTCATTACGAGTTTATGGTCATGTCGTTTGGTTTAACTAATGCACCAGCTGTGTTCATGGACCTTATGAACCGAGTGTGTGGACTATACCTTGACAAGTTTGTCATTGTTTTCATTGATGACATACTTATTTACTCAAAGAATGACCAAGAACACGGTGAACATTTGAGAAAGGTGTTAGAAGTATTAAGGAAGGAAGAATTGTACGCTAAATTTTCAAAGTGTGCATTTTGGTTGGAAGAAGTTCAATTCCTCGGTCACATAGTGAACAAAGAAGGTATTAAGGTGGATCCGGCAAAGATAGAAACTGTTGAAAAGTGGGAAACCCCGAAAACTCCGAAACACATACGCCAGTTTTTAGGACTAGCTGGTTACTACAGAAGGTTCATCCAAGACTTTTCCAGAATAGCAAAACCCTTGACTGCATTAACGCATAAAGGGAAGAAATTTGAATGGAAGGATGAACAAGAGAAAGTGTTTCAGTTATTGAAGAAAAAGCTAACTACGGCACCTATATTGTCATTGCCTAAAGGGAATGATGATTTTGTGATTTATTGTGACGCATCAAAGCAAGGTCTCGGTTGTGTATTAATGCAACGAACGAAGGTGATTGCTTATGCGTCTAGACAATTGAAGATTCACGAACAAAATTATACGACGCATGATTTGGAATTAGGCGCGGTTGTTTTTGCATTAAAGACTTGGAGGCACTACTTATATGGGGTCAAAAGTATTATATATACTGACCACAAAAGTCTTCAACACATATTTAATCAGAAACAACTGAATATGAGGCAGCATACGTGGATTGAATTGTTGAATTATTACGACTTTGAGATTCGTTACCACCCGGGGAAGGCAAATGTGGTAGCCGACGCCTTGAGCAGGAAGGACAGAGAACCCATTCGAGTAAAATCTATGAATATAATGATTCACAATAACCTTACTACTCAAATAAAGGAGGCGCAACAAGGAGTTTTAAAAGAGGGAAATTTAAAGGATGAAATACCCAAAGGATCGGAGAAGCATCTTAATATTCGGGAAGACAGAACCCGGTATAGGGCTGAAAGGATTTGGGTACCAAAATTTGGAGATATGAGAGAAATGGTACTTAGAGAAGCTCATAAAACCAGATACTCAATACATCCTGGAACGGGGAAGATGTACAAGGATCTCAAGAAACATTTTTGGTGGCCGGGTATGAAAGCCGATGTTGCTAAATACGTAGGAGAATGTTTGACGTGTTCTAAGGTCAAAGATGAGCATCAGAAACCATCAGGTCTACTTCAACAACCCGAAATCCCGGAATGGAAATGGGAAAACATTACCATGGATTTCATCACTAAATTGCCAAGGACTGCAAGTGATTTTGATACTATTTGAGTAATAGTTGATCGTCTCACCAAATCAGCACACTTCCTGCCAATAAGAGAAGATGACAAGATGGATAAGTTAGCACGACTGTATTTGAAGGAAGTCATCTCCAGACATGGAATACCAATCTCTATTATCTCTGATAGGGATGGCAGATTTATTTCAAGATTCTGGCAGACATTACAGCAAGTATTAGGAACTCGTCTAGACATGAGTACTGCCTATCATCCACAAACTGATGGACAGAGCGAAAGGACGATACAAACGCTTGAAGACATGCTACGAGCATGTGTTATTGATTTCGAAAACAGTTGGGATCGACACCTACCGTTAGCAGAATTTTCCTACAACAACAGTTATCATTCTAGTATTGAGATGGCGCCGTTTGAGGCACTTTATGGTAGAAAGTGCAGGTCTCCGATTTGTTGGAATGAAGTGGGGGATAGACAGATTACGAGTCCGGAGATAATACAAGAAACTACCGAGAAAATCATCCAAATTCAACAAAGATTGAAAACCGCCCAGAGTCGACAAAAGAGCTACGCGGACAGTAAAAGAAAAGATATAGAGTTTGAAATTGGAGAAATGGTCATGCTTAAGGTTTCACCTTGGAAAGGCGTTGTTCGATTTGGTAAACGGGGGAAACTAAATCCAAGGTACATTGGACCATTCAAGATTATAGATCGTGTCGGACTAGTAGCTTACCAACTGGAGCTACCTCAACAACTCGCGGCTGTACATAAAACTTTTCACGTCTCAAATTTGAAGAAATGTTTTGCTAAAGAAGATCTCACTATTCCGTTGGACGAAATCCAAATCAATGAAAAACTTCAATTCATTGAAGAACCCGTCGAAATAATGGATCGTGAGGTTAAAAGACTTAAGCAAAATAAGATACCAATTGTTAAGGTTCGATGGAATGCTCGTAGAGGACCCGAGTTCACCTGGGAATGAGAAGATTAGATGAAGAAGAAATACCCTCATTTATTTCCAGAAGATACGTCAACACCTCCAACTGCTTAAAATTTCGGGACGAAATTTATTTAACGGGTAGGTACTGTAGTGACCCGAACTTTTCCATGTTTATATATATATTAAATGAAATTTTTATTTACATGATTAAGTGTTTCCAACATGTTAAGCAATCAAACTAGTTAAGACTTGATTAATTGAAATAGGTTTTATATAGACAATTGACCACCCAAGTTGACCGGTGATTCACGAACGTTAAAACTTGTAAAAACTATATGATGACATATATATGGATATATATATATAGTTAACATGATATTATGATAAGTAAACATATCATTAAGTATATTAACAATGAACTACATATGTAAAAACAAGACTACTAACTTAATGATTTTGAAACGAGACATATATGTAACGATTATCGTTGTAACGACATTTAATGTATATATATCATATTAAGAGATATTTATACATCATAATATCATGATAATATAATAATTTAAAATCTCATTTGATATTATAAACATTGGGTTAACAACACTTAACAAGATCGTTAACCTAAAGGTTTCAAAACAACACTTACATGTAACGACTAACGATGACTTAACGACTCAGTTAAAATGTATATACATGTAGTGTTTTAATATGTATTCATACACTTTTGAAAGACTTCAAGACACTTATCAAAATACTTCTACTTAACAAAAATGCTTACAATTACATCCTCGTTCAGTTTCATCAACAATTCTACTCGTATGCACCCGTATTCGTACTCGTACAATACACAGCTTTTAGATGTATGTACTATTGGTGTATACACTCCAATGATCAGCTCTTAGCAGTCCATGTGAGTCACCTAACACATGTGGGAACCATCATTTGGCAACTAGCATGAAATATCTCATAAAATTACAAAAATATGAGTAATCATTCATGACTTATTGACATGAAAACAAAATTACATATCCTTTATATCTAATCCATACACCAACGACCAAAAAACACCTACAAACACTTTCATTCTTCAATTTTCTTCATCTAATTGATCTCTCTCAAGTTCTATCTTCAAGTTCTAAGTATTCTTCATAAATTCCAAAAGTTCTAGTTTCATAAAATCAAGAATACTTTCAAGATTGCAAGTTTACTTCCAAGTTTTCAAAATCCATTCCAAGTAATCATCCAAGATCAAGAAACCTTTGTTACTTACAGTAGGTTATCTTTCTAATAAAAGGTAATAATCATATTCAAACTTTAATTCAATTTCTATAACTATAACAATCTTATTTCGAGTGGAAATCTTACTTGAAATTGTTTTCGTGTCATGATTCTGCTTCAAGAACTTTCAAGCCATCCAAGGATCCTTTGAAGCTAGATCCATTTTTCTCATTTCCAGTAGGTTTATCCAAGGAACTTGAGGTAGTAATGATGTTCATAACATCATTCGATTCATACATAAAAAGCTGTCTTATTCAACGTTATAAACTTGTAATCACTAGAACATAGTTTAGTTAATTCTAAACTTGTTCGCAAATAAAGTTAATCCTTCTAACTAGACTTTTAAAATCAACTAAACACATTTTCTATATCTATATGATATACTAACTTAATGATTTAAAACCCGGAAACACGATAAACACCATAAAACTGGATATACGCCGTCGTAGTAAAACCGAGGGCTGTTTTGGTTGGGATAATTAAAAGCTAAGAAGAACTTTGATTTAAAAGCTATACTTTTGGAAAAATGATTTTTCTTATGAACATGAAACTATATCCAAAAATCATGGTTAAACTCAAAGTGAAAGTATGTTTTTCAAAATGGTCATCAAGATGTCGTTCTTTCGACGGAAATGACTACCTCTTTCAAAAACGACTTGTAACTTGTATTTCCGATTATAAACTTATACTTTTTATATTTATATTCATAAAGTTAAGTTCAATACGAAACCGTGGCCACTGGAATCACTCAAAACGGATTAGAAACGAAGAAATGGCGAGTAAAACAAGATTGATAAAAACTACTCATTTTACCTACGTGAAAGTTAGTAATAAATCTATTTCAACCATAACCTAATCAACTTATATTGTATATTATGTGAAAGGACCCGTCCTAATCCATCCGGACGAATACATTACATTTGGTTACATCGCGAGGTACTTGACCTCTATATGATACATTTTACAAATATTGCATTCGTTTTTAAAAGACAAACTTTCATTACATCAAAAGTTGACGTCATGCATACCATTTCCTAATATATCAAACTATAAATGACTTGATAATAATCTTGATGAACTCAATGACTCGAATGCAACGTCTTTTGAAATATGTCATGAATGACTCCAAGTAATATCTCTAAAATGAGCAAATGCACAGCGGAAGATTTCTTTCGTACCTGAGAATAAACATGCTTTCAAGTGTCAACCAAAAGGTTGGTGAGTTCATTAGTTTAGCATAAATAATCATTTCATATTTTTAATAGACCACAAGATTTCATATTTCCATTTCTCATAAACATACGTCCCATGCATAGCGACAAAAATATCATTCATATGGATTGAACACCTGGTAACCGACATTCACAATATGCATATAAGAATATCCCCATCATTCCGGGATCCTCCTTCGGACATGATATAAATTTCGAAGTACTAAAGCATCCGGTACTTTGGATGGGGCTTGTTGGGCCCGATAGATCTATCTTTAGAGTTCGCGTCAATTAGGGTGTCTGTTCCCTAATTCTTAGATTACCAGACTTAATAAAAAGGGGCATATTCAGTTTCGATCATTCAACCATAGAACGTAATTTCGATTACTTGTGTCTATTTCGTAAAACGGTTATAAAATTTGCGCATGTATTCTCAGCCCAAAAATATAAAGGGTAAAAAGGTAAATGAAACTCACAATACTGTATTTTGTAGTAAAAATACATATGACGACATTGAACAATGCAGGGTTGGCCTCGGATTCACGAACCTATATCATTTGTATGTATATTAACACATATAATGGTAATCGAACAAATTAGGTATTATTAATTGTTATTTTAGTAACTTGTACGTTTCATTAGTAACTAAATTAACTATATTTATTTTTTATATACATTATATAGGTAATTAATATTTATTACAAACATATTAGTATAGTTATGTTTTATGTAATTAATATATATATATATATATATATATTTTATATAGAAAATCTTTAGTTGATATATTAATAATACTAATAATAATAATAATCATACCAACAATAATAACAATAAATATGATATTAATGATAATACTACCTCATGTGTGTAGCTTCCATGGTTAGTAAAAAAAATATAATATCACTGCCAAAACTCGAACCCGAGATCTCCCGTAAACTCGATAACAGTCTAACCCATCCCTCTGTTCATGTACTTCTGAAATTATTACCACCCCATAATATATAACCCGTTATTATGTTTCATGTATCTCCTAGTACACAAAATTAATCTATTCATCTTAATTATCATCATCAATCTTTGTCATCATCACCTCATCTTAAATTATCGTATAGTATCATTACTTCACAAATTAAGCTCGATCCAAGATCAAATGTCCCAAGGTAATTCTAAAAGCCTTTTCGGTTTAGTAATAATAGGATGTAAACGGCCCACCAACAATTAAATTTCGGCCCACTTATAGCATATGGCATCACTACTACATATCTGATCTAGTAAGGTAAAAGAATGGGATTTGGGTTCGGCAACATGGAACTCGGATCCGCAGTAGAATTAAAAAAAAAATTGCTTTATTTTCATCATCATATGTTTATTATTATAGTCGCTATCATCTTTATTTAATATAACCCATGCACCAAAATTCCCTTCCACCAACTTAATAAAGTTTCCCACTAACTAAAAGGTTGACAAGTGGTTGTTATTATTCTTGGTAAATGTCGGCAAAAGAAGGAAAAGATCACGATGGCTATTCTTATCGCAACCCTTAGTATTTATCAAATGGTTTCAATTTAAAACGTAAATGGAAGTGGAAATTGAGATAGTAATTTTTATTCAATTCACTGTATCATTTTCACTTTCATTAAAATAACAAAGATTCTAATGGTTTGGTGATTTGTGGTTATTGGTTGTAAAAAAAAAATGACGATGGTATGCAGCAGTAAATAACACGATGGTATTTGGTTGATCGTGATTAGAAAAGAAATGAAAGAAGTAAGCAACGGGTTTGCAAGGTGATCGTGTGGTTTGATGGTGGTGAAGTTTAGGTGGTTGCATAAACAGAAAGGTTTACGGCAGAGTAACAGTTCACGAGTGGACAAGGTTCGATGATAGTGATCGATGATAGGTGGCGGTGTAAAGTGGTGGGTTACTTGGGTCTCGGTTTAGCAACAAAACAAACGCAGCAGTATGTATAGTGATTGTTATGGTATATCGAAAGTGGGTTTGATGCAGAAAATGAAAAATATAGAAAAAAAATAATATGCGATCACATGTATGTGGTTGTTATGAAGAAGATGGTGGGTTGTGGTTTCAAGTGGTGATCGAGCTAGAAAAGGAAGAAAAATGCAGGTGGGTTGATCGTGTGGGTTAAGGTGGTCGGAGGTGATAGTTCACGATGGTTGTTGATGAAAAAGAATCGTGAAGGTGGTAAGGTGAATGTCGATTAGAAATAGATAATTTAGAAAGTGGGGGTGAGGATAGAGCTCAAAGAATGATGATAAGAGTGAAGGTGGTAAATCCTGAATTGTATGCATATCTCTCACTCGATATGCATATGTGTTTGCATATATATAATTAGATAGATAGGCAAATAGAATAGATAGGATAGTTAGATTAGACTGCTAACAGGAAGTAAAAGTAACGTAAAATAATTTGAAGACAAGAAACAAAATTTTAAAAAAAGTTGATCACGATGTTAATTGATTATGAAGAAAAAAAAAGGTCATGGTACTTGGTCGAAAGAATCCAAGAGAAGAGGGAGGAGATATGGTTTTAATATTACGTATTGGATATGAATATTATATAGAAAAGATGATGATGTGATTTATTGTTGTGTATGTGTGTCTCTATATGCTTTCCATAAAACACAGAATAAGATTTGCACATGCCATTTACATAGTAGAGCATCTTGTGACTCAAAAGTATAGTAGATATAATTATGAGTGGGTGTCTATATTTATAAGTTTATATATAATATTAATATGTATACATATGCTAATTTGTCCGAACATATATATGCTAATATGATTCATTAGTAACCAGGATTGTTAAAAAAATCAACAAAAAAAAACATGGTTGTATTTGAGGGTTGATTCATGAGCGTGATATATAGAAAGTTTAAAATGATACTAAAGCAATACTACTAATTGAAGTGTCTTGGTCAAGAATGTATAGAGTGTCTAAACTGATTACTATGTCGACCACAAACCATATATCTCCAATTTAAGTTCACATGTGTAAAGGAAAAAGTTAGCAGCCATTTTATAGCCTCACATTATGCATATGATAAATGACCCCATAAATCGCATGCATCAGTTGTTCTAATCAAAATAATAAACAAGTGTTACTTTCATACTCAATTCTAACATATAACTCATATAAGGTTTTTCTTAAGTATTTCAAATTATTATATAAATATATATATACCTATATTTATATATAAACTTATTTATCAAAAGTTGTTCGTGAATCGTCGGAAGTAGTCAATTTACGTAATCTATCTACAAACTAATGATCACAATCATTTTATTCCAAACCATTTATATTCAATATACTTCATTTACGTATATAGGTATGTTTTAAATAATAAGTATTATATATTATTTTATTTTACATTACTAATTCTAACAAATACATCAGATAATATTTCAAAATATATATATTTGTATTTAAATATATAAACATCTATTTACAATTAATTGTTCGTGAATCGTCGAGAGCAGTCGAAGGTCAATTGAATATATGAACATTGTTTTCAAAATTTTCTAAATTCAACATTACATACTTTTCTTATCATATCGAAATCATATAAAGATTAAGTTTAAATTTGGTCGGAAATTTCCGGGTCATCACAGTACCTACCCGTTAAAAGAAATTTCGTCCCGAAATTTGATAGAGGTCGTCATTGATAACAATTTGAATGTTTTCATGACAAATATGAGTTGATAAATAGAGTTTTATTATCATTGAGTAATTTGGATAGAATCATTTGATTTTGTGAAGAGTACAAGTGAAGCTATTACCAAAAAGTGAAATGAGTAGGTATAGATTTGTCATATCTTTTGACATAGATAGGATTGATTTCCAAGTTCAAGAGATTTGGAGAAAATCTTTGTAATAAGAATTGATTCTTCGGTAATCAAGGGAATTAGGATCCGCTTTAAATGCGATCATCTGTTTTGATTGCTCTCGGATATTTTACTATAAATACACCCCCGTCGTTTCCTTACAACTCACACCTTCTATTCTTTCTCCCTCATTTCATACTTTAAAACATTCGTCAATATGCTCCATCCCGTTTTGATCCTTGATATACTTCTAACTTTCCTCCGTCATTCTTCTCTTTTTCATCTACCACCGGAGGAAGTTACTTTCTGCTACCATTATCTTGGAGTTATAGTGTTTTTCATTCTCCCGTATCTTTATATTTCTATACGCATTGATATACACGGTTTGTAATTTATGTGTTGTTGTCGAGCTTTTTATTTTCTTTTATATTCAAGGGTTCCATACTTTTGTCTCCTCTTCCCGACTTCAAGTCAAGCGAATAATGGTCCAGAATTTGTAGATATAGAGTTTTGAATGATTATAATGTTCTAAGCCGGAAAGAACGTGATAGCACGATTTGATTTTTAAATTTATCAACATCACGGAAGATAGATTCATCAAGAATACATTTTCTTGATATGTTCAGAAGTTAAGTAAAATGAAAGAGTTATGTAACATGACACATGATGACGGTATGATCTACTGTGAACCATCATCACATTTCATTAGAAACTCAGCATGACTTACTGTAATATAATCACGTTGATCAAGTGTCATTATATTATACTAACTCGTGCATCGGTTCCCAACACTACTTCAAAAACATTCATATTTTAGACTCGAAAGTTTACAGAATATAGAAACTAATAGTTTCTATATGATGTAACACTGATAGCACGAAGAGATTAATGATTTCAGATAAGAATAATTATAAAAATATCTTCAGAAATATGGAGGATATTTATAATGAAAGATACGATAATATCTTTGAATATCTAAGATCAAAGAATGATGGAGACTATTGTCTGCAAGGGTTTAGAGTAACGAGCAAGATATTTGCTAAAGACTTTAGCAGACATTGAATCATTTAGATTCTTTGAAGTCAAACTTATTCTCTGTGATTTGTCCACGGCTTTCTTCATAGTTTCACATAACCTGATTTTCGGTACTAAATTTTCTATTGAATGTTTCCAATATAATGATACACAGGAAGCACGAAGAGGTATGTAATTTCGGACGAGAATATTTATGAAAATATCCTCAGAAATATCGAAGATATTGATGATGATATTTTGGAATTTCTAAATTCGATGATTGATGAAGAAAGATTTTCCGTAAGATTTTAATATGAGTAAGGAGCAAGGTATTCTCTAAAGATTTCAACGGATCCAGAATTATCTGGATTCTTTGAATATATGGTATGGTCCTTGTATTTGTCCTTGGTTTCCTTCATGGTTAACTCTATCCGTTTTCCAGTTTCAACGTTTCTGAGCTTTTCCAACATATTATTCTTTATCATCAAACTTCCGACAACTAAGGTCGTTTACGGTTGCCTACAGTTTCTGCTGCTTCATTCAGCTTTTTCAAAGTTCAATGTATTGATTCGTAAGCTGGGTGCCTTTTCAAAATTTCAGAATGAAAGATCATAATTCTAAGAGATAAATGTTATATGGATACATATAACTGTTGATGTAGATATGCTGTGAGTTTTCAAAGTACTGATAGCTGATTCTCGGTAATTGGTATGGCAGTATTCGTTACAAGATGCGGATGAGTATATGATAGGGTTTCAATGAATAAGTATAGTGACTTTTTGGAGAGGCTTAAGTCAATGAGTAGTGAAGTTGCTGGTAAATTTACTGCTAATGTGGTGGAATATAAATGGTTCTTCGGTAACGATGACGAAGGGGCAAACGTATATGCTAAAGTTATAATGAGACTTATTCAAATGAAAGATCGAAGTTCATTTGTTGGAGCTGTTACAAAATTGGCTAATTTGAAAAGGAATTGCAAAGTTATTTTCGGTAATAACAACGCCGAATGAGTTTGCATAGATACATGTTAAATGATTTACTCAGGTTCCGAGTGTTTTTTTCAGGTGTGTAACTATATGCATAAATCTTCCCTTCCGTAGATAAAATGCGGTTGGTTCATCTTCTCGATTGAGGTATTTTCAGGAATCACGAAAGGTTTGAATGCAGATTGTAATCGTCAAGATACAATTAAGGCTTAAGATGAAAATCAAGTGGCAAACTTGAAGAATTGTTTAGTTTCATATGTTATAATCAATATTTTAATTCATTTTAATTGTTCACTGTTGGTAGTCCTCAGTTGATTAGTCCACAGTTAACTAGGAACAGTTAGCTAGGATTTTGTTAGCGTGGATTCTTAACAAAATTTTTCATAGTTAATTTGTTTGTTTCTAACAAATTTTATTCCATCAAATGTTTTCTTCATTGTGCCACTTGTTGGATTCTGATAGGTCAAAATCCAAATATGAGATTTGAATGGAAATGGTTATTCTGTGGTGAACGGATTTGTATATCGGTGGATGTAAGTAGGATAGTATATGACTGTTGAAACAGATTCGAAGAGCGTACAATGTAACTTATTAATGTGAAATTTAAATAGTCCTCGGGTATTACCTACCCGTTAAAATATTTTCACCATTAACAGTTTGTACAAGAGAATTTTTAATTACAATCTTTATGAAAACATATATACATATATATTTTCTTCAGATGTATTCATGGATTTAATGAGTTAATATGATATTAAACTCATTTGCTTTTCGGTTGGAACTAGAATAAATAATCTCTAAAACTTTAGAGATTACATATTCGCCATGTCGAACGAAGATAAATGAGGTAGAACGATACGTAGAACAAAGATCATACTCAAAGTACAGATGATGATATTGAAGCATGGATTGTTGATGGTACTGGTGCTGTTATTGATGGTACTGTTGGTGCCGGTGATGTTGCTGAAGCTGGTACATTTTGCACCATATTCTCCAAATTGATTATTCGAGCACGAAGTTCATTGACTTATTATTCCAGGATGATTGTCGGTCGGAACGAGCGGATGAATAAGGTTCAGAATTGTGGATAGAATATAATCTTGTCGAGTTACCCTGGAAATGAGACCGAAAATGGTGTCTCGAACAGATTCGCGGGTAAATGCTTCAGGTTCATTGTCAAGAGGTGAATTCGGTTGGTGGAAGGGATTACTTTCTGCGCGTTTCCATTAATTAAGTCGACTACGAACCCATCAGATGAATTGATAATGGTTGATTGGTTGATTCATTATGGTGACATCGCTTTCGGAGCTTAGATGAATATCCATATCGGAATAGCTGTCGGAATAACTATCGGAATAGCTATCGAAATCTGAGGGACTCGAACTGGTTGAGGGATTCATCCCGTATAATCAGATGAAGGATTTTCGATAAGAAATAGATTATAGGATGTAGATTAGTACCCTGCAATACATAATTTACATATGCATATATAATACTAAAATCCCATAAGTTACGGAGGTATTTACAGAAAATGTCAGGCAAAGATTACAATAACAGATACGCTAAGATATGAATTAGCAGATATGCTAAGATATGAATTTTTGTCCATACACTAATCATGCAATCAATGCAGTAAAATGTGTCTAGACTAAGAATGATAAACAAGTGATTTTTGACACGAAGTGATAAGCAAAACTTTTGACATGCAGACACGGTCGAAGTCCAGACTCACTAATGCATCCTAACGACTTATCAGTTAGACACACTATTACAGACCTGGTTCGCTAAGACCATCGCTCTGATACCAACTGAAAGGGCCCGTCCGAATCCATCCGGACGAATACATTACATTTGGTTACATCGCGAGGTACTTGACCTCTATATGATACATTTTACAAACATTGCATTCGTTTTTAAAAGACAAACTTTCATTACATCAAAAGTTGACGTCATGCATACCATTTCCTAATATATCAAACTATAAATGACTTGATAATAATCTTGATGAACTCAATGACTCGAATGCAACGTCTTTTGAAATATGTCATGAATGACTCCAAGTAATATCTCTAAAATGAGCAAATGCACAGCGGAAGATTTCTTTCGTACCTGAGAATAAACATGCTTTCAAGTGTCAACCAAAAGGTTGGTGAGTTCATTAGTTTAGCATAAATAATCATTTCATAATTTTAATAGACCACAAGATTTCATATTTCCGTTTCTCATAAACATACGTCCCATGCATAACGACAAAAATATCATTCATATGGATTGAACACCTGGTAACTGACATTCACAATATGCATATAAGAATATCCCCATCATTCTGGGATCCTCCTTCGGACATGATATAAATTTTGAAGTACTAAAGCATCCGGTACTTTGGATGGGGCTTGTTGGGCCCGATAGATCTATCTTTAGAGTTCGCGTCAATTAGGGTGTCTGTTCCCTAATTCTTAGATTACCAGACTTAATAAAAAGGGGCATATTCAGTTTCGATCATTCAACCATAGAACGTAATTTCGATTACTTGTGTCTATTTCGTAAAACAGTTATAAAAGTTGCGCATGTATTCTCAGCCCAAAAATATAAAGGGTAAAAAGGTAAATGAAACTCACAATACTGTATTTTGTAGTAAAAATACATATGACGACATTGAACAATGCAGGGTTGGCCTCGGATTCACGAACCTATATCATTTGTATGTATATTAACACATATAATGGTAATCGAACAAATTAGGTATTATTAATTGTTATTTTAGTAACTTGTACGTTTCATTAGTAACTAAATTAACTATATTTATTTTTTATATACATTATATAGGTAATTAATATTTATTACAAACATATTAGTATAGTTATGTTTTATGTAATTAATATATATATATATATATATATTTTTTTTTATATAGAAAATCTTTAGTTGATATATTAATAATACTAATAATAATAATAATAATCATACCAACAATAATAACAATAAATATGATATTAATGATAATACTACCTCATGTGTGTAGCTTCCATGGTTAGTAAAAAAAAATATAATATCACTGCCAAAACTCGAACCCGAGATCTCCCGTAAACTCGATAACAGTCTTAACCATCCCTCTGTTCATGTACTTCTGAAATTATTACCACCCCATAATATATAACCCGTTATTCTGTTTCATGTATCTCCTAGTACACAAAATTAATCTATTCATCTTAATTATCATCATCAATCTTTGTCATCATCACCTCATCTTAAATTATCGTATAGTATCATTACTTCACAAATCAAGCTCGATCCAAGATCAAATGTCCCAAGGTAATTCTAAAAGCCTTTTCGGTTTAGTAATACTAGGATGTAAACGGCCCACCAACAATTAAATTTCGGCCCACTTATAGCATATGGCATCACTACTACATATCTGATCTAGTAAGGTGAAAGAATGGGATTTGGGTTCGGCAACATGGAACTCGGATCCGCAGTAGAATTAAAAAAAACTGCTTTATTTTCATCATCATATGTTTATTATTATAGTCGCTATCATCTTTGTTTAATATAACCCATGCACCAAAATTCCCTTCCACCAACTTAATAAAGTTTCCCACTAACTAAAAGGTTGACAAGTGGTTGTTATTATTCTTGGTAAATGTCGGTAAAAGAAGGAAAAGATCACGATGGCTATTCTTATCACAACCCTTAGTATTTATCAAATGGTTTCAATTTAAAACGTAAATGGAAGTGGCAATTGAGATAGTAATTTTCATTCAATTCACTGTATCATTTTCACTTTCATTAAAATAACAAAGATTCTAATGGTTTGGTGATTTGTGGTTATTGGTTGTAAAAAAAAAATGACGATGGTAAGCAGCAGTAAATAACACGATGGTATTTGGTTGATCGTGATTAGAAAAGAAACGAAAGAAGTAAGCAACGGGTTTGCAAGGTGATCGTGTGGTTTGATGGTGGTGAAGTTTAGGTGGTTGCATAAACAGAAAGGTTTACGGCAGAGTAACAGTTCACGAGTGGACAAGGTTCGATGATAGTGATCGATGATAGGTGGCGGTGTAAAGTGGTGGGTTACTTGGGTCTCGGTTTAGCAACAAAACAAACGCAGCAATATGTATGGTGATTGTTATGGTATATCGAAAGTGGGTTTGATGCAGAAAATGAAAAATATAAAAAAAATAATATGCGAGCACATGTATGTGGTTGTTATGAAGAAGATGGTGGGTTGTGGTTTCAAGTGGTGATCGAGCTAGAAAAGGAAGAAAAATGCAGGTGGGTTGATCGTGTGGGTTAAGGTGGTCGGAGGTGATAGTTCACGATGGTTGTTGTTGAAAAAGAATCGTGAAGGTGGTAAGGTGAATGTCGATTAGAAATAGATAATTTAGAAAGTGGGGGTGAGGATAGAGCTCAAAGAATGATGATGAGAGTGAAGGTGGTAAATCCTGAATTGTATGCATATCTCTCACTCGATATGCATATGTGTTTGCATATATATAATTAGATAGATAGGCAAATAGAATAGATAGGATAGTTAGATTAGACTGCTAACAGGAAGTAAAAGTAACGTTAAATAATTTGAAGACAAGAAACAAAATTTTAAAAAAAGTTGATCACGATGTTAATTGATTATGAAGAAAAAAAAAGGTCATGGTACTTGGTCGAAAGAATCCAAGAGAAGAGGGAGGAGATGTGGTTTTAATATTACGTATTGGATATGAATATTATATAGAAAAGATGATGATGTGATTTATTGTTGTGTATGTGTGTCTCTATATGCTTTCCATAAAACACAGAATAAGATTTGCACATGCCATTTACATAGTAGAGCATCTTGTGACTCAAAAGTATAGTAGATATAATTATGAGTGGGTGTCTATATTTATAAGTTTATATATAATATTAATATGTATACATATGCTAATTTGTCCGAACATATATATGCTAATATGATTCATTAGTAACCAGGATTGTTAAAAAAAAAATCAAAAAAAAAAACATGGTTGTGTTTGAGGGTTGATTCATGAGCGTGATATATAGAAAGTTTAAAATGATACTAAAGCAATACTACTAATTGAAGTGTCTTGGTCAAGAATGTATAGAGTGTCTAAACTGATTACTATGTCGACCACAAACCATATATCTCCAATTTAAGTTCACATGTGTAAAGGAAAAAGTTAGCAGCCATTTTAAAGCCTCACATTATGCATATGATAAATGACCCCATAAATAGCATGCATCAGTTGTTCTAATCAAAATAATAAACAAGTGTTACTTTCATACTCAATTCTAACATATAACTCATATAAGGTTTTTCTTAAGTATTTCAAATTATTATATAAATATATATATACCTATATTTATATATAAACTTATTTATCAAAAGTTGTTCATGAATCGTCGGAAGTAGTCAATTTACGTAATCTATCTACAAACTAATGATCACAATCATTTTATTCGAAACCATTTATATTCAATATACTTCATTTACGTATATAGGTATGTTTTAAATAATAAGTATTATATATTATTTTATTTTACATTACTAATTCTAACAAATACATCAGATAATATTTCAAAATATATATATTTGTATTTAAATATATAAACATCTATTTACAATTAATTGTTCGTGAATCGTCGAGAGCAGTCGAAGGTCAATTGAATATATGAACATCGTTTTCAAAATTTTCTAAATTCAACATTACATACTTTTCTTATCATATCAAAATCATATAAAGATTAAGTTTAAATTTGGTCGGAAATTTCCGGGTCATCACATTATGTAATCTTGAGATACCATAGACACGTATACAATGTTTTGACCTATCATGTTGACCCATCTATATATATATTGCGGAACAACCATAGACACTCTATATGTGAATGTTGGAGTTAGCTATACAGGGTTGAGGTTGATTCCAAAATATATATATAGTTTGAGTTGTGATCAATACTGAGATACGTATACACTGGGTCGTGGATTGATTCAAGATAATATTTATCGATTTATTTCTGTACATCTAACTGTGGACAACTAGTTGTAGGTTACTAACGAGGACAGCTGACTTAATAAACTTAAAACATCAAAATGTATTAAAAGTATTGTAAATATATTTTGAACATACTTTGATATATATGAATATATTGGTATAGGTTCGTGAATCAACCAGTGGCCAAGTCTTACTTCCCGACGAAGTAAAAATATGTGAAAGTGAGTTATATTCCCACTTTTAAAATCTAATATTTTTGGGATGAGAATACATGCAGATTTTATAAATGATTTACAAAATAGGCACAAGTACGTGAAACTACATTCTATGGTTGAATTATCGAAATCAAATATGCCCCTTTTTATTAAGTCTAGTAATCTAAGAATTAGGGAACAAACACCCTAATTGACGCGAATCCTAAAGATAGATCTATTGAGCCTAACAAACCCCATCCAAAGTACCGGATGCTTTAGTACTTCGAAATTTATATCATATCCGAAGAGTGTCCCGGAATGATGGGGATATTCTTATATATGCATCTTGTTAATGTCGGTTACCAGGTGTTCACCATATGAATGATTTTTATCTCTATATATGGGATGTGTATTGAAATATGAAATCTTGTGGTCTATTGTTACGATTTGATATATATAGGTTAAACCTATAACTCACCAACATTTTTGTTGACGTTTAAAGCATGTTTATTCTCAGGTGAATACTAAGAGCTTCCGCTGTTGCATACTAAAATAAGGACAAGATTTGGAATCCATGTTTGTATGATATTGTGTAAAAACTGCATTCAAGAAACTGATTTCGATGTAACATATTTGTATTGTAAACCATTATGTAATGGTCGTGTGTAAACAGGATATTTTAGATTATCATTATTTGATAATCTACGTAAAGCTTTTTAAACCTTTATTTATGAAATAAAGGTTATGGTTTATTTTAAAATGAATGCAGTCTTTGAAAAACGTCTCATATAGAGGTCAAAACCTCGCAACGAAATCAATTAATATGGAACGTTTTTAATCAATAAGAACGGGACATTTCAGAAGATCTCCTTAAATTAGTATTTTCAAAAGAATCATTAGAATTGGTATTGCCCGCAGGGATAAATGTATTATCTTCATGATGTGTTGCTGTAGGACAATGATCATCTTCATGATCATCATCACTACTGCCATCACTATGTTCAGCAGCTCTCCCTTCATCATTGGGACTTAAAGTGTTTACAGAAGTTTCAAAAATATCATCAAAAAGACTTAATTGACTTAAATCATTTGTTTGAAAAAGATTTTCAGAAGAAACAGATAAAACATCTTTTTGTTTAACTTTTAAAGGAAAAACAGTCTCATAAAAAGTAACAACTCTAGAATAAAAAATAGACTTGTCCTCAAGACTCAAAAGTTTATAACCTTTTTAACAGTAAAAAAACCCAATTAAAACACACTTTATTGATCTACTTGAAAACTTGTTTGAAGGATTTAAATCAGTTGCAGAACAAAGACATCCAAAACACTTAAGATGGGAGAGATTAGGATCAGTTTTATAAATCATTTCATAAGGAGATTTTCCATTTAGCACAGCAGAGGGAGTCCTATTAATCAAATAACATGCAGTTAGAATACAATCAGACCACATGTTCAAAGGTAAGCCTCCTTGAAACATAAGAGATCTTGCAACATTAAGTAAATGTCTGTGTTTTCTTTCAACAACACCATTTTGTTGTGGTGTATATGAACAAGAGGTTTGATGAACAATTCCTTCACTGTTGGTAAGACTTGTTAAACTTTGATTTATGAATTTAGTTCCATTATCACTTCTTATAATTTTAACATGTTTATAGAACTGATTTTCAACAATGTTAATAAAACTTTTAACATTTTCAAACACTTCTTCTTTACTTTTAATCAGAAAGATCCAAACAGCTCTAGAATAGTCATCAACAACAGTTAAAAAATATTTAAAACCTTCTCTTGTTTGAACTTTAAAAGGACCCCACAAATCAAGATGAACTATTTCACCTAAATCTGTGATTTTATGATCACCTAAAGGAAAAGGTTTTCTGCTTTGTTTAGCTTTATGACAAATATCACATGGTCCAGTTAAAACCTTATCTTTTAATTTCAACTTATCTTTTAGAACATTCAAGACTTGATCAGATGGATGACCAAGCCTTAAATGCCAAATATTAACAGAAGAATAACAATGAGTCTGATTTAAGTGTGATATCTTACCAGCATTATCATTTTTATCAAAAACATACAGACCACCATTTTGATTACCAATCTCCTTGACTTTCTTGTTTTTCTTGTAGAAGAGACAATCCCGTGTTCTTGCCTTAGTCATAATTCCCTTGAGAATTATGATATCCTGGTTCATACACAGCTATTGTTTAGGATTTATTGTTCTTTATTTTTATTTCTCTTGTGTGTTTTGTTACTTGCGCGATTATTTGCTTAATTGTTTAACTGTTTGAATCTATGAGGGACACTGGGGCTGGTGGTACTTCAACCCTGATCAACAAGCTTGATTTTGGGGATCCTTTATATTTGCATCCAAATGATACTACAACTGGAACACCTATAATTTCTATCAAACTTAAAGGTACTGAAAACTACAATATTTGGAGTAGGTCAATGCTTCTTGCATTAGGAACCAAAAATAAACTTGGTTTTATAAATGGATCTTGTGTTAAAAGTACAACAGACAATGCTCTTGCAAGTCAATGGGATAGGTGCAACACTGTAGTATTATCTTGGATGCTTGGTAAAATTACAGAAGAAAACTTCAATCTCAGCAATCAAGATTCACTTATAGCCAAAATTACACAACCGTTTGATAGAACACTAAAGATGAGAATAGAAAATACTTCAAACTATTACAGAGAATCACACCACAATTGATCTTAAACAGAATCAATCACCAGAAAAACAAACCGCACATCAAGATGATGTGTATTAAGATGAAAAATATGAAAACCCTAGAATGGTAATTGAGAGAAAAAACTTGCAGAAGAAAATAATGTGAATAAGTTAAATGATAAAAGGATTAAGAAAATCCTTTTATACTACACCTAAATTAATAGGCTTTGGGCTTCATTCCTTGCATAAGTCCAATAAGCTTCCTTTGCATAGTCCATTAGCATAATACATCAAAAGCTCAAGCCCACCAGAACTCTACTTCCACAATTAGCCAAAACAAGTCCTTCAGCTTTAAGAAATCACACAAGTAGTACCTGCACATACTTGCAACAACAAGTAAGACAACTATGAATGTAAAATAGAAACAAACTAAGCTTGTTAAAAAATGTATAACTTTTTCAACATTTTTTCAATAATCTAGAACCTAAAATGAGCCCGTTTTGTTGTTCTTTGTTTTTTAATTTAAATTTAATTTCTTTATGCAAGGACCAAAGTTCAGCTTTTGAGATATTGGGATATAAGCCTAAAAGGAGCCCAACTCATGAAATAGGTTGGTTGACATAATCTTTTTTTTTTTTTTTACACGATCTTCTATACTCTATTTCTATATCCTCTTATTCTATTTATTTATGATATACATCGGAGTATATATATATATATTTAGAGAAGTCATTGAAACGAATTTGGTTATTCTGAACTTTTGATAGTTTACATCAACGATTTGGTTGGAGATACCCTGGCAATTAGTTAATTCGAATATGCTTAATACATTATTATGTCGATGTAACTCGAAATTAGAGATAACAAGAGATAACCAAAACAAGACAATGATGTTGATAACAAATAAATCCTTAAAGTGGTGGCCGAAACCATCCAGGCATAGCCTGGATGGCCACCGACACTTCCAGTGAAGGGAGCCACCCGGGTTCGATTCTTGGCACTGCCATCTCGTTCAAAAAGGGAGCTCACCTGAGGTTGCTTTACCTGGTAACCGTGAGGGTCGGCTTGCGGTTTACCCGGTGGTTTACTCGCTGCTTTGGGGCCAATGTGCCTGCTTCGTAGTTGGGGTTCCACCGTTACCAAAAAAAAAAAAAAAAAAAAAAAAAAAAAAAAAAGTGGTGGCCGAACAAATAACAACAATATTAACAAACCCTCTCCACGAATACAAAGATACTAAGCAACAATTAAGATAATGATATGATGCTCTTGGTTCAACTTTGTTTGGACAATGATTGATGGATGAACTACAAAGTTCTTTAATGCGGTGATTGTAGTAAGCCAAGTGTATGTGAGCAATGTACATTCGTGATGATAATATGAATGTAGTATATTAACATGATAAGAATCGCGCACATAGAATATGTTCAAGCACAATTCATAGAGCGGGTTAATACGTGCCATGGCGAGTCACGGACAAGAATATTTAGGGCTTAGTTGAGGTAAGATGAGGAGGAAACATGATGATGAGAAAACGAAATGTGGACGTTAAAGAGTTATACCCAATTGATGTCAATGGGCAAGCAAAAGTTCAAAAACTTTGATAAGAAAATGGATAGGAAAACATATAATAAATCAAATTTGATATATTAATAGATAAAATAAGCTAGAAAAGGTAAAAGATGGTACATGTTTATATTATTTGTGTGGATATTTGTAATGGCAATACCAATAGCTTAAAGTAGATATATGATTCCGCGTTGTTATGAGAAATGATTTCGCTTCATAACTAAAATATTTTTCAGTAGTAAAGATGACACGCGTATTATAGTGAAAAATCTTTAGCAACAATGGTTTTATTAGAATGACAACTCACACACCTAACACATATTAACTCACCAATATGCCCACGAGGAGGCTTTGAACCCCCAACGTCTTTTTTGAAATGTCCATCGAATACCACTGTGTTATAAGCACTTTGGTAAAACTCTTTTATAGCATTAACTAATTTCGTTGTATACATCAAACTATGTTTTTGGTTAAGATCAAAATTATTTACATAAATTTACATATATGGGTATGTTAGTGTAACACCAACATTTTGGGCCTAGATGAAATGACCATTGTACCCTGGGGTAGGGCGTAATTAGTGATTTTTATAATTATATGTTTATAATTATTTGGTTGTTTAGTTGAGACCAGTTTGTGACAAGGGTCACAGAACAGGTTGGTTTATTTAATTTGGACTCCGTTAGGACCGCCTAAGGAGACACGAAAGGTTATCAGATAAGATAACTGGTAAATACCTGTGTGATATGGGGTATGAGTTTGTAACTCATTTAAGTGTATGTATCTGGATAGTTCTATCCATTTCTCATTTCATCAAACCCACACACGAACGTATACACAAACACACACATAAACCCTAATTTGATTTTGTGAGTCTTTGGATTAATTGAAGCTAGAGATATATTCCTTGTGATTTCGTGATCAATATAAGGTATGCATATCATAGATTCATGTATTAATTCTTGCTCAAAATGGGTTTTGGGTTCATATGGGTTTTATGCATTTTGATGCTTGATTCTTGATTATATGTGTTTGTGATGCTCAATTGATGTTAGAAATAGGTTGTATATATGTTTAGTAACTTTCTTGTGCTTAAAATTTGGTCAAAAACACTTAGAAATCGAGTTTTTGGAGAAAAAATAACGAAATCAGCGAATGTGTTCGAACCAGTTGCTACAGTATTTTGCTACAGTACCCGAGTTGCTACAGTACCCGAGTTGCTACAGTGCCGGGTTGCTACAGTGCCGAGTTGCTACAGTGTCACTATTTACTACAGTGTCACTATTTGCTACAGTATCACTATTTGCTACAGTATCACTATTTGCTACAGTTCCGAGTTGCTACAGTACCGAGTTGCTACAGTACCCGAGTTGCTACATTGTCACTATTTTGCTACAGTACCTTTTATGAAATTGAAACGGGCGTAACTTTCAAAACGTAACTCCGTTTTTGATGAATAAACTATCGTTAGAATCGTAATAAAGAATACTTTTCAATGGTGAACTTTTAAGAAACTAGATCAAACTGTTTTTGGGTCGGAAAAGGAGTTTTAGTGTGTATGTCGTGTTTTGCACGCACCTGTATGCCATTATTGAATGGAGTCATGATGTAGACTCATAAAATTATGAATATATGGTGTTATGACCTAGTTTATAGTATAATTTGATTATACTATTGATTGAGATATGTATATTGACTTCGTTGTGTTGTTCTCAGGTGATAAGAACAAGGAAGAAGCTCAGAAGTAAGATAACTGAGCTGTAGCTGGTAATCGGTGAGTGGGATTATCTCCGGGTGTAGTATACAGTAGCAAGTTGTGCTACTATGTTATACTGTTATAGTTGCTATGCTTAGTAGATATGTTGTAATAATGATCATCGTAGAGTTGCCATGCTAGTCGTAGGAACAGTTGTTCGTAGTGGTAGTTGCTTAACAGTTGTGTGCACAAGTTGTAGTTGCCTGTTGGAACCTATTGTTGTTAGGTTCAGCTCAGAGAGGTCAACCTTGTTGTGGTTGGGTCCAGTTGGCTACTGTTTGTTGAGTATAGTGCTGAATGACGCATCACCTGCGTGTAGATTTACTATACTGGGGATTCAGTAGTAAGGACTTTCGGTAGACGCTAGACTGATCAGCTAATGGTCGTGTGCTCGTACAAGCCGCCGAGTCTCTAGTTGGAGCATAGTTGCTAGTTGATTGTTGCCAGTTGATAGTTGCTAGTTATTAGTTGTCAGTTGCCTGTTATGGATTGTTGTAGTTGCTGTAGTTGTACAAGTTGGTACTGTATGCTAGATCTGTTAGATGATTCCATTCACTTAGCCTCGTGCTAACCCCCCTCACCTCCTCCCTTGCAGGTTTTCGATCTTAGTGCTGGTAGGGACGGGAGTTGGGTTGACGATATGTTTGACAAGACGAACTCTGATGTCTTAACTTTTATAAATATGTAACTAGTTGTTTAACGTAACACCGGTTGTTTGTAATAAGTAACTAGCTAATGATTTGTGATAATCATGTTCGTAATTAACTAAGGGTATTTATGTGAATTAAGACTTCCGCTGTGATTTAAAAAAAAAAAAAAGCAGGGTGTTTCAACTTGGTATCAGAGCATAGGTTTGGCCGCATGTACATTGTGTTGAATGTCATGTTCCCAAACCTTGTGTTGTGTCAAACATATATGAGGGAACGGGTTAAGTGAATGTAGGGATTATATGTGTTAGTTGATAGGTACTAACCTGTTTTCCACTAAGAGTTTGTGTGAGTTGTTGTGGTAGTGTAGATATGGCAGATAATGCAGGAAACGCAACTGGTCCGTCAGCCCCCGGAACATTCAGAGCCCCAGATGAAGACGAGTACGTGTCAGAAGAGGATCCACAGGAACAAATAATAGATTTGCAAAGTAAGTTAAAGGAAGCACATGACCGAATAAGGGAATTAGAACAACGTCAGGTAACCGTGAATCCAAGTGGTAGTGTACCGAATCAGATGTTTAGTGGGTATCCGGTGCATCCAAATATGTATCAGCAAACTGGAAGTGCTTTCCAACAACAGCAATGGTTACCATCTCAGTATCAGTTTCCTCAACAGTTTCAGATGCCACCTCAGTTTAATCAACAGTTCCTAAATCAGATGTGGGGTCCTTATCAGATGCCGACGTTTCAACAACAGAAGAAATGTACGTTTAAACAGTTTCTGAATTGTAATCCACCAGAGTACTCAGGAAGTTCTAACCCAACGGTAACCCTTAACTGGTTAAGAGAGATAGAAAAGGTTTTTGAGGCCTGTCAGTGCGAACCAGAATTAAAGGTTATTTATGCTAGTCGTATGTTAAAAAATAGGGCTATGGTTTGGTGGGATACGGTTACTTCTAGTATCCCAAAAGAGCAAGTGAGCATGATTACTTGGGAACAATTTTATAGTAAAGTTTGCGAACAGTATTGCTCAGCCTATGATCTCAATCGAATTAAGACAGAATTTTTGGAAATGAAAATGACGCCTCGAATGACGATAGATGAGGTGATTGAGCAGTATATGGATAAATTAAGGTTCGTTCATCAGTGGGTTCCAGATGAACAGTCCAGAATTCAGCATTTTGTTAATATAATTTTACCAGAGTATAGAACAATGGTTAGGATGGCGACGACGTTATCGCAAGCGTTTGTTATGGCCAAGATGGTGGAAGATGATGTCAGAGCAGCAAGAAACAGAATGGAAGGTTATGTTATGCCACAACAAGATCAGGTGATGAGTCATTCGGACTCTAGATCAAAGAAGTCTGTTAAGTTGAAACGGACTAGCGGGTCAGAACAGAGTGGGTCAACATCAAGTCAATATTCTTGGTGTTATAGTTGTAGATCATCTCAGAGTGGTCTTTGTTCAGATTCAACCAAAAGATGTTTGAGATGTGGTATTGTTGGACACGAGATTCGGATGTATTCGTTCCAAGAGGATGTATGTTGGAAATGTCATCAAGTGGGGCATAGGTCAGCTCAGTGTCCGTATGTAAGAGGATCTGGTTCTGGGGCGGGGCCAGGAGCGCAGTCGGGATCAGTAGGTGGATCTTCTGGTTCTCCAGTTGGGCAGAAAAGAAAGAATCCACCTACGGAAACAGCAAGAGCTTATCAGATGGTTGCAGATGCAGATGTTGAATATGATGTGAATACAGGTATGCTTTAAAATCCTCGTATTATTTAGTTATATACATGTATATGATTGGGTGTATATATATGTGTGGTAGATTAGTAGATCTTGATAGTAGTGTAAGATTTATTTTGTTGCATTATGTTGTTTATGTTTTGGTTGCGACCCTTCTGTGCCATGTGGAGTAAGGGTGACCCTTAGGTTGATTTTTTGGGATTGAGAACCGTGACTTGGATAGAGATGCATTGAGTATGTTTGTGTAGTGGACTTTTGGACGACATGAAGTTGTTGGATAGTGGCATGAGTATGATTGTTATGACAGTATTTCCTAAGCTTGTTGGATGTATGATCTAGTTGATAGATTATATTTGGATGATTGATAGACAAGGTTTGAGTAACTATGATTGGACAGATGTTATGATTAATTAGTCATAAAGTAGTTAAATTAATTACCGATGCTTATTGAGGAAATTGATTGGACATAAGTAGTGAATGAAACAAGTAGAATTTTTCCGTTACGAGCAACTCAGAATGAAGGTATGATTTAGGATAATATGCTTGTGTCTGGCCAACAGAAGTATATTGTGATAAATCATACGGAATTTCTGGGAAGCTGAAGGAAAATTAGGCGGCCTGTGCTATATTGGATTGTGAAGTGACTGGATATGAGACGAATAACCTGTGAAGTTCTGATGACTTACGAGACAATTTCGTGGACCTAGGTATAGATTTTAGCATGATGACTAATTCTATTGCCTAAGCTTTGGATAATTGGGAAAAGTGGACTGTATAAAGAGTTGAATTGGATGACAGATCGTGAAATTTATGATACGGAATGGCGAAGAAACATGAATTTGACTCTGATTATTTGACTTGATCGTGTAATTGGTGGGCTTAAGTGGATTAATGGACGTTGATCGACGGAGATTGTGAGAAGTTATTTGGTATCGGGAGTGTATTGACGTCAGGAATCTCATTTCCCTATGCAATTGTGGTGGATATTGTCGGTATCGGAGATAAGATCGATAAAGTTAACCGTGTGTTTTGGCGGTGCGAGTAACAATTTTTGGGTTTGTTGACCATAGTTGACCCGATTCCGAGGACGGAATCTCTTTTAAGGAGGGTAGATTTGTAACACCCGCATTTTGGGCCTAGATGAAATGACCATTGTACCCTGGGGTAGGGCGTAATTAGTGATTTTTATAATTATATGTTTATAATTATTTGGTTGTTTAGTTGAGACCAGTTTGTGACAAGGGTCACAGAACAGGTTGGTTTATTTAATTTGGACTCCGTTAGGACCGCCTAAGGAGATACGAAAGGTTATCAGATAAGATAACTGGTAAATACCTGTGTGATATGGGGTATGAGTTTGTAACTCATTTAAGTGTATGTATCTGGATAGTTCTATCCATTTCTCATTTCATCAAACCCACACACGAACGTATACACAAACACACACATAAACCCTAATTTGATTTTGTGAGTCTTTGGATTAATTGAAGCTAGAGACATATTCCTTGTGATTTCGTGATCAATATAAGGTATGCATATCATAGATTCATGTATTAATTCTTGCTCAAAATGGGTTTTGGGTTCATATGGGTTTTATGCATTTTGATGCTTGATTCTTGATTATATGTGTTTGTGATGCTCAATTGATGTTAGAAATAGGTTATATATATGTTTAGTAACTTTCTTGTGCTTAAAATTTGGTCAAAAACACTTAGAAATCGAGTTTTGGGGGAAAAAATAACGAAATCAGCGAATGTGTTCGAACCAGTTGCTACAGTATTTTGCTACAGTACCCGAGTTGCTACAGTGCCGGGTTGCTACAGTGCCGAGTTGCTACAGTGTCACTATTTGCTACAGTATCACTATTTGCTACAGTATCACTATTTGCTACAGTATCACTATTTGCTACAGTGCCGAGTTGCTACAGTACCGAGTTGCTACAGTACCCGAGTTGCTACAGTGTCACTATTTTGCTACAGTACCTTTTATGAAATTGAAACGGGCGTAACTTTCAAAACGTAACTCCGTTTTTGATGAATAAACTATCGTTAGAATCGTAATAAAGAATACTTTTCAATGGTGAACTTTTAAGAAACTAGATCAAACTGTTTTTGGGTCGGAAAAGGAGTTTTAGTGTGTATGTCGTGTTTTGCACGCACCTGTATGCCATTATTGAATGGAGTCATGATGTAGACTCATAAAATTATGAATATATGGTGTTATGACCTAGTTTATAGTATAATTTGATTATACTATTGATTGAGATATGTATATTGACTTCGTTGTGTTGTTCTCAGGTGATAAGAACAAGGAAGAAGCTCAGAAGTAAGATAACTGAGCTGTAGCTGGTAATCGGTGAGTGGGATTATCTCCGGGTGTAGTATACAGTAGCAAGTTGTGCTACTATGTTATACTGTTATAGTTGCTATGCTTAGTAGATATGTTGTAATAATGATCATCGTAGAGTTGCCATGCTAGTCGTAGGAACAGTTGTTCGTAGTGGTAGTTGCTTAACAGTTGTGTGCACAAGTTGTAGTTGCCTGTTGGAACCTATTGTTGTTAGGTTCAGCTCAGAGAGGTCAACCTTGTTGTGGTTGGGTCCAGTTGGCTACTGTTTGTTGAGTATAGTGCTGAATGACGCATCACCTGCGTGTAGATTTACTATACTGGGGATTCAGTAGTAAGGACTTTCGGTAGACGCTAGACTGATCAGCTAATGGTCGTGTGCTCGTACAAGCCGCCGAGTCTCTAGTTGGAGCATAGTTGCTAGTTGATTGTTGCCAGTTGATAGTTGCTAGTTATTAGTTGTCAGTTGCCTGTTATGGATTGTTGTAGTTGCTGTAGTTGTACAAGTTGGTACTGTATGCTAGATCTGTTAGATGATTCCATTCACTTAGCCTCGTGCTAACCCCCCTCACCTCCTCCCTTGCAGGTTTTCGATCTTAGTGCTGGTAGGGACGGGAGTTGGGTTGACGATATGTTTGACAAGACGAACTCTGATGTCTTAACTTTTATAAATATGTAACTAGTTGTTTAACGTAACACCGGTTGTTTGTAATAAGTAACTAGCTAATGATTTGTGATAATCATGTTCGTAATTAACTAAGGGTATTTATGTGAATTAAGACTTCCGCTGTGATTACTTCCGCTGTGATTTAAAAAAAAAAAAAAGCAGGGTGTTTCAGTTAGAAATATTTTTAAAGAATGATATAAATCAAAATAAAAAGACATTTATGAATAATGGTAATGTTAAACGAAAAGATAAAACAATACTTCATCTGTCTCAATATAACTGTCCCTTTTTTGAGTTTTAAATTATTTCTTTTTCAACTTTATTTTAACTATTTTTGTTTTTATTATATAATATTTAATGATTAATGATGAACGTAAAGATGAAAACACGTTTAAATATGGACATATAACTCAAAAAGGTAACATAAGTTATTTAATTTGACAATAAATGTAATATCACTTTAGGATATTTTAATACTTCGAGAGATTTAAATTTTTCTCATATATTCAATATTAGAAAATATTTAAATTCATCAATATCATGAAAAAAATAAATATTCCACCGAATCTTAAGATTCTAAGAAATTAAAAATCTTTCAAAATATGTCAATCAAACAGAGCAGTTTAAGAATACAATTCTAATTTCATCAAATTCCCTTGGAATTCTCTGAACCAAAGGGGGCCTTAGGGTTGTGATTTTAGTAGAGATGAAAATGAATGCGTTGAAGAAGAATGTGACTTTGGATCTAAAAAATCTCTGGATCTTGGTTGCAATGAGTAACCCACTGGATTTAACCTGTAGACAGTTTAATTTTGTTTTGTTTTAATTTTCGGGAAAAAGGATGAAAATACCACACATGTGAGCACTTAACAGAATTTGACTAACGATCGTTAGTGAGTTGGACAATATAACTTCAATTTTACACTTTTTAAATCATAATCATTTTTATGACAAAATTACAGTTGTCAATTTTGATAAATTATGTACTTTTTAGGACCATTTGACCTTAAAATAATTTACTCATATAAATTTTTTATCAATTATTATAAAAAATAAAAAAAAAATTATTTTAAGTCAAAAATGAGAAAAAGGGCGTTTTTTTGGCAAAAAAACGAAAACATATATAACAAAACTAGTCTCAAAAACAGACTAGAAACAAAGATACAAGAACATCCGCACGCGAGGCACGACAAAAGTAAACAAGATCAAAATGAGAAAACGACCCTATGATGACTCAGACCGAGCCTCGCTAAAAACCTAACAAAACAACTAACGCAAACGAAATAACAATTAACAACCTCAAACAACAATAACAATTACGGACTTAAAATGTTAACACCACCACCTTCCCCATTAGCCTTGAACTTGAAGGTAGATTCGATTCCAATGCCCTCGTCAGTGTCGGTCCCTGGAGAATCCAAACCACCATTCCTAAATTGATCTAAAAACCCTCATTTTTCTTCGACACAGCTCGAGCCCGATCCAATGCGAGTACCCTTGCAAGATCTATCCATTTGAGAAACTTGGGATTTTTATCTTTATTACTAACTAGCTCACCTCCATACTCTTCGTCCTCACTTTCATCTATCAAACACAACGAGCCGCCCCTCACATTCTTCGCCCTTACCTTGCCTCTCACATCCATTTTTAAGACCGATCTTCATCGCTCCTTTACCTCAAAATTTTCTAGAATGTACACGCCATCCCTTACAAAAACCTTTACAACTTGGGTCCTCGCAAATGCAAAACTTACGACCCGCGATATTATCGGTAGCAACATTAGCCAAGTTGCCAAGAATGGCACTAGTAGAAGCGTTACACCCCTTTGGAATCAAAAGCTCCTCAATTTTCCGCTTTTTATTCTTAGGGCTAAAAGCAAGTTTATCAAGAGTGTAAAACCTCTAAATGTTGAACCGCATAAGGTGACCCTAAAACCCCTTCATCCCCACCATCGTTTTTACCCTTCACTTCCACGCTAGCCCCATCCTCTCTGTCATTATTCTTGTACAAATCACTGGTATCCTCACAAGCATCGATACACCCCAAAGCCAACATGACCGCATCCATCACACTCGCCTTGTTGTCCACCTCGACAGGAACATTCTGAATAACCCGAGGAGGTTCTGATCCCAACATCGTAGGATTGATTGGACTCTGTAAGTTAGCTTCATTTGAAAACGTCCCAACTGTAATATTGCGATTAACATTCACCAATACTTCCTTTGAAAAATCCGTCATCAATAGATAATCGAACATCTATCGAATGTCCTAATTCGTTAACCCATAATTGTTTCGATGAACTCCCTTCATCTTCCAACTTAGCCACCACAAGCTCATGGATGTGTTTCACACAATGAGATCTAACAGACGCAAAAAGCGACCCAATATTGACCTTATTTTTAGACGAATTAACAACGTATAAAACGTCTCCAAACAAACAAGCAACCTTTTGTATATTTTGATCCGAAATAAACTTTGTCGGAACACCCCTGATTTAAATCCAGACAAAACGATAGTACTCCAAAACTTGTTCTGCAAACGAAGAGATTATAACAAACCCGACTGATTCTTTGTCCGCCCCCAAAACCTTGATGAAACTACTATGATCTGAGCATTCCACAACACAACCAAATGTACCACTTTTGCAAATTGAAACCACCAAAGACTTAGATCGAATCAAGAAATCTTGAACTTTACACTCATCAATCGGAACATGATCGACAATCAAGATACACAAACTGAAAGGTAAAAGGGCTTTAAAGTTAAATGGGACAGTTATTTATGACGAATGGAGTATATATCGATATACCACAAATAAATATTTCACTGAATTGATAAGAATAGAATCACAAATAAAATACCATTTTTTATTTAGAGGTTAGGGAATATGTGGCTGTTATATATATAAGTTGGATGTAGAAATAATATGTGATTGGTTAAAAAACAAGTCAAAATCATATTTTTCAAAGTTTTTAACTTTTCATAATCATAACAACTAATCATATATTGGTTCTACACCCAAATAAAAGGTAAAAGAAAAATAGCAAATGCAAATAAATAGAGCAAAAAGAATCTGAAAAGGGGAAAAAGGAAAAAAGAAAAGAAAACGTAGTGTAAAAAATTGCAATGCAAACGACTCCATACGACTCGCATTTAAAAAGATTTAGTATCTACGGGTAATTTTATACGACGGAGAATGTATGACACGTTTTAAGTGAAAATGAAATTGTCTTTGCATTTCATCAAATTTTGTAGTTATTGTAAGAAAAAAATTGAAAAATACAACTTAAACAAGTATATGAGGCGTACTATTTTTGGATTTGGAGAGAAAACTTCTTAGCGACACCCATATTAGGTCTTCACTATCGAGTAAAACCCTTGGATGACGAGCCCCGAGCGATGAGACCTGTAACCGTGTGAATTGCGCATATTGACGCTCTCTCCGATCAAGAGGCATTTTTAATTCGATCTTGGGCGTTATCAAGTTTCGAACCTTGGTCGCGTGCTTCACAAGAAACTCGTTAACCACCGAGCTATGTCCAAGTAGTTATATGAAGTGTACTATATAATTGTAATTTTAAATATAAAGTTTGACTAGAGACCCATTAAAAATTGATATTGTATATTATTGATAATTATATCACTATATACATTAAAAGAGAGTCTCGATTAGCTAATAATTGTTTTCAATAATACCCCTTGATCCAACGGTCCTTAATCATCCACTTAAAATATTAGCTAATAAATCATTTTTAATTAAAATTATACCCTTAATACCCTTAAAAAAGAAAACACGCGCACCTTAAATATTGCTATTCGGATATACCAAACTACGGAGTAAATGGATACCTCTTGACCAAACTACTCAGATCAATTCATTCATTCATTCATCTTCTTCATATTTGGATCTACCAAACTACGGAGTAAATGGATCCCTCTTGACCAAACTACTCAGATCAATTCTCTCATCTTCTTCATCAATTCTTATCACGAACGGAAATCTCGCCCAATTCCTCTTTTCTAAACAAACAACCTTATCGCCAACTCATTATTATCAACCCTAAACCCTATTCCTTCATCATCTGGATTAATTGATTTGTTCAAATCAACAACTTCAATCCAATTCTACTAATCCTATAATAACAGACAATTTGAGTTTAATGGAAGAAGTATAAATATCTAATGATTTTCATCCTGGTTGACCCTCTCCCACTCGATACAATTGACATGTTGTCTGTTTTTTTTTTTTTAATTTTCTTTTTTATTATTATTTTTTATTTATTTTTAGGACTTAATTGAGGTATGCCCAGAAAAGCTGCCAAACTACGAAGAAAAAATCAAAAACTTTTTTGAAGAGCATCTTCATACTGATGAGGAGATTCGCTACGCTGTTGCTGGAAGTGGTAAGTTTCATTAATGGTTAACCTCTGTTTTCTTATGTATATAGCGGTGTATAAATCAGTATTTTGAGATTGATTATGCAGTATTTATATAATCAAATTCAGATAATGTTGATGTAAATGGTGTTTGGATACACTTGGTTCCAAAGTTTAATATAATCAGAAATTTAGTCTTTTGAGTGTATGTGCAATTCTGTTTGGTTACTAAGTCATTTGATAAAATCATAAAAAACACTTTTTTTGTTTGACTAAGTAGATTTTTAAGCAATCACAAATATTCAAGACTTAGGAAACATGGATTTGTTTTGAAGGATATTTTGATGTGAGGGATGGTAATGAGGAATGGATACGTGTTTGGGTGAAGAAAGGGGGAATGATTGTTTTACCTGCTGGAATAAATCACCGAATCACACTTGATACTCACAACTACATCAAGGTACATACATTCATAACATGTGTTACTTATTCTTTTTCGCCAAAAAAAAAAAACGAAATATAAATTAGTAGAAAGGCAAATTTCTTAAAAAATGAAAGAAGCACAAACGAAACACGTAATGCAACACAACAAAACCAGAAAACTTACGATAAGATGCTGCCACTGATGACTATGTTTTTCACCTCTGGAAATAACAATAAGGGCAATGTATAAAACAAGCAGAGTTGTCAACCGCGCTTCGACGCGGGCGAAAGGTGATTGACCTCAAATGGTTTGGCATTTTATATATTAGCTATTTAAGTTGCATCGATATTGTTAACCTTGCATAGGTGACTGTTGTAGAGCATACACTAAATTCTGTTTATTGGATACAAACTAAGATAGTAAGAAATATTTTATAGCCTAATTTACTTTTTCTTGTGGATTGTGGGTGTTGTTACATTCCTTCTTATTCTTGTATTCATTTGATGGTGTCTCTCTCTGCAATTAGTAGCACGTTGTCATAACGTAACATAAAATATATTAAACTTAGACTTAATAGTGTGAGTAAAGATGAGGGTATAAAGGAGCACAAAACTAATACGTACCTTACTCCAAATATAGGTTCAGGCCTGATTGCATAGACAGTATTTTTTGCATATGTATATTAACCATCTATAGTCAAAATATTACGCTCCACTTCGGCCCTTCTATTTCAGCAATCCAATTTCCCTGCATCAAGAGATAATTCGTTCAGGTCGATGTGCTTCATCCAAATCATGCAGAGGACGATATGCATTTGCAGATATCTTGAGCATTCATTGCTTCATTTTACGATAATAGTCAAATGAGAAGTCTAGAGAGTTGAGCCATTCATAGGGGTCAATTATAGAAGTTTTATCTGATTCGGATGATATACAAAAACCAAGTTCACTCATTCATAGACTAACGGGTTGAAATTGCCACATAAATTTCTTAGTATTTTAGGACCGTACCTCGTGATTTTCTACTGAAGAATTCTCAAGAACTTATTTTGCTAAAAGTAATCGCCTAATTCTGTCCTTTTCAACTTTAAGTGCATCCTTTAAGCGACCTATGGGTTATGATCCGGATTAGCTGATTATATGCAAGAGATGAAGGTGATTTTTTTTCCTTTATTAAACAACTTTTCAGTCTCAACATCACAATTACCCCTATCACTTTCGGACAGGAACATGTAGCATTTAACATTTAGAAAACTTTTTAGAAAGTAAAATTAAATAAGTGGAATGTTATCAGTTATTCACCAAGTCTTGCAACTTCTGTATTAGATCCTAGGATCATCATCAACATCAGAAACTTGAATCTTCTGTGAGCTACTACACTCGTCATATTTAGCTTCAAGGTACTTCTTGGAAGTTTTACTGAAATGAGAATACGATACTTTAAGCTTATGGATATGGAAGTTCATCAAACTTTTCTGATTTACAGTAATGAAAAAACTTAACAATCTTAAAAACATTCAACAATTGAATAACAAAATAATGGATTGATGCGTACCTATGATAAAATCTTTCAGCAATTCAAAAGTCTGGAAACCTTGTAACCCTAATTTACGCAGATATTGCAATTCGGTGAGATATCGTTAAAAAGCCCAAAATCACGTACACCACGGCGGTGTTACAGTGGAGATGAAGGTGGTTACGACGAAGTGAATATCAGGCGAAGAAGACGACGGTTGTTACCGCTGAAGGCGGTGGCGATGATGGTGGTTGCGACAGAATGGGTAGCAGGCGACGAACACAACGGTCGTGACGCCGGGGATGATAGCGTCGAAGAAGGAGATAGGGATGTGCCGGTAACGGTGGTGTGGAGGTGAAGATGGGAGATCTGCTGTGTGAGGAAGGTGGAGATGCGTAGAATGTACGTGAAGAGTGTAGTCGACACCAACAAATATCTAAGCTGTTAAAAGATGGAAATACCCTTTAGCTAATAAAATAATGATGTGAATATAAAGACCAAAGTACCCTTTGTTGAATTAAATAATACCGTCAACTATTCATCAATAGTGAAATCATTTATAATATTTATAATATAATATAATTATAGTACTGCATATGCTTTGTAACATTGAGATAAGATACAAGGAAAGTTTTTACATATTAACGAATTTATGGGAAAATACACTGAAGATTTCAGAATAACGTCAAAAAGTTACCTTATCAGCACCTGCAACTTTATATTTCCAACCTATTAGCAGATATGAACCGTTGATTAATACTACTTTGGAATTTAGATATTTTTTATTTATATCTATAGACATTTAAACTTTAGAAATGTTATGTTGTTCATTTATGTTATAATGGTTGAAGATTGTCTTAATATATCAACAACTTTATATTATATTTAGTCCTAAGTCATACTTTTATTGTAATATACATTCGTGGCACTCAACATCTAAACCACATCTGATGATGCTATATATAAATTGGTAAAATGGGTGCATTGTTGTTGGTTACTTCAAAAACATTTACTCTATATTACTACTCAACCGCAGCTTTTGTAAAAATAAAAAGAAATATTTTTGTTAATCCTTATAAACGTGACGTGCACCCATTTGTCGAAAAGTTACTAGAAGTGGCATAATTAGGCCTATTCTGAATTCAACAAGTGAGCCATGGACAATGCCCATGCTACTGGTGCAATTCGAGGTATCTTTATATTTAATCAATCAATATATTATGATGCACCTTTTAACATTTTAACTGACGTCATTTTAGTTTTGTAAGTTTTGATAGATTGAATGTAATATTACACCTTCTATGATTAAAATGTTTTGTCATTTCAACTGTTCCACTTTTAACATTTTTAACATAACATGCTCTTCATTTTGTAAGTGTTAATAGATTGAATGTAATATTACATTTACTTTCGAAAACGGTTTGTGTGTTAGTCCGTAAGGGCTTGCATTGACTTTTCAATGTGACTACATGAGCTTCATTTTTTTTTTCACTTAATGCTGTGGTGGGTTATGAGTAAGTTTATAGGTGGCGTTGGTTTGATTTTTAATTGACCATCGAGTCAAGTTTCTTTCAAGTGTATGTATTGATGTAACCATTTTCACGTTTTCAGGTTCTTCTTTAGAGTTTATGTAGATTTAGGGTGTAGTTATTTTTTATATTTGTGATATGTGTAGTGTTATCATGTTGCAGGTTGATTTGGGTATTGTTCATCTTGCTTAGAGTTCGAATTTGCAGATCCTATTTACCTTTTCTCACTCCATTTCAAGATTTGTTTAGTTGCTAATTTTTGGAAAGCAACCTGTACACTCCACCAGTTAACGGGTACCAAACTTGCGAACTACGAGCTAAAAAATATATTCCAAACTTTCTTATTAACAACAATTGTTATAACACTATGCATTTACATTACCATCTGACCGATTCAAGTGACATAATGTGTACAACATTCATCAAGGAATATGCGTCTTATGCATGTTGTGCCATTGATCGGAACACAACTTTCTATGTTTGTTCCGAGATAAGTTTTGACAATTACATTTCCTGAGGTAATGTTAAACTCTTTTTGATACAGTTATCTTACAAAAGTATAGTATTTTTTTGGTTGTTGTAGTTGTGATATTTTTCCTCTTTTATGTTGACACCTTGAAACCGTACTTGGCAATTTGGTCGGTCAAATGGTTTAGGTACAAACGAGTTCATGTTCTAACGGGCCATTATTTCCGTGAACTACGTATGTGTAACCTTTACTTTGATAACATCATACTATAAAATATAAATAGACATGTTTTTACATGTAGGTATTAATTTGGTTCCAGAAATTTTATTCGCATTCAAGGATTACGTTAAAATTCTCATTATAGGTGTCAATATGGGCGGCTTTTATAACTAGTCAAGTGGGTAATATATTACGATAAGATTCTTATTATATGTATCAATATGGGTGATTTTTTTATTTATATTTTTAAACATTTGAAATGTTATATTATTTATTTGTGTTATCATTGAAAGTAACGTATTACAATATGTAGGGTTTGGGGTTTAGGTTTAGGGTTTATATTTTAGGGTTAGGGTTTAGAGTTTTTAGTGTTCAGGTTAGGTTCAGGGTTTAGGGTTCAGATTTAGGGTGTAGGGTTTAGAGTTTAGGTTTGGGGTTTAGATTTAGCGTTTAAGGTTTAGGGTTTAGAGTTTAGGTTTAGGGTTTTGGGTTTAGATTTAGGATTTACAGTTTATGTTAGGGTTTAGGGTTTAGATATTAGGGTTTAGAGTTTAGGCTTAGGGTTTAGGGTTTAGATTTAGGGTTTAGAGTTTTGGGTTTTGGGTTTACATTTAGGGTTTAGGTTAGGGTTTAGATTTAGGGTTTAAGGTTTAGATTTTGGGGTTTAGAGTTTAGGCTTAGGGTTTATGGATTAGGGTTTTATATTATCGGGTTTAGAGTTTAGGTTTAGGGTTTTGGGTTTAGACTTAGGGTTTAGGTTAGGGTTTAGAGGTTAGGTTTAGGGTTTTGAGTTTGGGGTTTAGATTTAGGATTTAGGATTTAAATTTAGGGTTTAGGGTTTAGATTTTAGGGTTTAGAGTTTAGGTTTACGGTTTTGGGTTTAGATTAGGGTTTAGGTTAGGGTTTAGGGTTTATGGTTTAGATTTTGGGGTTTAAAGTTTATGGTTTAGACTTTAAGGTTTAAGGTTTAGATTTTAGAATTTATGATTTAAGGTTTAAGATATAGGGTTTCGGGTTTAAGGTTTTGTTTTTATAATCTATGGTTTAGAGTATAGATATAGGGTTTAGGGTTTAGTGTATAGGATTTAGGGTTTAGGTTTAGGGTTTATGGTTTAGTGTATAGGGTTTAGGGTATATGGTTTAGGGTTTAGGGTTTAGATATTGGGTTTAGGGTTTAGAGTTTAGTGTATATGGTTTAGGGTTTAGTGTTTAAACTTTAAGGTTTAAAGTTTATATTTTAGAATTTATGATTTAAGATTTAGGATATAGGGTTTCGGGTTTAGGGTTTCGGGTTTACAATCTATGGTTTAGAGTATAGATATATGGTTTAGGGTTTAAGGTTTTGTGTATAGGATTTAGGGTTTATGGTTTAGTGTATAGGGTTTACGGTATATGGTTTAGGGTTTAGGGTTTATGGTTTAAATTTTAGAATTTAAGGTATAGAGTTTAGGGTATAGAGTTTAGGGTTTAGAGTTTAGGGTTTAGGGTTTATGGTTTAGTGTGTATGGTATATCGTTGGTGGTGTAGGGTTTATAGTTGGTTAGGTTTTGGAGTTTAGGGTTTAGATATAGGGTTTAGGGTTTATGATTTAGTGTTTATGGTTTATTGTTTACATGTTAGGGTTTAGGGTTTAGATTTAAGAATTTATGATTTATGGTTTAGGTTATAGGATTTAGGTTTTAGGGTTTAGGGTTTATTGATTAACGTTTTGGGTTTAGTATGTTTAACGCGTGTAACAATTGTTTCCTTGAGTACAGAATTTACTACCCAGAATTCTCAACCAAACAAATGGGAAACGAGATCGACTTCTCATGGTTCATTGGTTTCACACAAGAGACATTTGGAAGACACTGAACTATCTGATGATAGTTCGGATGTTTTAGAAATTAGTAAGATCGAATTTTTCAATGCCACCAGAAATTCCGATGCATCCGATCATACGAGTCTGAATTTTAAAGAACAACTCGCTGAAGCTAAAAGTATCCACTCCTGGACCAGCGGTCATACTACGTACGTTTTCTTCAAGATTCAAAAAGAAAATCTTTGGGTGTGTTAATTTTATTTTCATACAAAATAAACTTTACCAAATATGATTTAACCATTGATAGGTCACATTCATAAGTACATTTGAGAATCTTCATTTTTTTAACATGTTATTGACAAATGTTTATAAATGAATATGATTTAGTGCCTGCCGGAAGAGCTTCAAAAACTACCTGAACTACAAAGTAATTGTGACTGTGAGTGTCACGGTCTAAACAAGAAAACTCATATATGGGGTTTGAAGCAAGAAAAAAGATCAAAGAAAAAGTATGTTTCTAAAAAGTGGCTAAAGTTCTTAACTGTAAATGGGTATGTTACGGACGACAAGTGTTTGATTGCGTTCCTGCATGATGAACACAAGTTCATCATGGTCCTAGATGGAACTCACCCGGTGTAACAGTTTGTTTCGGTATCAAAGTCTTTTGGTTCTGTAGGTTTTTCGTTACTTTGTGCAGGAGTGTTAATGAATATGTTGAATGATGTATCTATGGATTTATTTTTTCTTTCTATTTTGATGCTTAGGCATGTAATTATTAAACACCTTAAGATGTAACTTATGGTAGCTTAGTAACCATTGAATAGTTTGGCATGTAACTGAACTTTATGATATGCCAATCAATGAATGATGGTAATTTTAATATGCTACAGATCTTATCATTAAACACGAGTTGCAACTAAACAAATTAAATGTATGATCTTATGTTTGTATAATCTTATTCTTCTGTGTATTAAAAAAAAATATTGCCAAATTCAAAGCAAAATAACGAATACAATATAATATAGTATTAATAAATAATTTCACTATAAACCTTAAACATCAACTTCATATTGATCATCTTCTATTGCTAGATTATTTGGATAACCAAATTCAAAGCAAAATAACGAATACAATATAATATAGTATTAATAAATGATTTCACCATTTAAAAAACCCCGCGAAATAGCGGGTCTAATATTAGATTTAGGGTTTAGAGTTTAGGTTTAGGGTTTTGGGTTTAGATTTAGGGTTTAGGATTTCGGTTAGGGTTTAGGATTTGGATTTAGGGTTTAGGGTTTAGAGTTTAGGTTTAAGGTTTTGAGTTTAGATTTAGGGTTTAGGTTAGGGTTTAGGATTTAGATTCTAGAGTTTAGATTTTAGGTTAAGGGTTAGTGTTTAGATTTATAGTTTAAGGTTTAGATTAGGGTTTAGGGTTTACATTCGAGGGTTTATATTTTGAGTTTTAGATTTAGGGTTTAGGGTTTTGAGTTTTTGGGGTTTAGAGTTTATATTTAGGGTCTAGGGTTTAGAGTTTAGGTTTAGGGTATTTGGTTTAGATTTAGGGTTTAGGGTTTAGATTTTAGAGTTTAGAGTTTAGGTTTAGGGTTTGGGGTTTAGATTTTGGGTTTAGGATTTTGGTTAGGGTTTAGGGTTTAGATTCTAGGGTTTCGATCTTAAGGCTTAGGGTTTAGGGTTTAGATTTAGTTTTTAAATCAAAGGGTTTAGAAGAGTTTAGGGTTTAAGGTTTAGGGTTTAGATTTTAGGGTGTAAGGTTTAGATTTTATGGTTTAGATTATAGTGTTTAGGGTTTAGATTAGGGTTACCTAATATTATCATATGTGATCTGTGTAATCTGTACATTGATTTTACTAATTAAACTTGTAATCTGTATATTATGACGTATTTTTACTATAATTATTTATGGTGTTATTTTAAATCTGTATATTTAAACAAATTGTATTTAAGTTTACATATAAATCTCCTAATGTACTTTTACTTTTGATCTTACAGGGAAATAAAATAAGAGCTACAGTTTACAAAAATATAATGGGTTTTTTAACTCATACCTTCAAAGAAAGTAGTTTTGTTGAAATTACCAACTTTGATGTGATACTGGACAAGATGAATACAAACTTGTGGACCACGAATTTAAAATCAGTTTTTTGAAAGAAAAAAAAAACTATATGATCTTATGTTTTTATAATCACATTCTTCTGTAATTCTAAACAAATTGACAATATAAATATGTTACAAATAGTAGTCGTATGGCAATCTCGACTTCAGTTAGTTCATTTTATGTTGTTAGATTGTTTGGAGAATATGAAACTTATAGGCAAATTAATAGCAAACAAACAAAAACAATATAATATCGTAATAATAAATTATTTGACCCTTCAAAAATTCCGCGAAATCGCGGGTCTTTAACTAGTTATGATTTAACTAGCAGTTATTTAAAAGTCAATTAATTTATCAACCAATAGCATCACGTTACAAATATAATTATTATATTCAAGGAGTCTCGAAATATTTTTATACAACCCTTCTGAAGCCTATGATCGATTAACAATCGTTCAGTTTCAATAAAAAGAAGCTCGTTATCTACCGATCATGTATTGTTTGAATGCACGTTTAGAACATGATGCACATATGGTTAGACGTCGATTTCCCGACTTGCAATTTAAGGGCAAGTTGGTTATAGTGGTTGAAAAATTAGAAAACGTTTAAGGATAATAGAGATCATATACTCAAATGCTCGTTATCGTTATTGCAATTTTACGGGGGATTTGGAACTATCGCAATAGTTTAGTCTTTGTCTTGCATCATATAACGAACTGATCTCTTTTATAGTATTTGTAATGAAATAATATCATGGTTGGTCCCCAAACTTTGTAACAAAAATAAAGATAGGACCTAAAGTTTAAATCGATCATGATTGATCTGAAGTTTTTAACTTTGTACATATTTAATCCTACGATTTGACAAACGTTAATACCATACAGATAAGTGAAACACATGACGAACACATGATGGCCTTTTTTGTCTTTTCACATGCAGCAAAATATATCCTTATTTTATTTCGTGACTATTTAATTGGGAGTAGATTAACCCTAAAATCCCGAATTATACTAACAGTGTTTCTTCTCAAACCCTAATTTTTCTATTTTAACCTAAATCAACCCAAATCGATGGGTTATTTGTTATGCGATACATTTAAAATTCAGTCCACATACCATTTCATCATCGGAAAATGTGAGGCCAAACATTTGCGAGGTAATGGAGCAGTCAAAAACAAGGTGAACTGACTTCCATTTTGTGTTATATGAGCAACTGATTGACTCTTGAACGTTGGTTTTAACAAGTGATATAAGAAGCAATATATACAAATAAACAGAAATAAAGAATGAATCTTGCAAAAGATTGAAATATTTTTACCCCGACGTACGGTGGGTTGCTAGTCATCGGCGGAAATGGGGTCGGCGGTGTAAGTGGTGATCGGTGGTAGATCGGAGTTTGGGTCCATATTATATTTTAGATGTAGATATTGTCATATCCTTGGGGTACTAAAATAGTCTTCTTAAATATTCGATAATGGCAGGGGATTCTAGTAAGGTACCCATATTTGCTGCAGCCCTCGGTGGTGGTGGCATTTTTTTTTTTTTTTTTTTAAAGGCAAACCTACAATCTACATACGAAACTACGAATATTTACATCTCACTGTCTCAAGTGAGGCTTGAACTCACAACTTCTTGTGAACTCACAACTCCTTGGTTGAAGAGTTCCTCTCATACCACTATGCCAAGGGCCCTTTGGTGGTGGTGGTGGCATGTTCATCGTCGTCTTTACTTTGATGTTATTATATATTGCCGATGCAACTACGAAGATTGAAGAAGGTAATTTTAGATATGTATCGATCTGTACGATGTAGATTTATCTACTCATGTATCTGAATTTTTTTTATTTACCGAAATTAATCAAAAATATTTTTTTTTTTTCAAAATGGTTTTTCAAAATGGTTTCTTATATGCAGTATTAGTATATTACATCTAATCTAATTGGAAATAACATAGAGTTATATTCTGCTTCTTGTAAAAAGATGAAAAATGACATTAGGTATTTGTCATGTGTTTCGCTTAACCGGATGGTATTAACGTTTGTTAAATCGTGGGACTAAACGTGTACAAAGTTAAAAATTTGAAACGAATCATGATCAATTTAAACTTTAAGTCTCATCTTGATTTTTAGTACAAAGTTTGAGGATCAACTATGCTATTTTTTCATTTGTAATCATTCTTTATTTTATTTTATTTTATTTTATTTTATTTTATTTGATATAGAGTAAAAACGTTAGTAGGATCTCTGGGTTGAGATATTGTAATTCCCCTTTAAGCCATACAAGAGGTTTTGGTTTCTTTGATATATACGTTGGTAAAAAAAAAATACAAAGACGTTCAACGACCTATTGACTTGGTCTTTAAACGACCCTCGACTCTTGCGCCCTTCTAAGTGGTGGTTCCACCATGGTGTAATTGGAGACACATGCCTTCAACGACCGAATTTTTCTTATTACTTTTAAGATCGCGACGTGTGACTACTGACTATATGAGTATGAAAATAAGAAAAATGTAAAGAGATAAATAGAAAATGTTTCTTGTATTTAGAGCGGTAAACTCCTCCTTATCTATAACCTACTGGTCACAGGTAGGGATAGCAATGTTCAATAAATCCATTGGATATTCATCCGGTCTATTCGATTCGTATTGAATATATATACGAATATGGATGAAACTAAATGGATACAGATATAGATATGGGTGAAAAAGTTTAATCCATAAATATATTCATATACATCCGAAATACATTTATAAATACATAAATATAGATATATACAAACACATTTACTATTATAAATGCATTTACAATTACACATATATTTTTCTTGAAATCATATGATGGATTAACCATGATATATTACAATAAAATATATATATATATATATATATATATATATATATATATATATATATATATATATATATATATATATAATCAAATAAAAATACAAATTACAAATTAATTTTGTTATAGTCTATACGAGTTGTGGAGCCCTCGCTTCGCGCCGGAGGCTCTGTTTTGAATGCGAGTTAAAATAAAAAAGTCTTGATCTATATTGTAAAAAAGAATTTTTTTTTCGACATCTAACATTGAAGGGTTGTTCCTTTTGTGAAAGTTGCTTCTTTTAGCGTTCGGTTTTTTTTAATGCTAGTTGATTTATTTTGTAAAAAAGAATGTTTTTCGATATCTTTTGGTAGCATTGAAGGGTTGTTCCTTTTATAAAAGTTGCCTCTTTTATCGTTGAGGAAAAAAAAAAGTTAGTTGATTTTTTTGTAAAAAAGAATTTTTTTCGACATCTTTTGGTAACATTGAAGGGTTGGTTTTTTTACGAAAGTTGCTTCTTTTATCGTTGGAGACCAAAAAAAAGTGAAATGACAGAAATACCCCTGGTTACTATTGATAAATAGTGAAATAAGACCAAAAAGTGAAATGACGGGAATACCCCTGGTTACTATTGATGAATAGTAAAATAGTGTTTTGTCAAGGGTTGGTTCTTTTACGAAAGTTGCTTCTTTTATCGTTGGAGACAAAAAAAAAAAGTGAAATGACGAAAATACCCCTGATTACTATTGATGAATAGTAAAATAAGACAAAAAAAAAGTGAAATGACGGGAATACCCCTGGTTTGTAGTGACCCGAACTTTTCCATGTTTATATATATTAATTGAGATTGATATTTACATGATTAAATGTTTCCAACATGTTAAGCAATCAAACTTGTTAAGATTTGATTAATTAAAATATGTTTCATATAGACAATTGACCACCCAAGTTGACCGGTGATTCACGAACGTTAAAACTTGTAAAAACTATATGATGACATATATATGGATATATATATAGTTAACATGATACTATGATAAGTAAACATATCATTAAGTATATTAACAATGAACTACATATGTAAAAACAAGACTACTAACTTAATGATTTTTAAACGAGACATATATGTAACGATTATCGTTGTAAAGACATTTAATGTATATATATATCATATTAAGAGATATTCATACATGATAATATCATGATAATATAATAATTTAAAATCTCATTTGATATTATAAACATTGGGTTAACAACATTTAACAAGATCGTTAACCTAAAGGTTTCAAAACAACACTTACATGTAACGACTAACGATGACTTAACGACTCAGTTAAAATGTATATACATGTAGTGTTTTAATATGTATTTATACACTTTTGAAAGACTTCAATACACTTATCAAAATACTTCTACTTAACAAAAATGCTTACAATTACATCCTCGTTCAGTTTCATCAACAATTCTACTCGTATGCACCCGTATTCGTACTCGTACAATACACAGCTTTTAGATGTATGTACTATTGGTATATACACTCCAATGATCAGCTCTTAGCAGCCCATGTGAGTCACCTAACACATGTGGGAACCATCATTTGGCAACTAGCATGAAATATCTCATAAAATTACAAAAATATGAGTAATCATTCATGACTTATTTACATGAAAACAAAATTACATATTCTTTATATCTAATCCATACACCAACGACCAAAAACACCTACAAACACTTTCATTCTTCAATTTTCTTCATCTAATTGATCTCTCTCAAGTTCTATCTTCAAGTTCTAAGTGTTCTTCATAAATTCCAAAAGTTCTAGTTTCATAAAATCAAGAATACTTTCAAGTTTGCTAGCTCACTTCCAATCTTGTAAGGTGATCATCCAACCTCAAGAAATCTTTGTTTCTTACAGTAGGTTATCATTCTAATACAAGGTAATAATCATATTCAAACTTTGGTTCAATTTCTATAACTATAACAATCTTATTTCAAGTGATGATCTTACTTGAACTTGTTTTCGTGTCATGATTCTGCTTCAAGAACTTCGAGCCATCCAAGGATCCGTTGAAGCTAGATCAATTTTTCTCTTTTCCAGTAGGTTTATCCAAGGAACTTAAGGTAGTAATGATGTTCATAACATCATTCGATTCATACATATAAAGCTATCTTATTCGAAGGTTTAAACTTGTAATCACTAGAACATAGTTTAGTTAATTCTAAACTTGTTCGCAAACAAAAGTTAATCCTTCTAACTTGACTTTTAAAATCAACTAAACACATGTTCTATATCTATATTATATGCTAACTTAATGATTTAAAACCTGGAAACACGAAAAACACCGTAAAACCGGATTTACGCCGTCGTAGTAACATCGCGGGCTGTTTTGGGTTAGTTAATTAAAAACTATGATAAACTTTGATTTAAAAGTTGTTATTCTGAGAAAATGATTTTTATTATGAACATGAAACTATATCCAAAAATTATGGTTAAACTCAAAGTGGAAGTATGTTTTCTAAAATGGTCATCTAGACGTCGTTCTTTCAACTGAAATGACTACCTTTACAAAAACGACTTGTAACTTATTTTTCCGACTATAAACCTATACTTTTTCTGTTTAGATTCATAAAATAGAGTTCAATATGAAACCATAGCAATTTGATTCACTCAAAACAGATTTAAAATGAAGAAGTTATGGGTAAAACAAGATTGGATAATTTTTCTCATTTTAGCTACGTGAAAATTGGTAACAAATCTATTCCAACCATAACTTAATCAACTTGTATTGTATATTATGTAATCTTGAGATACCATAGACACGTATACAATGTTTTGACTTATCATGTCGACACATCTATATATATTTTGGAACAACCATAGACACTCTATATGTGAATGTTGGAGTTAGCTATACAGGGTTGAGGTTGATTCCAAAATATATATAGTTTGAGTTGTGATCAATACTGAGATACGTATACACTGGGTCGTGGATTGATTCAAGATAATATTTATCGATTTATTTCTGTACATCTAACTGTGGACAACTAGTTGTAGGTTACTAACGAGGACATCTGACTTAATAAACTTAAAACATCAAAATATATTAAAAGTGTTGTAAATATATTTTGAACATACTTTGATATATATGTATATATTGTTATAGGTTCGTGAATCAACCAGTGGCTAAGTCTTACTTCCCGACGAAGTAAAAATCTGTGAAAGTGAGTTATAGTCCCACTTTTAAAATCTAATATTTTTGGGATGAGAATACATGCAGGTTTTATAAATGATTTACAAAATAGACACAAGTACGTGAAACTACATTCTCTGGTTGAATTATCGAAATCGAATATGCCCCTTTTTATTAAGTCTGGTAATCTAAGAATTAGGGAACAGACACCCTAATTGACGCGAATCCTAAAGATAGATCTATTGGGCCTAACAAACCCCATCCAAAGTACCGGATGCTTTAGTACTTCAAAATTTATATCATATCCGAAGGGTGTCCCGGAATGATGGGGATATTCTTATATATGCATCTTGTTAATGTCGGTTACCAGGTGTTCATCATATGAATGATTTTTATCTCTATGTATGGGATGTATATTGAAATATGAAATCTTGTGGTCTATTGTTACGATTTGATATATATAGGTTAAACCTATAACTCACCAACATTTTTGTTGACGTTTAAAGCATGTTTATTCTCAGGTGAATATTAAGAGCTTCCGCTGTTGCATACTAAAATAAGGACAAGATTTGGAGTCCATGTTTGTATGATATTGTGTAAAAATTGCATTCAAGAAACTGATTTCGATGTAACATATTTGTATTGTAAACCATTATGTAATGGTCGTGTGTAAACAGGATATTTTAGATTATCATTATTTGATAATCTACGTAAAGCTTTTTAAACCTTTATTTATGAAATAAAGGTTATGGTTTGTTTTAAAAATGAATGCAGTCTTTGAAAAACGTCTCATATAGAGGTCAAAACCTCGCAACGAAATCAATTAATATGGAACGTTTTTATTCAATAAGAACGGGACATTTCAGTTGGTATCCGAGCGTTGGTCTTAGAGAACCAGAATTTTGCATTAGTGTGTCTTATCGAGTTTGTTAGGATGCATTAGTGAGTCTGGACTTCGACCGTGTTTACTTGAAAAATGATTGCTTAACAAATTTTGTTGGAAACTATATATTTTTAACATGTGAATATTATGTGATATATTAATCTCTTAACGCCTTTGATATTATGTGATAGATGTCTACCTCTAGAACAAGTCCCATTGACTCACCTAATAATAATGAAGAGTCAAATGTAAATTGGAATGATTCGTGGACTGATTCACAAGTTCCCGAAGAGGAACCGGAAGAAGAGTCGGAACCGGAAGAAGAATCGGAACCGGAAGAAGAATCGGAACCAGATGAAGAAATAGAACCGGCGGGGGAAATAATAAAACGGTTAAGTAAAAGAAAATCCTCAACCAACCGACCAAGGTTAATTATGGTCAATGGTGTTTCCGCCAAGGAAGCAAAATATTGGGAGGATTACCAATTCTCCGATGAATCGGATTCCGACGAGAATTCCGATGATGTTATAGAAATTACCCCAACTGAATTTAAAAAGGCAAAAGAAAATAATAAGAGAAAGGGCATAAAAATAGAGAAATCTAATTCCAACCCCGATGAACTTTATATGTATCGTCAACCCCCGAAGTCCTTAAGTTGTAACAATGACCCGGGAACCTCTAAACCACCAGGTTTTTCTAAACCAATGTGGAAAATTACGGCTCGTATTAGGGGAACATCATATATCCCTAGAAACTTGGCAAAACGAACCAAAACCGAAGAAGAAGAAATAAGCGAGTCGGAATAAGATAGTTGTATTATATGTAATATAGTGTGCTTATGCTTTATGATATATGTAAAAATTGCTTGTATTAAATAAGTATTTTTTTTTTATGAAGCTAACTCTTATCTATTTTACAGTATAAAAACACAAAATGGATAGACAACCCAATATTTTAAGAGACCTACCCGGAGACATGATTGATGAAATCTTGTCTAGAGTCGGTCAGAATTCTTCGGCACAACTATTTAAGGCGAGATCAGTTTGTAAGATATTCGAAGAACGTTCCAAGAATGCCTTGGTTTATAAAAGGCTTTCGTTCGAAAGATGGGGGATATCACATTGGGAAATCCATAAGTTACGATGTGTTTACTTTGACGCATATATTGCGGGGAACCCAAATGCTATTTTACGCAATGGGTTAAGAAATTATTTTGACTCAATATATCCGAATATTGGACTTCATGATTTAGAAAAAGAGGCTAACATGCAACATAAAGAAGCATGTTATGCTTACGGATTAGTAATGTTCGCTTCTCACCAAAGTGAGAACAAGAACATCGGCCTACAACTATTAAACAAAACGTTCCCACAAGTGACGGAGTCGGTAATTGGGGTAAGAAATGAGGTTTTTAGATTGTTACGGGACTGTTGGACATTACGTAACCCTCGTCCCTTTGACGACGTTATAACACGCTGTCTTATCAACGGCCATAACGGTTATGTTCCACAAGACCAAGGATGGGAAGTAGTCCTAGTAAAACCAGAATGCATGACTTGTTTCTGGACGTATGAATTACGTGTCTTTATTGCCTTTGCTGAACGACTTGTGTACTAGCTAGAATTATCTTCACAACTATCTTGTATCAAAGTTATTGTGTCCTATATTTCATGCTTTATGTAAAATAAGCGGTATTGTAAGTTTGTAAAATATTGTATAAAAGTTTGAACGCGAAATATTATTATAATCAGTTTTTCATATAGAATTGTAGTAGTTGAATTGTATATTAGCTACTAAGTATGAACTTAACGGGTAGGTACTACCCGAATTTAAACTTATAAAACGCTAATATGAAGAAAAAGCTTTTATAAATGAGTTCATATTATGCTACGAAATACTATTAACTACTCTTAATATTCTGTATGATTAACTTGTTCCATTTGACTATTTTGAAGGAAATGGCACCGACTACTCGACACACCGTGAATATGAATGAAGAGGAATTCCGTACTTTTCTAGCTTCAAACATAGCCGCAGTATAGGCTGCGCTACATACCAACAATAACCTTGGATCTAGCAGTACAGAAAATCGTGTAGGATGCACCTACAAAGAATTCACTGCCTGCAAACCTTTGGAATTTGATGGAACCGAAGGACCGATCGGATTGAAACGGTGGACCGAGAAGGTCGAATTGGTGTTTGCCATAAGTAAGTGTACTGAAGAGGACAAAGTAAAGTACGCTACGCATACCTTCACAGGTTCTGCGTTAACATGGTGGAATACCTATCTAGAGCAAGTGGGACAAGACGATGCGTACGCACTACCGTGGTCAGCATTCAAGCACTTGATGAACGAGAAGTACCGTCCCAGAACCGAGGTCAATAAGCTCAAGACAGAACTTAGAGGGTTACGAACCCAAGGATTTGATATTACCACGTACGAAAGACGATTCACAGAATTGTGCCTATTGTGTCCGGGAGCATTCGAAGATGAGGAAGAGAAGATCGACGCGTTTGTGAAAGGATTACCGGAAAGAATCCAAGAAGATATAAGTTCACACGAGCCTGCCTCCATACAATAGGCATGTAGAATGGCTCACAAACTAGTGAACCAGATTGAAGAAAGAATTAAAGAACAGACTGCTGAAGAGGCCAATGTGAAGCAAGTCAAAAGAAAGTGGGAGGAAAACGGTGATAAGAATCACCAATACAACAACAACAGCAATTACAACAATAATCGCAACAATTATCCCAACAATCGCAACATCAATCGCAACTACAACAAACGGCCCAACAACAACAACAACAACAACAACAACAACAACTACAACAATCATCCCAACAACAATAATAACCGCAACAACAACAATAATCAGAAGCAGCTATGCCAAAGGTGTGAAAAGTATCACTCGGGGTTCTGCACCAAATTTTGCAACAAGTGTAAAAGAAATGGTCATAGCGCGGCAAAGTGTGAGGTCTACGGACCAGGGGTTAATAGAACGAAAGGAACAAATGGTGTCGGAACGAGTAATGACGGAGCAAGTAGTGTCGGAGCAAGTTATGCCAATGTAGTTTGTTATAAATGTGGAAAACCGGGCCACATTATTAGAAATTGCCCGAACCAGGAGAACACGAATGGACAAGGCCGCGGAAGAGTTTTCAATATTAATGCGGCAGAGGCACAGGAAGACCCGGAGCTTGTTACGGGTATGTTTCTTATTGACAATAAATCTGCTTACGTTTTATTTGATTCGGGTGCGGATAGAAGCTATATGAGTAGAGATTTTTGTGCTAAATTAAGTTGTCCATTGACGCCTTTGGATAGTAAATTTTTACTCGAATTAGCAAATGGTAAATTAATTTCAGCAGATAATATATGTCGGAATCGAGAAATTAAACTGGTTAGTGAAACATTTAAGATTGACTTGATACCAGTAGAGTTAGGGAGTTTTGATGTGATAATCGGTATGGACTGGTTGAAAGAAGTGAAAGCAGAGATCGTTTGCTACAAAAATGCAATTCGCATTATACGAGAAAAAGGAAAACCCTTAATGGTGTACGGAGAAAAGGGCAACACGAAGCTACATCTTATTAGTAATTTGAAGGCACAAAAACTAATAAGAAAAGGTTGTTATGCTGTTCTAGCACACGTCGAGAAAGTACAAACTGAAGAAAAGAGCATCAATGATGTTCCCGTCGCAAAAGAATTTCCCGATGTATTTCCGAAAGAATTACCGGGATTACTCCCACATCGATCCGTTGAATTTCAAATAGATCTTGTACCAGGAGCTGCACCAATAGCTCGTGCTCCTTACAGACTCGCACCCAGCGAGATGAAAGAACTACAAAGCCAATTACAAGAACTTTTAGAGCATGGTTTCATTCGACCAAGCACGTCACCGTGGGGAGCTCCTGTTTTGTTTGTCAAGAAGAAAGATGGTACATTCAGGTTGTGTATCGACTACCGAGAGTTGAACAAACTTACCATCAAGAACCGCTACCCACTACCGAGAATCGACGACTTATTTGATCAACTACAAGGCTCGTCTGTTTATTCAAAGATTAACTTACGTTCCGGGTATCATCAAATGCGGGTGAAAGAAGATGATATTCCAAAGACTGCTTTCAGAACACGTTACGGTCATTACGAGTTTATGGTCATGCCATTTGGTTTAACTAATGCACCAGCTGTGTTCATGGACCTTATGAACCGAGTGTGTGGACCATACCTTGACAAGTTTGTCATTGTTTTCATTGATGACATACTTATTTACTCAAAGAATGACCAAGAACACGGTGAACATTTGAGAAAGGTGTTAGAAGTATTGAGGAAGGAAGAATTATACGCTAAGTTTTCAAAGTGTGCATTTTGGTTGGAAGAAGTTCAATTCCTCGGTCACATAGTGAACAAAGAAGGTATTAAGGTGGATCCGGCAAAGATAGAAACTGTTGAAAAGTGGGAAACCCCAAAAACTCCGAAACACATACGCCAGTTTTTAGGACTAGCTGGTTACTACAGAAGGTTCATCCAAGACTTTTCCAGAATAGCAAAACCCTTGACTGCATTAACGCATAAAGGGAAGAAATTTGAATGGAATGATGAACAAGAGAAAGCGTTTCAGTTATTGAAGAAAAAGCTAACTACGGCACCTATATTGTCATTGCCTGAAGGGAATGATGATTTTGTGATTTATTGTGACGCATCAAAGCAAGGTCTCGGTTTTGTATTAATGCAACGAACGAAGGTGATTGCTTATGCATCTAGACAATTGAAGATTCACGAACAAAATTATACGACGCATGATTTGGAATTAGGAGCGGTTGTTTTTGCATTAAAGACTCTACTTATATGGGGTCAAAAGTATTATATATACCGACCACAAAAGTCTTCAACACATATTTAATCAGATACAACTGAATATGAGGCAACGTAGGTGGATTGAATTGTTGAATGATTATGACTTTGAGATTCGTTACCACCTGGGGAAGGCAAATGTGGTAGCCGATGCCTTGAGCAGGAAGGACAGAGAACCCATTCGAGTAAAATCTATGAATATAATGATTCATAATAACCTTACTACTCAAATAAAGGAGGCGCAACAAGGAGTTTTAAAAGAGGGAAATTTAAAGGATGAAATACCCAAAGGATCGGAGAAGCATCTTAATATTCGGGAAGACGGAACCCGGTATAGGGCTGAAAGGATTTGGGTACCAAAATTTGGAGATACGAGAGAAATGGTACTTAGAGAAGCTCATAAAACCAGATACTCAATACATCCCGGAACAGGGAAGATGTACAAGGATCTCAAGAAACATTTTTGGTGGCCGGGTATGAAAGCCGATGTTGCTAAATACGTAGGAGAATGTTTGACGTGTTCTAAGGTCAAAGCTGAGCATCAGAAACCATCAGGTCTACTTCAACAACCCGAAATCCCGGAATGGAAATGGGAAAACATTACCATGGATTTCATCACTAAATTGCCAAGGACTGCAAGTGGTTTTGATACTATTTGGGTAATAGTTGATCGTCTCACCAAATCAGCACACTTCCTGCCAATAAGAAAAGATGACAAGATGGAGAAGTTAGCACGACTGTATTTGAAGGAAGTCGTCTCCAGACATGGAATACCAATCTCTATTATCTCTGATAGGGATGGCAGATTTATTTCAAGATTCTGGCAGACATTACAGCAAGCATTAGGAACTCGTCTAAACATGAGTACTGCCTATCATCCACAAACTGATGGGCAGAGCGAAAGGACGATACAAACACTTGAAGACATGCTACGAGCATGTGTTATTGATTTCGGAAACAGTTGGGATCGACATCTACCGTTAGCAGAATTTTCCTACAATAACAGCTACCATTCAAGCATTGAGATGGCGCCGTTTGAAGCACTTTATGGTAGAAAGTGCAGGTCTCCGATTTGTTGGAGTGAAGTGGGGGATGGACAGATTACGGGTCCGGAGATTATACAAGAAACTACCGAGAAGATCATCCAAATTCAACAACGGTTGAAAACCGCCTAAAGTCGACAAAAGAGCTATGCTGACATTAAAAGAAAAGATATAGAATTTGAAATTGGAGAGATGGTCATGCTTAAAGTTGCACCTTGGAAAGGCGTTGTTCGATTTGGTAAACGAGGGAAATTAAATCCAAGGTATATTGGACCATTCAAGATTATTGATCGTGTCGGACCAGTAGCTTACCGACTTGAGTTACCTCAACAACTCGCGGCTGTACATAACACTTTCCAAGTCTCGAATTTGAAGAAATATTTTGCTAAAGAAGATCTCACTATTCCGTTAGATGAAATCCAAATCAACGAAAAACTTCAATTCATCGAAGAACCCGTCGAAATAATGGATCGTGAGGTTAAAAGACTTAAGCAAAACAAGATACCAATTGTTAAGGTTCAATGGAATGCTCGTAGAGGACCCGAGTTCACCTGAGAGCGTGAAGATCAGATGAAGAAGAAATACCCGCATCTATTTCCAGAAGATTCATCAACACCTTCAACAGCTTAAAATTTCGGGACGAAATTTATTTAACGGGTAGGTACTGTAGTGACCCGAACTTTTCCATGTTTATATATATTAATTGAGATTGATATTTACATGATTAAATGTTTCCAACATGTTAAGCAATCAAACTTGTTAAGATTTGATTAATTAAAATATGTTTCATATAGACAATTGACCACCCAAGTTGACCGGTGATTCACGAACGTTAAAACTTGTAAAAACTATATGATGACATATATATGGATATATATATAGTTAACATGATACTATGATAAGTAAACATATCATTAAGTATATTAACAATGAACTACATATGTAAAAACAAGACTACTAACTTAATGATTTTTAAACGAGACATATATGTAACGATTATCGTTGTAAAGACATTTAATGTATATATATATCATATTAAGAGATATTCATACATGATAATATCATGATAATATAATAATTTAAAATCTCATTTGATATTATAAACATTGGGTTAACAACATTTAACAAGATCGTTAACCTAAAGGTTTCAAAACAACACTTACATGTAACGACTAACGATGACTTAACGACTCAGTTAAAATGTATATACATGTAGTGTTTTAATATGTATTTATACACTTTTGAAAGACTTCAATACACTTATCAAAATACTTCTACTTAACAAAAATGCTTACAATTACATCCTCGTTCAGTTTCATCAACAATTCTACTCGTATGCACCCGTATTCGTACTCGTACAATACACAGCTTTTAGATGTATGTATGATGTCGAACGAGGTGTATATAAAATAGTTATTATTTTACTAGGAAATACTATTAAATACGATACAATTTTACACAAGATATTTATTTATTTATAGAATGGATATACTTAAACCTTGCTACAACACTTATAGGCAGTGTACCTAATCGTACAGTAGTGTAGTTTTTAGTAAGTCCGGTTCGTTCCACAGGGAAATCTTTAAACAAAGCTCAACGCTATATTAGTTTATTTTTATAAAAATACAAATATATATATATAGGTAATATTATTATTATAAAGGGGGGGGTTTTTACCGTTTAATGACCGGTTTGTCGATTTTAAAACTTTAGTCGCAGTTAAAACCTATTGTAAAATATAAAATAAATACAAGACTTTAAATTAAAGCGTAAAGTAAATAACGATAATGAAATTGCGAATAATAAAAATGCGATAAAATTAAATTGCGATAATTAAAAAGTACGATAATTAAAAGTGCGATAAAATAAAATAACAATAAATAAAAGTGCGATAATTAGAAGTGCAATTAAATATAAAATAAAGGAAATTAAATATGATATAAAAGAATTATGCTTATTTAAACTTCCGTAATCATGATGTTTGACGTGTTGATTTTTTTATGCCCATGGGTTAATTGTCCTTTGTCCTGGATTATTCAATATGTCCGTCTGGTTTTTGTCCATAACAGTCCATCAGTCATAAATATAAATTGCAAGTGTCCTTGTCAAATTATTATTATACCCGAAGATAAATATTCCAACTAATTGGGGATTCGAATTGTAACAAGGTTTTAATACTTTGTTTAATGAATACACCAGGTTATCGACTGCGTGTAAACCAAGGTTTTACTACTTTGTTAACAATTACACCAATTACCCTTGAATGTAATTTCACCCCTGTTTTGATTATTCTAGTGGCTATTAATCCATTCCCGTGTCCGGTTAAATGAACGATTATTCGTACATATAAATACCCCGCCCATCGTGTCCGATCGAGTGTATATGGTAATTTATAGGGACGCCCAATTGTAAATCTTTATATTAACATTAACAAACTTTCATTTAGTTAAACAAATATAAAGCCCATTAATAGCCCATAGCCTAGTTTCCACAAGTGTCGTTCTTTTGTCCAAACCCCAATTATGGTACAAAGCCCAATTACCCAATTTTAGTAATTAGCCCAACATCATGATTACTTTGTTTTAAACAAGCATAATAATAACTTAGCTACGAGACATTAATATAAAAAGGTTGAACATAACTTACAATGATTAAAAATAGCGTAGCGTTACACGGACAGAATTTCGACTTACACCCTTACAACATTCGCTAACATACCCTTATTATTAGAATTAAAATTAAAATATAAATTATAAATATAAATATATATTACTTCGTATGAATGAGAAGAAAAAATGATGATGATTTTGATCAGAATTCGGGTTGATTTATAGCCAGGAATGATTTTTGGGGCTCCGCGACTCGCGGCAAAAAGCCCTTCAAACTCCGCGAGTCGCGGAGAGGTATTTTCATTTCACACCCTTGGAGTTTCTGGCTGCCGACGGTTTTAATAATATATATATATAATATATATATAATTAATATAATTAATTATATATTATATTATATTTATATACATAGTTAACTTGTAATTTTTAGTCCGTTGCGTCGAGCGTTAAGAGTTGACTCTAGTCCCGGTTCCGGATTTTCGAACGTCCTCGCGTACAATTTAATATCTTGTACTTTGCGTTTTGAATCTTGTACTCTTGTGATTTCGAGACGTTTCTTATCAATAATTGGAACCTTTTTGATTGTCTTTTGTTCTTTTGAGCTTTTTGGTCGTTTGCGTCTTCAAATCGTCGAATCTGTCTTTTGTCTTCACCTTTTATTATTTAAACGAATATCACTTGTAAATAGAACAATTGCAACTAAAAGCTTGTCTTTCTTGAGGAATAATGCTATGAAATATATGTTCGTTTTTAGCATTATCAAATATTCCCACACTTGAGCGTTGCTTGTCCTCAAGCAATATTGTCTTGAAATACTAGAATCACTTCTTTATTCTTCACACTTTGTACATCAGTGATTTCTATACAGCGGTATAAACAATGGTAGTAACGATATGGTTTACAGTCCCACATGACTATAAAAATTTAGATCCATTAAGGAAATTGGATCTTTATGAAAACATTTGATCTTTTGAAAATTAAATCTAGTTTTTACCCTAGATAAATTTTCCGGAATAACCCTTTACCGGTGTTTGCAAAATATTTTTGTGGGTTTGGTGGGTTTCAGATTTGAAAATTTTAGCTCAAAACTTGCGGTTTTGTGTCACCCACTTGCTAACCTTGTATTTGGAAAGCAACACGTCCAGTTTACTTGTTCCGTATATTACCTTTTGGCAAACTACCGTCCGGTTGTAAAGGAAAGCGTTGAACAAGCAACTGTTAAGGCAATGTCCCGTGACATGCTTTTGATTATGGTCTATAACTTGTCGGACGCAATTACTATCCTTGGTAGGAGCAATAGTAAAGCTCACCCTTATAATTTGTCGGTCTGGCACAAGGTCCTGTCTTTGACCATGCTATGCAACCACCGTTCTTACGGTTGACACCCGATTTAGTTCAGGTGACCTAATGAATTCCAGGTGAATTCCTAGGATTTTACGTTCAATGGTAATGAACGCATTGAAAATGGGTTTTCAGAAAACAAATCGGTTTATAATTTTGATCAAAATATTTTCTCGTTCAAGCTCGAGTTTAGATATCATTGAATTCCATGAGTTTGAATTCTCAATCTTTAAGGTCAATCTCTAGGATTGAGTAATATCAGTCTTAAAAGCTGATTTTTAATCTTTAAGGAGATTATCCTTTCTGGGGATCTGATTCATTAGTCTTATCCAGCTAATTTTGCATGGTGCCCCCCCATTGTACGAGATAAATCCTTCTCATGGTTAGGATAAATCTGACCACTTGGCGACCCTGTTTAATGCTGAGGTCCGTGGATTTCCTGCTGATTTTAGTGATGATTTTTCTAGATTTTCCGTCAACCTACAGCTGGTCTGAACGACAACTTCATGACCTAAATCAAGAAGCGCGTGTCTTTTTCGGAAGACTTTACTTCCTTTTAATGATGGAATTGATTCATCGTGTAGATCCATCTCTTCTTTTCTTTCATCGGGTAAAACAGTTTAGTTTAGTCCAAAGCAAAAGTATTTTCAGTTATTTGTTACAAATATATGTGACATATGTTTAAAATAACTTGGTAAATTTTCCCACACTTGGCTTTTTATTTTTCTTTTTATCGTCCTCTATTCCATTTTAAATGAATTTTGACATTTTAGTTTGTTTCTCAATTTATGTCCTTTTTGAGGTAACAATAATTTCGGTGTTAAAACCTAGTTTTATCGTTCATAAATATGTATAAACATGTTTTTGAATTCATTTAATTGAAAATTTTGAAAAATTTTACTAGAATTGGGTAGTCAGTATATAAGACCAGGGCTGTTCTTTATTATCAGAGAGCACTAGATTCTAATACAACTACTGCTTTACTAGTATTTTTAATGGTAACCAAGTGTATAAAGTAAAAAATTTTAAAATCCGAAAGAATTTAATCCCTTCCCACACTTAAGATCTTGCAATGCCCTCATTTGCAAGAAATCAGTAACAATTTAAATTATTGAGGGTGATTTGTGTGAAAATGATTAAATTTTTACCAAAGTTTCCAAATATATTGGCGTTTGTTTGCTGAATGATAAATGGTGCACATCATTTGTTCATTCCGTCTTGTTGTTATTTCACATATATTTTGCATCTTTGTCGTCAAAATTACTTGCTTTTGCTGAACTTAATGCCAGTCTTTGAAAATGCGTTGTTTTACCCTGTTTTGTACATAAGATAAACTGCAAACATATATACATATTTTTGAAGTTTGGTTTATTACCCCACATTCAAAAATTATTAAAATATAAGAATAAAAGTTAGATAATTATAAAAATGATTACAATATTAACAAAAATATTAAATATATCAATAATTACAAATTACAAAATAATAAAAAAAATAAGTAAACTAAGGATGATATTGGTACCAATAGGGATTCCACGCATAACCATAAGTGCTATAGAATGCTTCGGCAGGGTCATACGTAGGATATGGTGGCTGCATCTCTATCGACCAAGGAGGGAAGACGGGTTTCGGTGTAGGAATATAGTTTCTACCTATATGTTGGCAATGCGCTATGATCTGGTTCTGATGAACTTGCCAATCTTCAAATGCTCTCTGTCTAGCATTTTCGTATTCCTGAGAAGCTATAAACCTATGCATTTCTTGCCCCCCTCCTACATTACCTTGTTCCTGGTTTCTCTCTACCTGTGGATGTCTACCATTGTATCGTACTGCGGCGTTGTTTCGCCGCTTCAAAACTTTCGCACCATGGTACACATTTAAACCTATAGTGTCGCGGGGTTCCGGCTCTTCTACTAATAATCCCCCCCGACTTATATCCACACCGAGATATTCACCAATCAAAGTAATAAAAATACCACCCCCTATTATGCTATGTGGACGCATCCCTCGAACCATAGCTGATAAATAATAACCCACACAATATGGTATACTTACAGCGCTGTGTGGGTCTCGAATACACATATGGTAAAACAAATCTTGTTCATTTACCTTTTCTTTGTTTTTACCCCTTTGTGTAATCGAATTAGCTAAAAACCTATGTATTACTCTTAATTCGGCTCTATCTATATCCAAATAAGAGTAGTTTCCCCCTTTGAAACGGTGGTGGCTTGTCATTTGACTCCACACACCGTGTGTATCAAAATTCTCATCTATTTTCCTACCGTTTAGTATCAATCCTCTACAATCGGCAGACGCTAACTCCTCAGGCGTATATATACGTAAAGCCTGAGCCATGTCTAGTAAAGACATGTGGCGCATCGAACCGCCTAACAAAAATCTAATAAAAGAACGATCGGTTAAACTAGCTACCCGATCATTCAACTCTATACTACATAACAACTCTTCACACCATACTTTATATACAGGTCTGCGTATGGTGAATAAACATATCCAGTCATTAAAAGAAGAATTACCATACCTCTGTACCAGTAATTCCCTAATTGGCCCGGCCAATTCTACAGCTTCCAAGGGTCCCCATTCTATGACCCTCGGTACCTCAACAACCTTGGAATGAAGAGTATGCAATCCCCGTTGATATTTTGGATAATCTATCCAAAGTCTGTCAAATCGCAGGTTCGGGTGCAACTGTTCCAAGTGCATATCTGAAAAGGTCATGACTGGATGAGGTACATCCTGCTTGTAGTAGTTATCGACCTCCTGTTGTTCCAAGTTCTCAGCAGGAGCATGACGGGCTTGGGATGAAGATTCACCCCTTTCATTCTGCAAAACACATCAAACACAAATTTTGTGCATCCAAATATGCATTAGTGTCAGCAAAATCATCAATCAAAATAATTACAATGACATTATTAATTTATATCAAACTTAAGCTTATTTTCACATTTTTATCAAATCTACACTTTTTCAAATAAGCATATACGAAAATTTTCGCCAAGTTCATAAGCATTCAACTCAAATAACATGTCAAAATAATCATTACTAGCAAATAAACAAGTCTCAAATGGCATTATCTTTCAAAAATCAAGTTCATGAATTTTGGACTTGAAAAAGTCCACTTTAATTCTCAAAATCATGTTTAGGCTCAAAGTTTGGATCATTTAACTACCTAGACATGTTTCACTACTCAATTTAGCAACAATTCATGACAAAAATCGGCCATAACCTGTTTATATCAAAAAGCCCCAAATTTGCTCAAGAACACAAACCCTAGATTCTAAAGATTTTGAAGTTTTTGGCTTCAAATCATGTTAACAAGCATCAATCTAGGTTATACATGCATAATATACTAACAATTTAACACTAATTACACTAAAAATTAACAAAATTCAAATTATGAAAATATGCTCAAGAACACACTAAAATTCGGATTTAAAGGTGATTTGGGGTGTAATTGTACCTGTTTTCTTGAGTAGTTCCTAGATATCATCCTTCTCAACATGATTGTAGTGAAAAATTTGAAGATTAACGGTGAAAAATCGAGTTTTTGGGATGATTTTCGTGGGTTTTCTTGGGTTTTTTCGAGCTGTATTTGGGTGTTTTTGTGTGTGTGTGAGTGATCAGTCGAGCAGCTCTTTTATTTTTTTTTTTCTGGGTTTTGGACCCTCCGCGAGTCGCGGAGGTTTTCACTGAAAACTCCGCGAGTCGCGGAGTTTATTATATTTTATTTTATTTTTTTTTTTTTTTTTTTATTTTTTTTTTTTTTTTATAATCTTTAACTTATAAAATAATTAAGAAATTAATTTTAAAATTTTGTTTCCCTTGTTATTTAGGACGAGGTCGTTTCGGATCGATGTCCTAGTCCGTCCTTCGACAAAATTTTAAAATTTGTCTTTTTGTAGCGATTGTTTTAAAAGCTAAGATTTTTTGGGTTTTTTTAATGTTTTTGGCATACTTTAAATCAACAAGATTAAAAATATTGATAATAAAAGTTCTCGTCCCTTCCTCGGGTAAAGCAATTTCGGTTCAAAGACCTAGTCTTCAACTTACGACGAATTTTAAAAATCATATTCTTAACTTAATGATATAAAGTAAATTTTTGTTTTTAAATTCACACAACTTAAATATAAAATTCAAAATTAAAAATTAAAAATTCATACCAAACTCAAAATTTGAAATGCATAAAATTAAAATTTCATATTTTAAAAATTAAAAATTCACACCAAACTTAATTTAAAAATTCATAAATTCATACCAAACTTAATTTAAAAATTCAAATATTTACAATTTTAAATATATTGTTTTTATAAAGTTTACAATATTAATTTAAGGTTTAAATATTAAGATTAAAAACATAATAAAATTAAAAATCTTTTTGTCTTTTTATCCCACTTTAATCAATCAAATATTATCAAAAATATGCGCCCCTCTTTTCGGTAAAGTAATTTCGGTTCCAAGACCTAATTTAACTCATGACGAATTTTTGAAATATTTTGGGTTGATTGATTAAAGATATTTATACCTTAAGAATAAACGTTAAATTTCGCAGTGATGTAATAAATTTTTGAAGGATATCAATAATTTCGGTCGCCAAACCTAATTTTATTTAATACCAATTTAATACTTTTTAGCGAACAAATTAGCGTTTATTATCAAAAGGTTAAAAATAAAAATAAAAATAAAAACTGTACAGACATACCTGTGAAATAGATTTCTTAGTTATATGATCTATTATATTCATAAGATAGTCGGTTTAATTGGTCTTCCATGGCTGCATAGGCGTAACCTCGAGCATTCATTGTCTTTTCTTCTAAACATATGAACGGTCCGTCTCTGCATAAAGTAACAAATTCGGTATTTGAATAAGTTTGATTATTTGAACATTTACCTCCATGTGACCATTTTCCGCATTTGTGACATTTTTCTAGGTGTCGTGCTCTTCTTTTCGCTGCGGATTTTGATTTTCCTTTACCAAATTGTAACTTATTATCTTCGCATCTGGATCCTTTTCTAACTCCGTCCATTCTTTCTCTGATTACTGATACTATTTCACTTGGGAGTATGTCATTATTACGTTTAGTGATCAAAGCGTGTAGCATTAGACCATGGTTTAATTCACAGGCAGTCTTCATTTTGTAAAAACCTAAAAAAAATAAAAATTCAGAATGGGGGGAGAAGACTAGTTCTTTAGGGTCTGCTAGGGAAAGACCATACGTGTTCCATTTTCGAGAACTACACGAAAACAGACAATCTAACTCTAACAGAAATACATATTATCCTTTACAGACTTGATTCTCCCCACACTTAGTTAGCTGTGGTGTCGAAATTGTGATTAACTTCGTTGTCGACCTCCATCGGACCATGTATGTAATGTTTAACTCTGTGACCATTAACTTTAAATTCAATCCCATTTGAATTTATCAATTCTATCATTCCGTATGGGAAAACTCTTTTGACTATGAATGGTCCAGACCATCTTGATTTCAATTTTCCAGGAAATAGCTTGAATCGTGAATTGAAAAGAAGAACTCTGTCTCCTTCTTTAAATTCTTTTGAACTTCTGATTCTTTTATCATGCCATTTCTTTGTTCTTTCTTTATAGATTAACGAATTATCGTATGCTTCATGTCTTAATTCTTCTAATTCGTTTAGTTGACTTAATCGTAGACGTCCGGCTTCATGTAAATCAAGATTACATGTCTTCAAAGCCCAAAATGCTTTGTGTTCAATTTCTACTGGAAGATGACATGCTTTTCCATACACAAGTCTAAAAGGTGTGGTTCCAATTGGAGTTTTGTAGGCTGTTCTAAAAGCCCAGAGTGCATCCTCCAATTTAATGGACCATTCCTTCGGATTTGATCCTACGGTTTTCTCTAGAATACGTTTTAAAGCTCGGTTTGTATTTTCAACTTGTCCACTTGTTTGTGGATGATATGCGGTGGAGATTTTATGAGTTACTCCATATTTTTTAAGAACTTTCTCAAGTTGATTATTACAGAAATGAGTACCCCGATCACTTATTAAAGCTTTCGGTGTTCCAAACCTTGCAAAAAGACGTTTTAAAAAGTTGACTACAACTCGTGCATCGTTAGTTGGGAGAGCTTGTGCTTCCGCCCATTTAGATACATAATCAATGGCTACGAGTATATATAGATTATTATGAGATTTTGGAAATGGACCCATAAAGTCAATACCCCAAATGTCAAATACTTCACATACTTGGATGACATTTTGTGGCATTTCATCACGTTGACTTATTCTTCCGGCCCTTTGACATGCATCACAGGATTTGCAAAGAAGGTGTGCGTCTTTGTAAATTGTAGGCCAATAGAATCCAGCTTCATAAACTTTTCTTGCTGTTAGTTGAGGCCCATAATGCCCTCCTGTTGGTCCTGTGTGACAATGGTTTAATATTTTACTAGCTTCATCTCCAAATACACATCGGCGTATTATTCCATCGGGACAACTTTTAAACAGATGTGGATCTTCCCAGAAATAGTGTTTTATATCACTGAAGAATTTCTTTCGTCTTTGGTACGATAATCCTTTTTCAAGGAATCCACAAACTAAGTAGTTTGCATAGTCTGCAAACCATGGGATTTCTTTATAATCTATCTTCAATAGATATTCATCAGGAAAGTTGTCTTGTATGGCCGATTCATTCAGAACTTCTAATTCGGGATTTTCAAGACGAGAAAGATGATCAGCGGCGAGATTTTCTGCTCCTTTTTTATCTCGGATTTCAATATCAAACTCTTGTAAGAGTAAAATCCAACGGATTAATCTTGGTTTAGCATCTTGTTTTGAAAATAGGTATCTAAGAGCAGAATGGTCGGTATAGACTACCGTTTTTGCTAGAACGAGATATGATCGAAATTTGTCAAAAGCAAAGACAATAGCAAGGAGTTCTTTTTCAGTAGTTGTATAGTTCGTTTGTGCTCCTTGTAATGTCTTACTAGCATAATATATAGGTTGAAATCGTTTTTCAATCCTTTGTCCTAAAACGGCTCCCATTGCAAAATCACTTGCATCGCACATTAATTCAAATGGTAGATTCCAATTTGGTGTTATCATGATTGGTGCATTAGTGAGTTTTTCTTTAAGAATATTAAAAGATTTGATACACTCATCTGAAAAGATGAATGGAGCATCCTTTTCTAGGAGTTTATTCATAGGAGTGGCAATTTTAGAAAAATCTTTTATAAAACGTCGGTAAAAACCGGCATGCCCTAGAAAACTCCTAACTCCTCTAACATTGGTGGGATGTGGAAGTTTAGCAATTACATCTACTTTAGCTCTATCCACTTCAATTCCTTCTTTTGAAATTTTATGTCCAAGAACGATGCCTTCTTTAACCATGAAATGGCATTTCTCCCAATTAAGTACTAGATTTGATTTTTCGCATCTAATTAGCATTCGTTCCAGATTAACTAGACATGATTTAAATGTATCACCGAAGACTGAAAAGTCATCCATGAATACTTCCATGCATTCTTCTATCATGTCGTGAAAAATCGCCATCATGCACCTTTGAAAGGTTGCAGGGGCGTTGCAAAGTCCAAATGGCATGCGTTTGTAAGCAAAAGTACCATAAGGGCACGTGAATGTTGTTTTCTCTTGGTCCTCGGGTGCTATTGGAATTTGAAAATATCCGGAAAATCCATCTAGAAAACAATAGTAACTATTTCCGGCTAATCTTTCCAACATTTGATCTATGAAAGGTAAGGGAAAGTGATCTTTTCTGGTGGCGTCATTTAATTTTCTATAATCAATACATACACGCCATCCTGTTACAGTCCTAGTAGGAATAAGCTCATTTTTCTCATTTGTGATGACAGTCATGCCACCCTTCTTAGGCACGCATTGAACTGGGCTTACCCATGGACTATCAGAAATTGGATATATCAAACCTGCATCTAGCAGTTTAATAATTTCCTTTTTAACTACATCTTGCATATTAGGATTTAGTCTTCGTTGGCGTTGCACATACGTTTTATGACCTTCTTCCATAAGGATTTTATGTGTGCAATACGAAGGACTTATTCCTTTAATATCATGAATCTTCCATGCAATGGCTGGTTTATGAGCTTTCAACACAGAAATGAGTTGTGATTTCTCATTTTCAGTAAGAGAAGACGATATTATTACAGGTAATTCAGATTCACCATGTAAATAAGCGTATTCCAAATGGTTTGGAAGTGGCTTTAACTCTAATTTCGGAGGTTCTTCTATCGATGATTTATATCGATATCTGTCTTCTTCTTTTAGCATTTGAATTTCTTCTGTTGTTGGTTCATATCCATTAGCTATTAGTGTAGCTAACATTTCAGCTTCATCAATTGGTTCATTTCCTTCTCCTAAGGAACATTCTCCTGTTCCTTGTAATTCTGGAAATTCTTCTAATAATTCTGCATGTGCATCTATAGTTTGAATATAATAACATGTATCATCTGCAGATTGTGGTTGTTGCATTGCTCTATCAACTGAAAAGGTAACACTCTCATCCTCTATACTTAGGGTCAGTTTCTTACCGAACACGTCTATCATTGCTTTAGCCGTGTTTAAGAATGGTCTTCCTAATATGAGAGGAACTTGAGAATCTTCTTCCATGTCCAAAACAACAAAATCTACTGGGAATACTAAAGTACCAACTTTAACTAGCATGTTCTCCATTATCCCTCTAGGATATTTTATTGATCTATCGGCTAGTTGTATGCTTATTCTGGTTGGTTTCAATTCTCCAAGGTCTAGTTTAGCGTATAGTGAATATGGCATTAGATTTATACTAGCACCTAAATCTGCTAATGCTTCTATTGAACTAAGACTACCCAGAAAACATGGAATTGTGAAACTTCCTGGATCAGATAGTTTTTCTGGTATCTTATTCAACAGCACTGCTGAACAATTAGCATTCATAGTAACAGCCGAGAGTTCTTCCATTTTCTTTCTATTCGTGATTAGATCTTTCAAGAATTTAGCATATCTTGGCATTCCTGAAATCACATCAATGAAAGGAAGATTTACATTTATCTGTTTAAACATATCCAAGAATTTGGATTGCTCGGCTTCAAGTTTTTCTTTCTTCATTTTACTCGGATAAGGAAGTGGTGGTTGATATGGTTTAACATAAGGTTTAGCCTTAACTGTGTTATCTTCATTAACCTTCTCAACTACCGGTTCTTTTTCCTTTTCTTTATCAGGTTGTGGTTCTTGTGGAGTAGGAATAGTTTTATCAGAAGTTACAGGTATTTCAGGTGGTTTAAGTGTTGTACCACTTCTTGTGGTAATAGCTTTAGCTGTTTCATTCCGGGGGTTAGCATTTGTATCACTAGGTAGACTTCCCGGTTTTCTTTCACCTATTAACCTTGCTAGGTTACTTACTTCTTGTTCCAGATTTTGAATAGAAGCTTGTTGATTTCTAAATGCTTGAGCATTTTGTTCATTGGTTTGTTTCTGAGATGTGAAAAACTGTGTTTGAGTTTCAACTAGCTTCGTCATCATATCTTCTAAATTTGGCTTTTTATCATCGGTTTGTTGTGGTGGTTTGTTTTGAAAATTAGGTCTTTGATGATTGTAAGTATTATTGGATACTTGTTGATTGCTAGGACCTTGTTGGTTGTTGTATGGAATATTTCGGTTATAATTCTGGTTTTGATTGTAAATCGGTCTTGGCGGTTGATAATTATTCTGATAATTATTTCCAGGCCTTTGGTTTATGTATGAAATATTCTCTCTTTGTTCCATTGTTAATTCATTACTGAGACAATCTTTTGTCAAATGTGGTCCTCCACACTGCTCACAACTAATTCGTATAGCATGAATATCCTTAGTCATCTTTTCCATTCGTCTCTCGAAAGCATCTATCTTTGCTGAAATGGAATCTAAGTCATGGCTAGAATCGGCTCTCGCTGCTTTAGATGATCTAATGATGTCTTTTTCTTGGTGCCACTCATGTGAGTGGGAAGCAGTATTATCAATAATTTTGTAAGCATCAGTTTCGGTTTTCTTCATAATAGAACCACCAGCTGCTATATCTATGTCTTTTCTTGTAGTGATGTCGCATCCTTGGTAGAATATTTGTACTATTTGACAAGTGTCTAAACCATGTTGCGGACATCCTCTTAACAACTTTCCATATCTTGTCCACGCCTCATATAGAGTTTCATTTGGCTTCTGTGTGAACGTAACAATTTCTGCTTGAAGTCTTACGGCTTTAGATGCAGGAAAGAATTGTTTAAGAAATTTATCAATTAAAACGTCCCATGTATCGATCGCCCCTTCAGGTAACGATTCCAACCAATCTTTGGCTTCTCCCTTTAAAGTCCAGGGAAATAACATGAGATATATCTGTTCATCCTCCACTTCTCGTATTTTAAATAGTGTGCAGATCCTATTAAAGGTACGTAGATGTTCATTTGGATCTTCCTTCGGTGCACCACTAAATTGGCATTGATTAGTCACCATGTGTAGAATTTGTCCTTTGATTTCATAATCTGGCGCATTAATGTCTGGATGAGTAATTGCGTGACCTTGGCCAGTGCGTTTAGCTCTCATTCGGTCTTCCATACTTAAAGGTTCCAGATTCTCCATAATTGAATTTGTTGACTCGGTATCACTAGATGGTTCTGATTTAATAGTTCGTTCCTCAACAATCTCTGTTTGAATGATTGGTGGTTCCGGAGGAAAGTTTAGTGGTTCAGGATCTATGAACCGTTCCTGAATATTTTCTGGATTCTCAATTGTGAGGTTTGTTTCAAAAACTGGATTATCGGAAATTTGAACTGAAGTACTTGGTCGACTGGATGACGATTCTAAAGAAAAATCAACGGCGGTTATATTTGTTAAACGATGTCTTGATCGAGTTACAGGTGGTGAACGTACAAAAGGTGATGAACGTCTTGCTCGGTGCATTCACAGAATATCCTATTAGTTTTTAAAAGGAAAGAAAAATTATAATAAGTTATCCAATCAATAGACTTTTCTGATTTTGCCCACGTTTCGAATAGCCAAAAGATGCAGCAGAGGGGCAGGATTCGTTTGGTCTCAATATAATTGAGGACTGTTTGGCTCCAATAACCCGGTCCACGTACAAATCCAACTATTACTACGAACCAGAAAATTTTGATGTCTATTAATTTAACCACTTAAAATAAATTTTCGTAATTTTTAGAAATTTAGATAAGAAGTAGAAAAAATTCTAAGTCCTAAAACTAGAATAGCGAGAAATAAGAGAGAAAAAGAGTTCGTCGCAAAAGGTCGAAAAAGAAAAAATGGTTGAAAAATAAAAGGTGACGGATAAAAGAAAAGAAACTTATAAAAACTTAAAAATACTTTACTAATTTAACCTTATTACTACAACTAACTTAAAATTATAATCGCAAATTGAAATTACTAATTGGAATGATAATTGATACATAGTAAAAGGTCTAAAAATATTAAAGCTTACAGGAAAAACTAAATCCCAAATGGAAATAACTTAAAAAGAAACTAAAACTTAAAAAGGCGTCGCAAAATTCTAAAGCACCTAAATCTTAGTCTAAAGAAAAGGCACTTAAGGAATTCTACGGCAAAGCCTAAAAATATAGGAGTAAAAATAACTATAGCAAAAACTAAGTTTAAAATTAAATATGAGCTAAAAAATACAAATATTACGCTACAACGATTAAAAAGGTACAAAATATAAAAATATACAAAAAGTTGTAAAAAGTACAATTTTTATAAAAATATTATTTTTAAATTATTTATTTAATTAAAACTACTAATTTTACAATTTTAATAAAACTAATTAAACAAAATACATATATAAAGTAAAAAGTAAAAATAAAACTAAAATTAATAATAATAATAATAATAATTAAGTTAAATAATAATAATAATAATTAAAACCCCGTAATTAATGCAACTTTAGGGTTTTGTCCGTGTGTCAGAAGATCTCCGCGAGTTGCGGTGAATAAAGAGGAAAACCCCGCGAGTCGCGGGGTTCAGAAAAACAGTTGACAGGTTTCACTTTTTACGCGTTTTTCTTTATTTTTTTTTTTCTTATTTTCTTTTTTCTGTTTTTAGTTTAAATAAACGATTTTTAATAAAATTTATATTTTTATAAATTAAAATAAAGATAAAGAAACTTATAAAACTTAAATATTTAACAAAATCCTAAAAATACTTATATTTTTGTTTTTTTTCTTTTTATATTTTTGAATATTTAAAACGTATTTTTACAAAAGCGAATTTTTAATAAAAGTAACTAAAATTTTTTTTTTTTTTATATTAGCGTTGCGCTTCAGGTTTTTAAGATAATCCCCGGCAGCGGCGCCAAAAATACTTGATGTCGAACGAGGTGTATATAAAATAGTTATTATTTTACTAGGAAATACTATTAAATACGATACAATTTTACACAAGATATTTATTTATTTATAGAATGGATATACTTAAACCTTGCTACAACACTTATAGGCAGTGTACCTAATCGTACAGTAGTGTAGTTTTTAGTAAGTCCGGTTCGTTCCACAGGGAAATCTTTAAACAAAGCTCAACGCTATATTAGTTTATTTTTATAAAAATACAAATATATATATATAGGTAATATTATTATTATAAAGGGGGGGGTTTTTACCGTTTAATGACCGGTTTGTCGATTTTAAAACTTTAGTCGCAGTTAAAACCTATTGTAAAATATAAAATAAATACAAGACTTTAAATTAAAGCGTAAAGTAAATAACGATAATGAAATTGCGAATAATAAAAATGCGATAAAATTAAATTGCGATAATTAAAAAGTACGATAATTAAAAGTGCGATAAAATAAAATAACAATAAATAAAAGTGCGATAATTAGAAGTGCAATTAAATATAAAATAAAGGAAATTAAATATGATATAAAAGAATTATGCTTATTTAAACTTCCGTAATCATGATGTTTGACGTGTTGATTTTTTTATGCCCATGGGTTAATTGTCCTTTGTCCTGGATTATTCAATATGTCCGTCTGGTTTTTGTCCATAACAGTCCATCAGTCATAAATATAAATTGCAAGTGTCCTTGTCAAATTATTATTATACCCGAAGATAAATATTCCAACTAATTGGGGATTCGAATTGTAACAAGGTTTTAATACTTTGTTTAATGAATACACCAGGTTATCGACTGCGTGTAAACCAAGGTTTTACTACTTTGTTAACAATTACACCAATTACCCTTGAATGTAATTTCACCCCTGTTTTGATTATTCTAGTGGCTATTAATCCATTCCCGTGTCCGGTTAAATGAACGATTATTCGTACATATAAATACCCCGCCCATCGTGTCCGATCGAGTGTATATGGTAATTTATAGGGACGCCCAATTGTAAATCTTTATATTAACATTAACAAACTTTCATTTAGTTAAACAAATATAAAGCCCATTAATAGCCCATAGCCTAGTTTCCACAAGTGTCGTTCTTTTGTCCAAACCCCAATTATGGTACAAAGCCCAATTACCCAATTTTAGTAATTAGCCCAACATCATGATTACTTTGTTTTAAACAAGCATAATAATAACTTAGCTACGAGACATTAATATAAAAAGGTTGAACATAACTTACAATGATTAAAAATAGCGTAGCGTTACACGGACAGAATTTCGACTTACACCCTTACAACATTCGCTAACATACCCTTATTATTAGAATTAAAATTAAAATATAAATTATAAATATAAATATATATTACTTCGTATGAATGAGAAGAAAAAATGATGATGATTTTGATCAGAATTCGGGTTGATTTATAGCCAGGAATGATTTTTGGGGCTCCGCGACTCGCGGCAAAAAGCCCTTCAAACTCCGCGAGTCGCGGAGAGGTATTTTCATTTCACACCCTTGGAGTTTCTGGCTGCCGACGGTTTTAATAATATATATATATAATATATATATAATTAATATAATTAATTATATATTATATTATATTTATATACATAGTTAACTTGTAATTTTTAGTCCGTTGCGTCGAGCGTTAAGAGTTGACTCTAGTCCCGGTTCCGGATTTTCGAACGTCCTCGCGTACAATTTAATATCTTGTACTTTGCGTTTTGAATCTTGTACTCTTGTGATTTCGAGACGTTTCTTATCAATAATTGGAACCTTTTTGATTGTCTTTTGTTCTTTTGAGCTTTTTGGTCGTTTGCGTCTTCAAATCGTCGAATCTGTCTTTTGTCTTCACCTTTTATTATTTAAACGAATATCACTTGTAAATAGAACAATTGCAACTAAAAGCTTGTCTTTCTTGAGGAATAATGCTATGAAATATATGTTCGTTTTTAGCATTATCAATGTACTATTGGTATATACACTCCAATGATCAGCTCTTAGCAGCCCATTTGAGTCACCTAACACATGTGGGAACCATCATTTGGCAACTAGCATGAAATATCTCATAAAATTACAAAAATATGAGTAATCATTCATGACTTATTTACATGAAAACAAAATTACATATTCTTTATATCTAATCCATACACCAACGACCAAAAACACCTACAAACACTTTCATTCTTCAATTTTCTTCATCTAATTGATCTCTCTCAAGTTCTATCTTCAAGTTCTAAGTGTTCTTCATAAATTCCAAAAGTTCTAGTTTCATAAAATCAAGAATACTTTCAAGTTTGCTAGCTCACTTCCAATCTTGTAAGGTGATCATCCAACCTCAAGAAATCTTTGTTTCTTACAGTAGGTTATCATTCTAATACAAGGTAATAATCATATTCAAACTTTGGTTCAATTTCTATAACTATAACAATCTTATTTCAAGTGATGATCTTACTTGAACTTGTTTTCGTGTCATGATTCTGCTTCAAGAACTTCGAGCCATCCAAGGATCCGTTGAAGCTAGATCAATTTTTCTCTTTTCCAGTAGGTTTATCCAAGGAACTTAAGGTAGTAATGATGTTCATAACATCATTCGATTCATACATATAAAGCTATCTTATTCGAAGGTTTAAACTTGTAATCACTAGAACATAGTTTAGTTAATTCTAAACTTGTTCGCAAACAAAAGTTAATCCTTCTAACTTGACTTTTAAAATCAACTAAACACATGTTCTATATCTATATTATATGCTAACTTAATGATTTAAAACCTGGAAACACGAAAAACACCGTAAAACCGGATTTACGCCGTCGTAGTAACATCGCGGGCTGTTTTGGGTTAGTTAATTAAAAACTATGATAAACTTTGATTTAAAAGTTGTTATTCTGAGAAAATGATTTTTATTATGAACATGAAACTATATCCAAAAATTATGGTTAAACTCAAAGTGGAAGTATGTTTTCTAAAATGGTCATCTAGACGTCGTTCTTTCAACTGAAATGACTACCTTTACAAAAACGACTTGTAACTTATTTTTCCGACTATAAACCTATACTTTTTCTGTTTAGATTCATAAAATAGAGTTCAATATGAAACCATAGCAATTTGATTCACTCAAAACAGATTTAAAATGAAGAAGTTATGGGTAAAACAAGATTGGATAATTTTTCTCATTTTAGCTACGTGAAAATTGGTAACAAATCTATTCCAACCATAACTTAATCAACTTGTATTGTATATTATGTAATCTTGAGATACCATAGACACGTATACAATGTTTCGACTTATCATGTCGACACATCTATATATATTTTGGAACAACCATAGACACTCTATATGTGAATGTTGGAGTTAGCTATACAGGGTTGAGGTTGATTCCAAAATATATATAGTTTGAGTTGTGATCAATACTGAGATACGTATACACTGGGTCGTGGATTGATTCAAGATAATATTTATCGATTTATTTCTGTACATCTAACTGTGGACAACTAGTTGTAGGTTACTAACGAGGACATCTGACTTAATAAACTTAAAACATCAAAATATATTAAAAGTGTTGTAAATATATTTTGAACATACTTTGATATATATGTATATATTGTTATAGGTTCGTGAATCAACCAGTGGCTAAGTCTTACTTCCCGACGAAGTAAAAATCTGTGAAAGTGAGTTATAGTCCCACTTTTAAAATCTAATATTTTTGGGATGAGAATACATGCAGGTTTTATAAATGATTTACAAAATAGACACAAGTACGTGAAACTACATTCTATGGTTGAATTATCGAAATCGAATATGCCCCTTTTTATTAAGTCTGGTAATCTAAGAATTAGGGAACAGACACCCTAATTGACGCGAATCCTAAAGATAGATCTATTGGGCCTAACAAACCCCATCCAAAGTACCGGATGCTTTAGTACTTCAAAATTTATATCATATCCGAAGGGTGTCCCGGAATGATGGGGATATTCTTATATATGCATCTTGTTAATGTCGGTTACCAGGTGTTCATCATATGAATGATTTTTATCTCTATGTATGGGATGTATATTGAAATATGAAATCTTGTGGTCTATTGTTACGATTTGATATATATAGGTTAAACCTATAACTCACCAACATTTTTGTTGACGTTTAAAGCATGTTTATTCTCAGGTGAATATTAAGAGCTTCCGCTGTTGCATACTAAAATAAGGACAAGATTTGGAGTCCATGTTTGTATGATATTGTGTAAAAATTGCATTCAAGAAACTGATTTCGATGTAACATATTTGTATTGTAAACCATTATGTAATGGTCGTGTGTAAACAGGATATTTTAGATTATCATTATTTGATAATCTACGTAAAGCTTTTTAAACCTTTATTTATGAAATAAAGGTTATGGTTTGTTTTAAAAATGAATGCAGTCTTTGAAAAACGTCTCATATAGAGGTCAAAACCTCGCAACGAAATCAATTAATATGGAACGTTTTTATTCAATAAGAACGGGACATTTCATGGTTGCTATTGATAAATAGTAAAATAGTGTTTTGTCTTTTAGATAATATATAAATATAAATTTAATAGTAAGTTTAATAAATTGTGTTAAATCTTCAACAAAGATTACACTAATTTAATATAATTTAAAACCTCGAAAATAAATATCTTTAATTCTTTATATAAGCAAACATTTTATTATTACGACACATCTCATTATCAAAAATTTCTTACATAAAAAAAGTTAAAACACTTCATTAATCTTATACGCTTCCTTTCAATTATACTGTCAAATAATTTTTTTGAAATGTCCTAAATCAATTGTACATTTCTATAAATGAATAAAATTAATGTGATAAAATTCTTTTCTGTTGATACATTTTTTTTTTTGAAAAGCCAAAGAAACTTTTATTAAAAATTAGAAAAGAGTACAGTGAGCCTAGCCTAACAAGATCACGAGCTTACAAATGATACAATACAAATACGAAGGGAAAATACTAAAAACTATGCACAGATTATGTATTAAGGAGAGGAAGAGGTAGGAAAAAGCTCTTGCTCTCAAGGATCGCCATGGCTAGAACAACTTGAGAGATCAAGCCGGAAGTGAAACGCCCTACAGTTTCGTTTAAACGACTACCAAGCAGGCACGTCCACTCCCACTTAGTTCTTGGACATAGGAGCCTCGAGAGATCGAGCCAAAAACCTACGAGTTAACCAATTCCTTCTTTGACTTGAACATTGCGGATGGAATGCAAAGGGTCGGTTATCCATAGTAGCCACTCCAAACGAACTTTCTTACTTCTACAATTGATCCATTCAAAACATCTTGATTGAATATCGGAGACAATTTTAGGGGGACTTAAAGTTGTATTGCCGAAGACATGGTCGTTTCGGTTTTTCCATATGAGATAACTTGAGACCCAAACAACCGCTTGCCAAATGAAAGAGTCTATCGATGAGGAGCGACTTGGGGACGAAGCTTTTGATAATTCAGGGATGGAAACGAATCGTATCATGTCAAAGTTCCACCATTTACGGATCAATTCCCAAACTTCCGAGGCAACTTTACACTTTAGAAGAATATGTTGGAGGGATTCGATGTCCTCGTCACATACCGGACATCTCGTTGAATGGAGGTCTATGCCACGTTTGTCTAATTCGGAACGTACGGGAAGTTTATTTTTGATGGCACGCCACATGAAGATGCCTATTTTTTGAGGGATCAATTTGTTGATAATTGTAGGTTCGGTGTTGTTATGCGCTACAGCAGATAGTTCATCGAGCATAGAAGAGAGGGAGTTGCAAGTGAATTGCGCATTGAAGTTGAATTTCCAAACCCATGTGTCACATTGTTTACCTGAAGGGACATATTTTGTGATAAGCTTAGTTAGTTTTTCAAGTTCAGAATGTGCCAAAACTCTTATTTAATAAAAAGTTATGTTTCGTTAGAGGAGCTTAAAGCTTTTAAACATGAGAAAAAAAGTTAAAAGTTAAAAGCTACTTGTAGTATCGTCTAACTTTTAGCTTATAGTTTTTTGTTATTTTAACTTTATTTAACAGATTCAGCTACTCTATTTTTTTTTTTTTTGAACACGAAAATATATTTAAAAAGTTAAAAGTTATCAGCTAAAAACTATGAGCTACAAGTTATCAGCTATCATCTACAAGCTAGTTTTGCTAAAATAAGTTAAAATAAAAAATAAGAGAACGAAGGAGTATTTTTTAGAGACCAAATTAGAGAAGTTGGGAAAAATTTTAAAAAGAACATATACTCCTATTCTAAAAGTACATGGGAACATCTATCATGCGAAACCACAAACATGACCAAAGAGAAATTCTACCAACGAGGTGAAAGTGGACAAGACGACCAGCCAATGAACGGTTGTCTTGACCCAACAAAATCACATATTCCATGAAAGTGACCAGATCACCATTGCAATCAATTGCTTCCACCGTATGGTATGACATAATTCTACCATATAAAAGTTATGGACATCGAAATACAAATTATTCTAATCGTCAAAATGGATTCAATTTTCTTTAACAACTATTAGGGAGTCACTAGCGGAGTCACACTTCTCCCAGAAGTGGAGTGAGGGTGCCGTTTGCTCCACACTAAAGAAAAAAAAATATATAGATTAAGTAAGAAAAAGTACATAAGGAATGAGAAATACATACTTTATGTCAAAAGATGTACAGGGATACCTCGACCATGTGTACGTTTCCATTGAAAACTCACCAGACTCACTCCGAAAGAGTCGGATGCCGGAAAAGTACTTCACCCGGTCCTCACACATGTGACAAGAGCAATCATCATCCCATTGACACAAGATCGAGTTGTAAATTCTTGCTGCGAGTACGGATTGAACATGCGCATATTTTATGTCAAAGCTTCCACATGACGAGTCTCAACTTCAAAGGTATCTTGAACTATTGCTACATTGGTGAGAAGAAAAACTTGGTTACATGAACCGAATGTTAGGCCAACTACTTTAGTTTAGCTACACCTAAAAAGTGTAATCCTACCCTTTCCCCGTGCTGTCAATGTTGTCAATTCTCAGAAGGTAACACAACCAACTGCGAAAACCTCCCATGAAGTTCGAACGCAAGAACGTTACACAAGCTCAATATATCACTGAGCAACGCGCACAATTTGTCCACGACTAGACTCGAACACATAACATCAAGTTATTGAGCCTCTTTAGTATTGCTGGCCCGCAAGCCATTTGGTGTCAAAATGGATTCATTAAGTTTGCGCAGACACTCTTCTTTTACTTTTAGGTAGGAGTATCATTATTTACATCTTATCTTTGCGTACCTAACTTTGAGCAGGTTAGAATAATGCAATTAAGTTTTGACCAAAGAAAAGAAGAAAATCTTACTACAAATTATTTGTATACTTTCAATAAGAGTATCATTATTTACAACTTACTTTTACATACGTCGAGTCTCGGTGAGGTTAAATAGTATTGTTAAATTTTGTACAAAGACGAAAAGAAAAAGAAAACTTGTGAAGATTCGCATAACTTGTAAGTTATCGCCGTTATGGTCATATCTCTTTCATACGAACTCATTTTTAGTCGATTCAAAATCTCAAACACTCGCAACTCACAAGGCTAGAATTTCCAATTACCTAATATTCATAGTCTTTGGTCCGAAATTGTTATACTTTTATATTATAATAGTTTAATTGTTATTGATCTTAATGTTTATATAAATTTCAATATTTTTATACAAGTATTAGATAATTGATTTAAATTTTATTGAACTTACTTTACACATTAAAATTATTGTATATTTTGTTATTAGTTGTATAAGTAAATACGTGTGTGTGTATATATATATATATATATATATATATATATATATATATATATATATATATATATATATATATATATATATATATAGAGAGAGAGAGAGAGATAGAGAGAGAGAGAGAGAGAGTGTGTGTGGTAGGATCAAGAGGGAAGTAACCAATCGGGGGGAAGCGGAGGAAAGCAAAATCTTTTTTTTTCGTTTTTTGAAAAAACTTTGTTCACGAACATTATAGATTGGATGAAAATATGAACATTTAATAAAGACACTTTGCGATAAATGTTTTTATTTTGGCGAGAAAATGCTCGAAGAACTAATATATAACAATTATCGTGTTTTTCGAGCGTATGTTGAGGTTTTAGATATTAGGGTTTATAGGATTTAGGTACTAGGGTTTAGATTTAGAATTTAGATTGAGTTTTTTACACGAACGGTTTAGAGTTTAGGGTTTAGGGTTTGGTGTTTTGGGTTTATGGAATAAACCCAAACCCCCAAACACTAAACCCTAAACTCTAAATCGGGCTAAATTTTACTTCACAAAACATGAAAAAAACGTTAATATTCTTCACGAACAATATTATCTTGAATGTTATTTTTGTCAATCGTTTTCCCGCCGTTCATATTTTCATGTGATCTTGATGCCTGAAAAAAAAAAAATTCAAAAAAAAAAAAAAATTTGCTTCCCACCGCTTCCCCCCGATTGGTTACTTCCTCATTGATCCTGCCCCTATATATATATATATATATATATATATATATATATATATATATATATATATATATATATATATATATATATATATATATATATATATATATATATATATATAATGGTGCACATTACAACTTAATCAAGAAGATAGGTTAAGTTAGAACATAGATTGCTATGTATGATTATTTATGTTTATGAGTACACCAATTTGTTTACATAACAACCGTATTTAGATCAGTAAGTTATTGTGTTTATCGATAATATATTGGTGTACTCAAAGATAGAGGTTGATCATGTGACACATCTTCGATTAGTGTTAGAGTTGTAAAAGAAAGAGCAGTTATACGCTAAATTCTCGAAGTGTGAGTTCTGGCTTCGAGAGGTGCGGTTTCTGGGTCATGTTATCTGTGAGGCAGGTATTAAAGTAGATCCGTCGAAAATAGAAGCGGTAATGGGTTGGAATTCGCCGAAGACGCCAACTGAAGTTAAGAGTTTCTTGAGTCTTGCGGGTTATTATCACCGGTTTATAAAAGATTTTTCTAAAATAGCGGGTCCGTTAACCAAATTGACCAGAAAAGACGTAAGTTTTCGATGTAGTGACCAACAGGAATAGGCTTTTCAGACGCTCAAACAGTTGTTGTGTTAGGCTCTAGTGTTAGCGTTACCAGAGGGTTCAGACGACTTCGTGGTTTACTGTGATGCGTCAATTGCCGGGTTGGGGTGTGTACTGATGCAGATAGATAAAGTTATCGCTTACGCTTCTCGTCAGTTAAAGAAACACGAACGTAATTATCCGGTTCATGATTTAGAAATGGCAGATGTGGTATTTGCATTGAAATTATGGAGACGCTAGTTATATGGTACAAAATGTGTGATATGTACAGACCATAAGAGCCTCCAGTATATTTTCACGCAAAAAGAACTGAATATGCGCCAAAGACGGTGGATTGAGCTTATAAAAGACTATGATTGTGAAATAAAGTATCATCCGGGCAAAGCAAATGTTGTTGCCGATGCTTTAAGTCGTAAAAAGACCGTAGAGACTGTAAAATTCATGAGAACCGAAATAGTTTCAGACCTTATTGAACAAATAAAACAGGTTCAAGCCCAAGCTTTATTGGAGGATAATTTAAAGGCTGAATTGATCACCAAAATCAAGGACCAACTGACCGATTATAACGACCCTCATTTTTCCATTCTATATTTCTCATTTTTCCATTCTATACTTTTCCTTATTAAATGCCCAACAATATAATTAAACTTAATAATTAAACTTTAATCGATAAAGGTTAAGTGTTAAGAATTATAAAATACGATAATTAACTTTGTACAAGTTAGTAAAAAAAATAAGTTAATAAACTTTTGTGAGTAAATATATAACTATAAAGACTTGTGTAATTAAAATAAATAAACTTGGATAATTAAGGGTTATTAAGCTAAATTAAAGTACAAGGACTTAAGTGAAAATGTTAAACCCTAACCCTAATTAGTCTAGCCGATTTTAGGGAGGGTGAAATTGAAAGGACCCGTTCATATACATTATAAACGATTCACAATAGTTGATTACATTGCGAGGTATTTGACCTCTATATGATACATTTTACAAATATTGCATTCGTTTTTAAAAGACAATCTTTCTTTACATCGAAAATTGACAGGCATGCATACCATTTCATAATATCCACTATCCAACTATAAATTGATTTAATAATAATCTTTGATGAAATCAATGACTCGAATGCAACGTTCTTCGAAATATGCTATGAAAGACTCCAAGTAATATCTTTAAAATGAGCAAATGCACAGCGGAAGATTTCTTTAACACCTGAGAATAAACATGCTTTAAAGTGTCAACCAAAAGGTTGGTGAGTTCATTAGTTTATCATAATCATTTATTTCCATCATTTTAATAGACCACAAGAATTTCATTTCCAGTTCTCATAAATATACGTCCCATGCATAGAGACAAAAAAAATAATCATTCATATGGTGAACACCTGGTAACCGACATTAACTAGATACATATAAGAATATCCCCTATCATTCCGGGATCCTCCTTCGGACATGATATAATTTCGAAGTACTAAAGCATCCGGTACTTTGGATGGGGTTTGTTAGGCCCAATAGATCTATCTTTAGGATTCGCGTCAATTAGGGTGTCTGTTCCCTAATTCTTAGATTACCAGACTTTAATAAAAAGGGGCATATTCGATTTCGATCATTCAACCATATAATGTAGTTTCGATTACTTGTGTCTATTTCGTAAAACATTTATAAAAATTGCGCATGTATTCTCAGCCCAAAAATATAAAGGGTAAAAAGGCAAATGAAACTCACACATATAAATATTGTAAAACAGTTAATAAAGCATTTGCATGTATTCTCAGCCCAAAAATGTAAAGAGTAAAAAAGGGAAAATGAAACTCACCATACTGTATTTTGTAGTAAAAATACATATAACATCATTGGACAAATGTAAGATTGGCCTCGGATTCACGAACCTATATTTATTATATATATTCATATGCTGGTTAATATCTGTCTAACAATTAAGGTCAAGTCATAGTGTACCACAATCCTAATGCTCGAGTCTAATATGCAAAGGTCAACAAAAATTAGTTTGACTTAAAATGATTTCAAGATTCAAAAATGATTATTATATAATTTAAATATCGTCGTTTTATATTTTTTAAAAGATTTAATAGAGTAAATAATATAATTCATTTATTAATAAATACAATTTTATATTAAAGTATACTTTTATACATCTTAAGTAATAAAATTTATAAAATTCATTTAATATCATAAAAATATTGTGATAGATTCTATTGAGAAAATTATATAATTTGTATTACATTTTTATTTGATAAAATAGCATTGATGATAATAATAAGTAAAAGTCGTATTATTTTGTAATAATAATTATTATTATTTTATTAATAACAATCAATATTTTTTTTACTACAAATGATATTATGGTAAAATGATAATTCTAATTATGATAATGAATATACTAATAACTATTTTATGTGATAATAATAATAATACTAAATATAACTTTATTGATAATAACTATAAAATAACAATTCTCAATGATAATACTTTTATTGATAATAATAATAATAATAATAATAATAATAATAATAATAATGATAATAATTATAATGATAATAATTATTATTAGCAATTAGAAAAAAAATTAGAACAACGATATTAACAACGATAATCATAATCATTTTTACGAAATTTCAATTGGCTAGAACTTCTAATCTGTCCATCAGATCCCTTTGGTATCTAAAGGAAAAGTTATTAATTTTTCACTAGCTTTCCAATGACATGCATATCTTATACCTTATTTCATCCCTAGTATAACAACCTTTAAGATTTAACATAACCTATCTAAGGGAAATATCAAATATACAAGCATGCATAACCCTATAATCTCGAGCACTAGTCAGGGATACACTATTAGTAATTAAAAGTTAAGTTATGAGTGCTCACGTATCAATATTGAGGTTCAATATTGTAGGAAAGGTACGTAGACGCAACGGAGATGATAAACACTAGTTTGACTTCACGAGCATACCCCTGAACATTACCCATAACCTCCATAGCTATAACCCATAATTTCCTTGGCTCTATCCCGCTCATAAAACCCATTTTGAAAACACACGAGCAGAATCTCGTCGTAATATTTTATGTATATTACTAATAATATCGCTCCTACTAATAATAATAATAAGTTTAATAATAATAATAATAAAATAAATACTAAATAAGTATGTATATGTATATTTAGAGAGAGTGAGATCGAGATAGATGAATGATAATAAAATTGGGTACGTTCGATATTTATAAAAATCTAATCTCACCAACTACGTAAAAGTAGTGTCCGTGATTTATGGTTTAATGTTTATATCTCATATGAAAAAAAAAACGTGGAAGTAGTTTGTTTTTATAATATTTAATATTTAATATATTTAATCTTTAGAATTAATTAAATATTATATTATATTTACGTGCGTGGTAAAAATATAATTTTTACAAAAATGACTCGTACGTTGTCACTCGACTCATGTACCACTTTCGGTTTTTTGGGCGCACTTTCGTACGTTTAGGAAACTAGCCTTTTATGTTACGTGACGTGTACCTTTTACAAAAATTAGACTTACATAACAATAAATTACCTTTATAAAAATATAACTTGTAAAGTTGAGCATTGTGGTCATTTCCTTCTATAAATCAAAGTCTCGTTGTTTGTCAAAATATTTTATTTTAAATTAAACATTTTGTGACATGTACCTTTATTAATAACTAGACTTAAATTAATTAAAAACTAACCCACTCAAAGTGTAACTTAATCTTTTGAGTGTTTTGATCATTTCCTTTTATAAATCGTAGTCTCGTTATTTATCAAAGCATATTTATTAATATTAGTGTAAATCAAAACGTTTCAATGATTAATTAAGATATCAAAATATATACCTAATATGTAGGTTTGTTATATTTATTTAATGATACAATAATTAGATTTTTCCAAAACTAATAATAGTTTAAAAGTTTATTTTAAATTCGTTTAGAAAAACTTATAACACGTAAAGTTTACACTTTAAAACCTATGTCGATATAATTCATTTATGCGCCAACGTTTTCCTTAAACTTTCTAAATAAAATATTTTAATATCGATCGAATCAAATAACCAGGTTCTATTATATCGAAAAACGTTTTCGCACGTTTGAAAATAATTCAAACTATTATTATAGAATTCATTTCTCCACTAGCTTTTGTCTAACCCTTAATAATAACACTTTTGTTCTTACCCGTGATTACTTTACCAAATATTCCGAATACCGTTAAAAGTAAGAATTTTCAATTCAAAGTGGACCTCATAACAGAGACTCGTAATCTTAATTCAATGTATCTGATAATTCAATCATTTGATATTATCTTTTACTCTTGTCGATAAACTTACATCGAACAAATACGTTCGTATAAAGTATTATTCATTCAATACCTTGATAACATTTTCAACCTCATTAAATAGATCTCATAGCTTATATTCATATTAACTAATCCGTTCAATGTTTCATTAATATATTTTAATTTAATAATCACACATGTATATGTATATATATTTATTTACACATGATTGTTCGTGAATCGTTAGACATGGTCAAAGGGTATTTGATTAAATGAATACAGTTTCAAAACTTTCTAGACTCAGCATTACACAATTTGCTTATCGTGTCAGATACATATAAAGATTAAAGTTTAAATTTGATCGGAAATTTCCGGGTCATCACAGTACCTACCCGTTAAAAGAAATTTCATCCCGAAATTTGATAGAGGTCGTCATAGCTAACAGTAAGAATGTTATTATGACGAATGTAAACTGATACATAGAGTTTTATCATCATCGAGTAATATAGATAACCCAATTTGATTATGCGAAGAGTATAAGTGAAGCTATCACAAAGGAGTGAAAATGAATAAATGCAGGTTTGACTTAACCCAGCGGCGTAGTCAAGATTGATTTCCGAAATTTAAGGAATTTAGAAGAAAATCTCCATAATAAGATTTGATTCGTCGGTAATTAAGGAGATTAGGATCCTCTTCGGTTATACGCGATAATCTGCTTTGATCGCTCTGTCTATAAATCTACCCCTTCGTTTCCTTACAACTCACACCTTCCATTCTTTCTCCCTCAATTCATACTTTAAAGTATTCATCAATATGCTCCATCCCATTCTGATCCTTGATATACTCTTAACTTTCATATCTGTCATTCTTCTTTTTAATCTGCCACCGGAAGAATCTATTTACTTTTACTATATTCTTGGGTTTATAGTGTTTCTAGTTCTCCCGTGTCTTTATGTTGCTATATGCATCGATATATACGGTTTATAATTTACGGGTGGTTGTTAGGTTTTATACCTTCCCTTATATCTCGATGTCTCTGCTTCTGTCTTCTATAATCATTGTCATCCACACTTAATGTTCTCTCCTGTTTGCTGCGGTTTATACCCCAATTTCTGTTTCGGAGCTTTGTCCTTTCGTTTCTTCTTCTTGCGATTTAACATCTCTCGTAATGGTTCGGAATTCGTAGGTATGGATTTCAGAATGAACATAGTAATTGTTCTAAGAAGGAAAGGGTAATGGTAAATCCTGATTTGTTAAATTTCCAGAATACCCTGGAAAAGATCGAATCATCAAGAAATATTTTCTTGATGTATTTAGAGATTAGATAGAATGTAAGAGTCGTGTAAATGGTACATGATGACGGTATGTCCTGTGAATCATCACATCCATTAGAAACTTAGCATGAATTACTGTAATATAATGACGTTGATCAAGTGTCATTATATTATACTAACTCATGCATCAGTTCCCAACACTACTTCAAAAACATTCATATTCGAATTTTTCAGAATTTAGAAACTAATCACAGTTTCTTTTATGTTGCAGATATTACGGAGAGATAAATGATACTTGATAAGAATAGTTTTGAAAATATCTCCAAAGATATGGAGAATATGTATAATGGAAGATACGAAGATATATTATAATATTTAAGATATGATGATGATGAAGAATATCTGTCTGTGAAGGTTTAGAATAAGAAGTAAGGTGTTTGCTAACGAGTTCAGCAGGTACTGAATCATTTGGATCCTTTGAAGGCAGATTCAGTCTCTATGATTTGTCCACAGCTTCCTTTATACTTTGCTCAATCCGTTTTTCATTACCAAATCCTTTCTTTTTCTGAGCTTTACCAACTCACTATCTTTTATCATCAAACTTTTGACCGTTTAAACCATCTACCATTTTTATGTTTCCTCTGCATTTAATGCTATAATATCTGAATCTCTGGTTATCAATCCGAGGTGGGTTCAGAAGAATCATGTTTTAGATGATTAAACGCTGGTGGTAACATGGTGGAATATGAAAGGTTCCCCAGTAATAATGACGAAAGGGCAACGTATCTATCAGGGTTATAATAAGACTGGTCCGACTGAAAAATCGAAGTTGACTTGCTGGAGCTGTGACAAAATTGGCTACTTTGAAAAGGAATCGCAATGTTGTTTTTTTTTTCTAGAAGAATTTGACGCAGGTACATGTTAGGTTATGACTTTGGTTTCGAGAGTTTTTCAGGTACAAAACTTTGGGTAACGTGTGGTTGGATCATCATCTCAATTGTTTATTATTTGAAGTGTCTTCTAGAATTTCGAAGGGTTTTAATTGCAGATTGTCATAGTCAATATCCAAATGATGAAATCGTCCTTAATCCCGAATGATTTTTCATATCCATCTTGTGTGTTACGATTAAAAGTGATGTTCTATCACAGTTTTGAAGTCAATGTATAGCTTTGAAAAATGTAAAGATCTAAGAGTGATGATTTTGGTTGTATCTCGAGTTGAATTCCAAAATTCCCAAAATCAGATTATGTAATTAGATTCGAATGAGTATGGTTGTTTTGATTTCTATAGAAGAATGTATATTATTGTGAAAGTAGCAAGTATAATTGATAATTTGCTTAATCTGATTCGAAGAATGTAACATATTAATTGTGAATTTATATATATCTCTCGAGTATTACCTACCCGTTAAAAAATTTTCACAATTAATATTTTGTACATAAGAATTTTATTACAGTCTTTATGAAAATATATATGTATATATTCTCCTCAGATGTAACATAGATTTTAATGAGTTAATACTAAATTAAACTCATTCGATTTACGGTTGGAACTAGAATTGAATAATTCCTTGAAGGTTTAGAGGTTACATAAGTATTTCTTCAATAATATTGAAATTATGAATCAATACTTCGTTATTTATTGAGATGTGATGTTGGTTTTCGTTAAATTCTTGTGAACTTCGCAAAGTACGAATGATGTTATCTGAAAAGTTTCGGTTACATCAATGATGAAGTGTAAAATTAAATATATACTTGATTTATTAGGAATTGGAATTTGTTGAATTGAGAAAGAGATTGTAGTTAACGATGGTTAAGTCGCGGGTGAGGGACGTACATTATTGCATATTTGTAATATGAATTAACTGAGTAGTTAAGATTCACACACAATAGCTTAGCACGGAAAGATTTATTTTTTTATTTCAAAAAAAATATATATATATATATATATATAAAATATATATATAATTTCTTCAGAGGGAATGAGTTAATTCTTCATAACTTGTTGATACAATATACACGTTATTGATTCGTAATAATGTCCATAGTGATTCTTGAACTGACGGAGTTTGTGATGTTATAGGTGTTGTTGATTCTGATGTTGACTGTACTGACGATGCTGGTGACGTTGACGGTACTTTTGATGCTGTTGGTAAAACAAGTTTAACTTGTTAATCACACACCATTTTTGTCAGGGTTTCTACTCTTCCTTCTATCATTTTGGTTCGCTTAACTGATTTATGGTTAGGGCTAGATTAGATAATCTCTAAGACTTTAGAGATTATATAATCGCCGCGGAATGTTTCTCCAATGAAGTTATGAATTAATACTTCGTCAGTTATTGTTGTTGGTACTCCTTGGTATCTATGGTGCGTATGACGTTGATGCTCGTGGGACAGATTGTGAAGTTGAGGTTTACAACGCGGTTGTGGTTGGAGGTGGTAATGGTACTGTTGGCGTTGATGATGGTGGTACTGGTTATGTTGCTGGTGCTGCTGCTGGTGTTTGTAATCTCTGCACCATATTCTCCAAAGCCACTACCCAAGCGCGAAGTTCGTTGACTTCTTCTATTATTCCAGGATGATTGTCGGTCGGAACGAGCGGATAAATAAAATCTAGAATTTGATGTAGTATATAATCGTGACGAGATACCCTAGAAATGAGAGAGAAAATGGTGTCTCGAACATGTTCGCCGGTAAGTGCTTCAGGTTCTTCAGCAAGAGGGTAATGTGGTGGATGGAAAGGATCGCCTTCTTCTTGTTTCCAATGATTGAGGAGGCTACGAACCCATCCCCAATTCATCCAGAATAGGTGATGACTGATTGGTTGATCCATTCCGGTCACACTGCTTTCGGAGCTTGAGTGAGATTCCATTTCAGAATCCGAGTGACTTGAACTGATGACAAATTCCATTTCGTACGATTGGATAAAGGATTTTTGATATAAAAATGATTTTTCGGCTATCGGGTGGTATTCTATTTACATAGGATAACTATATATAGAGATCAAAAGATTTCATAGATTACGGAGGAATTTGCGGGGTATGTCAGGTAAAGTTTAAAGTAACAGATACGATAAGATATGTTTTAGCAGATATGCTAAGATATGAAGTTTGTCTATACACTACTCATGCAATTAATGTAGCAAGACGTGTCTAGACTAATAATGATAAGCAGGTAATTTCCTATGGATGATAAGCAGATGATTTCCGACTAGAAATGATAAGCAAAACTTTTGACATGCAGACACGGTCGAAGTCTAGACTCACTAATGCATCCTAACGACTTATCAGTTAGACACACTAATGCAGACCTGGTTCGCTAAGACCACCGCTCTGATACCAACTGAAAGGACCCGTTCATATACATTATAAACGATTCACAATAGTTGATTACATTGCGAGGTATTTGACCTCTATATGATACATTTTACAAACATTGCATTCGTTTTTAAAAGACAATCTTTCTTTACATCGAAAATTGACAGGCATGCATACCATTTCATAATATCCACTATCCAACTATAAATTGATTTAATAATAATCTTTGATGAAATCAATGACTCGAATGCAACGTTCTTCGAAATATGCTATGAAAGACTCCAAGTAATATCTTTAAAATGAGCAAATGCACAGCGAAAGATTTCTTTAACACCTGAGAATAAACATGCTTTAAAGTGTCAACCAAAAGGTTGGTGAGTTCATTAGTTTATCATAATCATTTATTTCCATCATTTTAATAGACCACAAGAATTTCATTTCCAGTTCTCATAAATATACGCCCCATGCATAGAGACAAAAAAAAAAATCATTCATATGGTGAACACCTGGTAACCGACATTAACTAGATACATATAAGAATATCCCCTATCATTCCGGGATCCTCCTTCGGACATGATATAATTTCGAAGTACTAAAGCATCCGGTACTTTGGATGGGGTTTGTTAGGCCCAATAGATCTATCTTTAGGATTCGCGTCAATTAGGGTGTCTGTTCCCTAATTCTTAGATTACCAGACTTTAATAAAAAGGGGCATATTCGATTTCGATCATTCAACCATATAATGTAGTTTCGATTACTTGTGTCTATTTCGTAAAACATTTATAAAAATTGCGCATGTATTCTCAGCCCAAAAATATAAAGGGTAAAAAGGCAAATGAAACTCACACATATAAATATTGTAAAACAGTTAATAAAGCATTTGCATGTATTCTCAGCCCAAAAATGTAAAGAGTAAAAAAGGGAAAATGAAACTCACCATACTGTATTTTGTAGTAAAAATACATATAACATCATTGGACAAATGTAAGATTGGCCTCGGATTCACGAACCTATATTTATTATATATATTCATATGCTGGTTAATATCTGTCTAACAATTAAGGTCAAGTCATAGTGTACCACAATCCTAATGCTCGAGTCTAATATGCAAAGGTCAACAAAAATTAGTTTGACTTAAAATGATTTCAAGATTCAAAAATGATTATTATATAATTTAAATATCGTCGTTTTATATTTTTTAAAAGATTTAATAGAGTAAATAATATAATTCATTTATTAATAAATACAATTTTATATTAAAGTATACTTTTATACATCTTAAGTAATAAAATTTATAAAGTTCATTTAATATCATAAAAATATTGTGAAAGATTCTATTGAGAAAATTATATAATTTGTATTACATTTTTATTTGATAAAATAGCATTGATGATAATAATAAGTAAAAGTCGTATTATTTTGTAATAATAATTATTATTATTTTATTAATAACAATCAATATTTTTTTTTACTACAAATGATATTATGGTAAAATGATAATTCTAATTATGATAATGAATATACTAATAACTATTTTATGTGATAATAATAATAATACTAAATATAACTTTATTGATAATAACTATAAAATAACAATTCTCAATGATAATACTTTTATTGATAATAATAATAATAATAATAATAATAATGATAATAATTATAATGATAATAATTATTATTAGCAATTAGAAAAAAAATTAGAACAACGATATTAACAACGATAATCATAATCATTTTTACGAAATTTCAATTGGCTAGAACTTCTAATCCGTCCATCAGATCCCTTTGGTATCTAAAGGAAAAGTTATTAATTTTTCACTAGCTTTCCAATGACATGCATATCTTATACCTTATTTCATCCCTAGTATAACAACCTTTAAGATTTAACATAACCTATCTAAGGGAAATATCAAATATACAAGCATGCATAACCCTATAATCTCGAGCACTAGTCAGGGATACACTATTAGTAATTAAAAGTTAAGTTATGAGTGCTCACGTATCAATATTGAGGTTCAATATTGTAGGAAAGGTACGTAGACGCAACGGAGATGATAAACACTAGTTTGACTTCACGAGCATACCCCCGAACATTACCCATAACCTCCATAGCTATAACCCATAATTTCCTTGGCTCTATCCCGCTCATAAAACCCATTTTGAAAACACACGAGCAGAATCTCGTCGTAATATTTTATGTATATTACTAATAATATCGCTCCTACTAATAATAATAATAAGTTTAATAATAATAATAATAAAATAAATACTAAATAAGTATGTATATGTATATTTAGAGAGAGTGAGATCGAGATAGATGAATGATAATAAAATTGGGTACGTTCGATATTTATAAAAATCTAATCTCACCAACTACGTAAAAGTAGTGTCCGTGATTTATGGTTTAATGTTTATATCTCATATGAAAAAAAAAACGTGGAAGTAGTTTGTTTTTATAATATTTAATATTTAATATATTTAATCTTTAGAATTAATTAAATATTATATTATATTTACGTGCGTGGTAAAAATATAATTTTTACAAAAATGACTCGTACGTTGTCACTCGACTCATGTACCACTTTCGGTTTTTCGGGCGCACTTTCGTACGTTTAGGAAACTAGCCTTTTATGTTACGTGACGTGTACCTTTTACAAAAATTAGACTTACATAACAATAAATTACCTTTATAAAAATATAACTTGTAAAGTTGAGCATTGTGGTCATTTCCTTCTATAAATCAAAGTCTCGTTGTTTGTCAAAATATTTTATTTTAAATTAAACGTTTTGTGACATGTACCTTTATTAATAACTAGACTTAAATTAATTAAAAACTAACCCACTCAAAGTGTAACTTAATCTTTTGAGTGTTTTGATCATTTCCTTTTATAAATCGTAGTCTCGTTATTTATCAAAGCATATTTATTAATATTAGTGTAAATCAAAACGTTTCAATGATTAATTAAGATATCAAAATATATACCTAATATGTAGGTTTGTTATATTTATTTAATGATACAATAATTAGATTTTTCCAAAACTAATAATAGTTTAAAAGTTTATTTTAAATTCGTTTAGAAAAACTTATAACACGTAAAGTTTACACTTTAAAACCTATGTCGATATAATTCATTTATGCGCCAACGTTTTCCTTAAACTTTCTAAATAAAATATTTTAATATCGATCGAATCAAATAACCAGGTTCTATTATATCGAAAAACGTTTTCGCACGTTTGAAAATAATTCAAACTATTATTATAGAATTCATTTCTCCACTAGCTTTTGTCTAACCCTTAATAATAACACTTTTGTTCTTACCCGTGATTACTTTACCAAATATTCCGAATACCGTTAAAAGTAAGAATTTTCAATTCAAAGTGGACCTCATAACAGAGACTCGTAATCTTAATTCAATGTATCTGATAATTCAATCATTTGACATTATCTTTTACTCTTGTCGATAAACTTACATCGAACAAATACGTTCGTATAAAGTATTATTCATTCAATACCTTGATAACATTTCCAACCTCATTAAATAGATCTCATAGCTTATATTCATATTAACTAATTCGTTCAATGTTTCATTAATATATTTCAATTTAATAATCACACATGTATATGTATATATATTTATTTACACATGATTGTTCGTGAATCGTTAGACATGGTCAAAGGGTATTTGATTAAATGAATACAGTTTCAAAACTTTCTAGACTCAGCATTACAGAATTTGCTTATCGTGTCAGATACATATAAAGATTAAAGTTTAAATTTGATCGGAAATTTCCGGGTCATCACAGAAATACCCTTTTTGCCCCTCAAATTTTCGGCCCATGCATCCCTCCTAACCCCTTCTCCAAGTTAAACTTGTTCCCTAAGTAATTCCTTATAAAACCCTAATTCTAGAATAATCCTAACACTCCTATAAATAGGGACCTAGGCTAAACCATTTCATGTACCAAATCACAATCAAATCTCACTCTCAAATCTCTCTCTCTCCCTCTCTAATTTTTGGCCAAAGCCGAAAATATCACCACCACCCCATCGAAATCCTTGAGGGTTTCCAAGTAATCTTCAAGTGTTCTTCGCGTTCTTCGTGTTCTTCAAGAATCTTCAAGGTGTTCTTCAAGATATTCAAGGCTTTGATCTTCCATCTTCATCAAGTTCTTCTTTTATTTGTTAATCTTCTTAGATCTTTAAAGGTATAATATAAAACCCTAAACTATTTCCATAATTCTTTGATCTTTGTTTTAATCTATGTTCGTAGAAATTCATAAAACATATAAACATAAGAACAAACCTAGATCTACATGTAAAAAAAAATATAAATCTATACATGTGTGTGTATGTGTCGACTAGAAAAAAAAGAGGGAAGGAAGTTTTGATCTTTAAAACCCTAGATACACTTAGAAGATTTGTTAGTGTTTAATTAAGGAAACAAAATAAACTTATATATACATACATATAAATCAACATACATATAAACTTGTAAAAAATAAATTTTTGTATACATATATATATATACACTGAAAGGACCCGTCCTAATCCATCTGGACGAAGTCCATATCGATTATAAACGATTCACAACAGTTGATTACATCACGAGGTACTTGACCTCTATATGATACATTTTACAAACATTGCATTCGTTTTGAAAAGACAATCTTTCATTACATCTGAAGTTGACAGACATGCATACCATTTCATAATATATCCAACTATAATTGACTAAATAATGATCTTGATAACTCAACAACTCGAATGCAACGTCTTTTGAAATATGTCATGAATGATTCCAAGTAATTTCTTTAAAATGATCAATTGCACAGCGGAAGATTTCTTTCGTACCTGAGAATAAACATGCTTTCAAGTGTCAACCAAAAGGTTGGTGAGTTCATTAGTTTAACATAAATAATCATTTCCATCATTTTAATAGACCACAAGATTTCATATTGCCAAATCTCATAAACATACGTCCCATGCATAGAGACAAAAATCATTCATATGGATTGAACACCTGATAACCGACATTCACAATTTGTATATAAGAATATCCCCATCATTCCGGGATCCTCCTTCGGACATGATATAAATTTCGAAGTACTAAAGCATCCGGTACTTTGGATGGGGCTTGTTGGGCCCGATAGATCTATCTTTAGGATTCGCGTCAATTAGGGTGTCTGTTCCCTAATTCTTAGATTACCAGACTTAATAAAAAGGGGCATATTCGGTTTAATAATCCAACCATAGAATGTAGTTTCGATTACTTGTGTCTATTTCGTAAAACAGTTATAAAAGCAGCGCATGTATTCTCAGTCCCAAAAATATATATTGCAAAAGCATTTAAAAAGGGAGCAAATGAAACTCACGCATATAAATATTGTAAAACAGTTAATAAAGCATTTGCATGTATTCTCAGCTCAAAAATGTAATGAGTAAAAAGGGAATCAAATGAAACTCACTGTACTGTATTTTGTAGTAAAAATACATATGACGACATTGAACAACTGAACAATGCAGGGTTGACCTCGGATTCATGAACCTATATTATTTGTGTAATCATTAATATATATAATCGTAATCGAATATATATATATATATATATATATATATATATATATATATATATATATATATATATATATATATATATATATATATATTATTAGTGATATAATTTTTATATTAATACTTATATATATTTCATTATTTAATTAAATGCATTCATTTTGTATATAAAATATTAGTTTTGTTATGTAATCTGTATCAACTATTTTATATGTATATATCGTATTTGTTCGTTAAAATAGTAATTATATTAAACTAAAATAATATTAGTAGTGATTAAAATAATGATAATGTTAATACTAGCGTTAATAATAAGGATAATAATATTAATGATAGTTTTAATAATAAATTTATAATAATGATAATAACAGTAGTTTTTAATAAAAATGAATAGTTTAATAATAACAATAATGAAAATAATAATTTTCATAATAATACCTAATACTTAATAATAATTATAACAATCTCATTAAAAATGATAATTTTAATAATAATACTTTTGTTAATAATAATAATAATAATAATAATAATAATAATAATAATAATAAAACTAATAATAATAATAATAATAAGTCTAATAATGATACTAATACTAATTTTAACAGTAAAAATAACAATTTATATTATTTCATAATAATAACAATAATAATGATCCTAATCGTAATAGTACTTATATCAGCATTAATACTACCAATGATAACATTAATAAATAATACATAACAATGTTACTTAGTAACAAAATGATAATAATATTAAATATAGTATTTATGTTACATAATAATAATAATATTAATACTTATATTAGTCGTTAATAAATATAGTAATAATAGTAACTAATACTTAAACGACAAGATTTACAATAATATATACATTAATAATGTTAATAATAATATATAAGGTTGTATTACCTATAATTGTGGTAATAATAATAGTAATTATAATTCTAATAATAATTATTAATAATAATATTAATAACTAATAACAACAATAATAATAACAATATTAATAATAATAAGAATAATATCATTAATAATAATAATAGTTATAATAGAAGTTCTACCTCAAGAGAATTTGGTTTTAAGAAAAAAATGGCGTCTGCCGGGCTCGAACCCGCGACCTCTTGCGAAGACATAACTCCTCTTAACCATCGGTCCATCTTTGTTTTTCTGTAATTATACGAATAGAATTATTATTTAGCTCGTTTTCTGTTAATCTTCTTTTTCTTCATTATCAGTTAATCAGTCGACCCCTAATTTCATTCTATTACATATCAGTTATTAATCTTATTCAGATTACTCATTAGGTGTATAAATAATCATTGTTATTTGTTTGTTTAACAAGAAAAAAAAATATATAAAACATACAGACCTGCTGTTGTCGTCGAAGAAAAAAAAAAAAAAATCCAAAATTCCACATCAAAATCCCGTATGTTTCAGACGAAGATTAGAACTCAAATTACGTCTCAAATCACTCACTAAAACTTTCTCCATTGTCAATTTCAACAGCAACAACACTGACGACTTTAATTTGATTGTAGAATATTGTTTGACTTTTTGAATTTGAGACTTTGACATCAAAATTAGGCTTTGATATTAGGATTTGAGGTATAAAACTTTGCAGATAGTTTCCTTAAAGGATTCTTAAGAAAACTACGTTATTACATTTTAAATATTGTCTTGAATTCGAAGAATTGATAAAATGGTTCAAGAACAGGGGACTTTATTTTGATTTTGAAATTTTTGTTTAAAAATCGATCAGACAGAGGTTGGGGTGATTTTCAATTGATAACGATGATGAAGAGTAGAAAGAATTAACTAATATTACTGAACAATTTGTTTGCTAAGTAGATCTACTAGTCGACAGTCAATAATCGAGCAAGAGTATCAAACAAAAACCAAAATAAAGCAGATAGAAAATAAATCAATATAAAATAAGTGTGAGAACGATCCCTAACTAATTTTGTCTGTGATATTGGACAGGATTCAATGTGTAACAACTTCAAGGACACAAAAAAAATAAGATGCTGTTTTATGATATTTTTATATATATATATATATATTGTAATTAAAATCAATGATTAATAATATATTAATAATAATAAAAATGATAATAAAAAAAGAAAGAAATAATACTAACCTTAATGATTAAAATAATTTATAACATCAAATAATACTAATAATAATAATAATGATAAGAGTAAAAATAATGATAAAAAGAAATGATAATTTTTGATAATAATATTAACCAACATTATTTAAGTCACCACAAAATTATAATTTCAATCAATCTTATAAAAATTTTTATATTTAAAATCTTTATTTTGATAAGGCTAAAATTATTAGAATTTTATTAATTATAATTATAACAGTAATAATAATTATAATATAAATAATATTAGTATTGATATTAGTATTAATACTAATAATAATGAAAGTAATAACTATAACAACTATATTTTCAACTTGCATTTATTAATATTACATATTATTAATTATGTATAATTTATTAATTTATATATAATATGTAATAGTGAAACTTTTTATATATATATTCTATTATACATAACATAATATTTATTTATAGAAATCATATACATTCATATATATAGTTTTATTTTAACAATCTCTTTATTACTTTGTATATTATTTTACATGTTCAGTTCTAATGATTAAATTATATCTTATTATTTCAATTTATTACATATACTTTTGTTTATATATATTTATATACATATATACATATATACATTTATCTACAATCAATTGTTCGTGAATCGTCAGGAATATAGTCAAAGGTCAATTGAATATATGAACATCGTTTCAAAATTTTATAGACTCAACATTACATACTTTGCTTATCGCGTCGGAAACATATAAAGGTTAAGTTTAAATTTGGTCGGAAATTCCCGGGTCGTCACAGTACCTACCCGTTAAAGAAATTTCGTCCCGAAATTTGAGTGAGGTGGTCATGGCTAACAATATAAATGTTTTCATGACGAATATGAGTTAATAAATTGAGTTTTATCATCATTGAGTAATATGGATAAAAATAATTCAATTATTCGAAGAGTACGAGTGAAGCTATCATAAAATAGTAAAATGAAAGGATATAGATTTGTCTTAGTTTTTGACAAAGTCGGGGTTGAATTTTAGAAAATAAAGTGTGTCTTAACTTCTGACATTGTCTTGATTGAATTCCGAAATTCAAGGGATTTAAAGAAAATCTTCGAAATCTAAAAGATTTGATTCTTCGGCGAGTAAGGAAATTAAGATTAAGATCTTTATAATTAAATACGGTGATCTACCTCGGTTACTCTGTCTGATATTTCCATTATAAATTAAACTCTCCCGTTCCATTATTCTCACCATTCTTATACTTTCGTTCTTAGTTCATACATCCAAAAGATTGTGAAAATGCTTAATCTAGTTCTAATTCTTGATATTTTTCTAATTATCACTTCTGTCATCCTTCTTTCCAACCTTCCGCCAGAGAAATCTGTTTATTTCTGCTATTACCTTGGGTGATACTATTTTTAATTATACCGTGTCTTTATATTGCTATTCTTATTAACATCCACGGTTTGTAACTTCCGTGTTGTTATTGGACTTTATATTTTCTCTTATATTTTGGAGCTCTTTGCCTTTTTATTATCCTCCCGACCTCTAGTAGAGCGAGTAACAGTCTAGAACTCGTAAGTATGGAATTTCGAATGGTTATAGTATTCTAAGCAGAAATGAATGTATCAGCACGATTTGATTTGTCAAATTACCAGAATCACTGAGAATAGAACTATCAAGAATATTTTTTTTTCTTGATATGTTCGGAGGTGAAGTAGGATGAACGAGTCGTGTAACATGGCACATGATGACGTTATGATCTGTGAATCATCACGTTCCATTAGAAACTCAGCATGACTTACTGTAATATAATCACGTTGATCAAGTGTCATTATATTATACTAACTCATGCATCAGTTCCCAATATTACTTCAATAACATTCATATTTTAAGCTCGAAAGTTTACAGAATATAGAAACTAACAGTTTCTATATGATGTAATACTGATAGCACGAAGAGATTAATGATTTCAGATAAGAATAGTTATAAAAATATCTCTAGAAATATGGAGGATATTTATAATGAAAGATATGCTAATATCTCGGAATATCTAAGATCAGCGGATGATAGAAACTATTGTCTGCAAGGGTTTAGAGTAAGGAGCAAAATATTCACTAAAGACTTTAGCAGACATTGAATCATTTGGATTCTTTAAAGTCAAACTTATTCTTTGTGATTTGTCCACGGCTTTCTTCATAGTTTCGCATAATCTGCTTTTCGGTACTAAATTTTCTATTGAATGTTTCTGATATAATGATACACAGGAAGCACGAAGAGGTATATAATTTCGAACGAGAATATTTATGAAAATATCCTCAAAAATATCGAAGATATTGACGATGATATTTTGGAATTTCTAGGTTCGATGGTTGATGGAGAAAGATTTTCCGCAAGATTTTTAACATGAGTTTGGAGTAGGATATTCTCTAAAGATTTCATCGGATACAGAATCATCTGGATTCTTTGAATATAGGGTATGGCCCTTGTATTTGTCCTTGGTCTCCTTCGTGGTTAGCTCAATCCGTTTTTCAGTTCCAATTTTTTTGAGCTTTTCCAACGTACTATTCTTTATCATTAACTTCCGACGATTAATGTCGTTTACGGTTGTCTACAGTTTCTGCTGCTTCAATCAGCTTTTTCAAAGTTCAATGTATTGATTCGTAGGCTGGGTGCTTTTTTTTTTTCAAAATTGAAAATTATAATTCTAAGAGGTGAATGTTATATGTATACATATAACTGTTGTTGTAGATATGCTGTGAGTTTTTAAAGTACTGATTACTGATTATCAGTAATTGGTATGGCAATTCTTGTTACAAGATGCGGACGAGTACATGATGAGACTTCAATAGATAAATATAGTGATTTGTCGGAGAGATTTAAGTCAAGGAGCAATGGGGTTGCTGGTACGTCTGCTGGTAATATAGTGGATTATAAAAGAATTTTCCGGTATCGAAAGGGTAATCGTATATATCAGGATTATAGTAAGGCTACTTCGAATGAAAAGTCGAAGTTGACTTTCTGGAGCTGTGACAAAATTTGCTACTTTGAAAGGGATTACTAAATTATTTTGGGTAATAATAACACTAAAGGAATTGGCACCACTATGTGTTAGACGTTTTACTCAAGTTCCGAATGTTTTCAGGTGCATAACTATATGCATCAATTTCTTCTTCCATAGATGAAGTGCGGTTGGTTCATCTTCTCGATTGAGGTGTTTTCAAGAATCATGAAAGGTTTGAACGCAGAATGTAATCGTGAAGATACAAATGATGTTTAAGACGAAATCAAGTGGCAAACTTGAAGAATTGTTTAGTTTCATATGTTATAATCAATATTTTAATTCATTTTAATTGTCCAATGTTGATAGTCCACAGTTACTAGTCCACAGTTAGCATTTCAATAATTCATATATAATATTCGAATTAATTAATACGTGTCGTGACCCGTATACGTCTCAGACTCGATCACAACTCAAATTATATATATTATTGTAGAATCAACCTCAACCCTGTATAGAGAACTCAATCATTACTGCATATAGAGTGTCTATGGTTATTCCAAATAATATATATAAATGCATCGATATGATATGTCAAAACCTTGTATACGTGTCCCGATATTTAAGGTGCGAAAAATAAATACAGAAATTAAATGACAATAAATAAAGTACGTAAAGTAAATAACAGATATTAAATGACGTTAAATAAAATTGCGAGAATTAAAATTGCGATAATTAAATTGCGATAAATAAAATGTAATATGGAATTAACAGTTAGTTAGGAACAGTTAGCTAGAATTTTGTTAGCGTGGTTTCTTAACAAAATTTCATATTGTCAATTAGTCTGTTTCTAATCAATTTTTATTGTGTCCATTATTTCTTCATTATGCCACTTGTTGGATTCTGATAGGTCAAAATCCAAATATGAAATTGAATTTGAATGAAAATAGTTATTCTTTGGTGAATGGATACGTATCTCGGTGGTTGTAAATAGGATAGTGAATAACTGTTGAATCAGATTCGAAGAATATACAGTGTAACTTATTAATGTGAAATTTAAATATTCCTCGGGTATTACCTACCCGTTAAAATATTTTCACCATTAACAGTTTGTACAAAAGAATTTTTAATTACAATCTTTTTGAAAACATATATACATATATATTTTCTTCAGATGTAATCATGGATTTAATGAGTCAATATGATATTAAACTCATTTGATTTATCGTTAGAACAAGAATATATATATCTCTAACATTAGAGATTACCTAATCGCTATGTCGAACGAAGATAAATGATGTAGAACGTCATGTAGAACGATGATTATACTCGAGGTACAGAATGAGATGTCGAAGCATGGATTGTTGATGGTACTGATGCTGTTATTGATGGTACTATTGGTGTCGGTGATGTTGCTGAAGCTGGTACATTTTGCACCATATTTTCCAAGGTACAACTCGGGCGCGAAGCTCATTGACTTCTTCTATTACGCCGGAATGATTGTCGGTTCGGACGAGCGGATGAATGAGGTTTAGAATTTTAGATAGAATATAATCATGGCGAGATATTCAGGAAATGAGGGTGAAAATGGTGTTCCGGACTAGTTCACTGGTAAGTGCTTTGAGTTCTTCGTCAAGAGGCAAATTCGGTTGGTGAAAAGAATCGCCTTCTTCGCGTCTCCATTGATTAAGTCGACTACGAACCCATCAGATGAATTGGGGGTGGCTGATTGATGGATTCATTCTGGTAACACCGCTTTCGGAGCTTAGGTGAATATCCATATCGGAATAGCTGTCAGAATAACTATCGGAATAGCTTTCGAAATTTGAGGGACTCGAACTGGTTGAGGGATTCATCCCGTACGATCAGATGAAGGATTTTTTTTATAAGAAATAGATTATAGGATATAGATTAGTACCCTGCAATACATAATTTACATATGCATATAATACTAAAATTCCATAAGTTACGGAGGAATCTACGGAAATTGTCAGGCAAAGTCTACAGTAACAGATATGCTAAGATATGAATTAGCAGATACGCTAAGATACGAATTTTGTCTATACACTATTCATGCAATCATTGCAGTAAGATGTGTCTAGACTAAGAATGATAAGCAGTTATTTTTTTAAGGATGATAAGTAGATGATTTCCGACTAAAAATGATAAGCAAAACTTTTGACATGCAGACACGGTCGAAGTCCAGACTCACTAATGCATCTAAACAACTATCAGTTAGACATACTAATGCAAGACCTGGTTCACTAAGACCATCGCTCTGATACCAACTGAAAGGACCCGTCCTAATCCATCCGGACGAAGTCCATATCGATTATAAACGATTCACAACAGTTGATTACATCACGAGTTACTTGACCTCTATATGATACATTTTACAAACATTGCATTCGTTTTGAAAAGACAATTTTTCATTACATCTGAAGTTGACAGACATGCATACCATTTCATAATTTATCCAACTATAATTGACTAAATAATGATCTTGATAAACTCAACGACTTGAATGCAACGTCTTTTGAAATATGTCATGAATGATTCCAAGTAATTTCTTTAAAATGATCAATTATACAGCGGAAGATTTCTTTCGTACCTAAGAATAAACATGCTTTCAAGTTTCAACCAAAAGGTTGGTGAGTTCATTAGTTTAACATAAATAATCATTTCCATCATTTTAATAGACCACAAGATTTCATATTGCCAAATCTCATAAACATACGTCCCATGCATAGAGACAAAAATCATTCATATGGATTGAACACCTGATAACCGACATTCACAATTTGTATATAAGAATATCCCCATCATTCCGGGATCCTCCTTCGAACATGATATAAATTTCGAAGTACTAAAGCATCCGGTACTTTGGATGGGGCTTGTTGGGCCCGATAGATCTATCTTTAGGATTCGCGTCAATTAGGGTGTCTGTTCCCTAATTCTTAGATTACCAGACTTAATAAAAAGGGGCATATTCGGTTTAATAATCCAACCATAGAATGTAGTTTCGATTACTTGTGTCTATTTCGTAAAACAGTTATAAAAGCAGCGCATGTATTCTCAGTCCCAAAAATATATATTGCAAAAGCATTTAAAAAGGGAGCAAATGAAACTCACGCATATAAATATTGTAAAACAGTTAATAAAGCATTTGCATGTATTCTCAGCTCAAAAATGTAATGAGTAAAAAGGGAATCAAATGAAACTCACTGTACTGTATTTTGTAGTAAAAATACATATGACGACATTGAACAACTGAACAATGCAGGGTTGACCTCGGATTCATGAACCTATATTATTTGTGTAATCATTAATATATATAATCGTAATCGAATATATATATATATATTATTATTAGTGATATAATTTTTATATTAATACTTATATATATTTCATTATTTAATTAAATGCATTCATTTTGTATATAAAATATTAGTTTTGTTATGTAATCTGTATCAACTATTTTATATGTATATATCTTATTTGTTCGTTAAAATAGTAATTATATTAAACTAAAATAATATTAGTAGTGATTAAAATAATGATAATGTTAATACTAGTGTTAATAATAAGGATAATAATATTAATGATAGTTTTAATAATAAATTTATAATAATGATAATAACAGTAGTTTTTAATAAAAATGAATAGTTTAATAATAACAATAATGAAAATAATAATTTTCATAATAATACCTAATACTTAATAATAATTATAACAATCTCATTAAAAATGATAATTTTAATAATAATACTTTTGTTAATAATAATAATAATAATAATAATAATAATAATAATAATAATAAAACTAATAATAATAATAATAAGTCTAATAATGATACTAATACTAATTTTAACAGTAAAAATAACAATTTATATTATTTCATAATAATAACAATAATAATGATCCTAATCGTAATAGTACTTATATCAGCATTAATACTACCAATGATAACATTAATAAATAATACATAACAATGTTACTTAGTAACAAAATGATAATAATATTAAATATAGTATTTATGTTACATAATAATAATAATATTAATACTTATATTAGTCGTTAATAAATATAGTAATAATGGTAACTAATACTTAAACGACAAGATTTACAATAATATATACATTAATAATGTTAATAATAATAATATATAAGGTTGTATTACCTATAATCGTGGTAATAATAATAGTAATTATAATTCTAATAATAATTATTAATAATAATATTAATAACTAATAACAACAATAATAATAACAATATTAATAATAATAAGAATAATATCATTAATAATAATAATAGTTATAATAGAAGTTCTACCTCAAGAGAATTTGGTTTTAAGAAAAAAATGGCGTCTGCCGGGCTCGAACCCGCGACCTCTTGCGAATACACAACTCCTCTTAACCATCGGTCCATCTTTGTTTTACTGTAATTATACGAATAGAATTATTATTTAGCTCGTTTTCTGTTAATCTTCTTCTTCTTCATTATCAGTTAATCAGTCGACCCCTAATTTCATTCTATTACATATCCGTTATTAATCTTATTCAGATTACTCATGAAATGTCCCGTTCTTATTGATTAAAAACGTTACATATTAATTGATTTTGTTACGAGGTTTTGACCTCTATATGAGACATTTTTCAAAGACTGCATTCATTTTAAAATAAACCATAACCTTTATTTCATCAATAAAGGTTTAAAAAGCTTTACGTAGATTATCAAATAATGATAATCTAAAATATCCTGTTTACACACGACCATTACATAATGGTTTACAATACAAATATGTTACAACAAAATAAGTTTCTTGAATGCAGTTTTTTTACACAATATCATACAAGCATGGACTCCAAATCTCGTCCTTATTTAAGTATGCGACAGCGGAAGCTCTTAATAATCACCTGAGAATAAAGATGCTTAAAACATCAACAAAAATGTTGGTGAGTTATAGGTTTAACCTATATATATCAAATCATAATAATAGACCACAAGATTTCATATTTCAATACACATCCCATACATAGAGATAAAAATCATTCATATGGTGAACACCTGGTAACCGACATTAACAAGATGCATATATAAGAATATCCCCATCATTCCGGGACACCCTTCGGATATGATATAAATTTCGAAGTACTAAAGCATCCGGTACTTTGGATGGGGTTTGTTTGCGAAGGATTAACTTTTGTTAGAAGTCAAGTTAGAAGGATTAACTTTTGTTTGCGAACAAGTTTAGAATTAACTAAACTATGTTCTAGTGATTACAAGTTTAAACCTTCGAATAAGATAGCTTTATATATATGAATCGAATGATGTTATGAACATCATTACTACCTTAAGTTCCTTGGATAAACCTACTGGAAAAGAGAAAAATGGATCTAGCTTCAACGGATCCTTGGATGGCTCGAAGTTCTTGAAGCAGAATCATGACACGAAAACAAGTTCAAGTAAGATCATCACTTGAAATAAGATTGTTATAGTTATAGAAATTGAACCAAAGTTTGAATATGATTATTACCTTGTATTAGAATGATAACCTACTATAAGAAACAAAGATTTCTTGAGGTTGGATGATCACCTTACAAGATTGGAAGTGAGCTAGCAAACTTGAAAGTATTCTTGATTTTATGTAACTAGAACTTGTAGAATATATGAAGAACACTTAGAACTTGAAGATAGAACTTGAGAGAGATCAATTAGATGAAGAAAATTGAAGAATGAAAGTGTTTGTAGGTGTTTTTGGTCGTTGGTGTATGGATTAGATATAAAGGATATGTAATTTTGTTTTCATGTAAATAAGTCATGAATGATTACTCATATTTTTGTAATTTTATGAGATATTTCATGCTAGTTGCCAAATGATGGTTCCCACATGTGTTAGGTGACTCACATGGGCTGCTAAGAGCTGATCATTGGAGTGTATATACCAATAGTACATACATCTAAAAGCTGTGTATTGTACGAGTACGAATACGGGTGCATACGAGTAGAATTGTTGATGAAACTGAACGAGGATGTAATTGTAAGCATTTTTGTTAAGTAGAAGTATTTTGATAAGTGTATTGAAGTCTTTCAAAAGTGTATAAATACATATTAAAACACTACATGTATATACATTTTAACTGAGTCGTTAAGTCATCGTTAGTCGTTACATGTAAGTGTTGTTTTGAAACCTTTAGGTTAACGATCTTGTTAAATGTTGTTAACCCAATGTTTATAATATCAAATGAGATTTTAAATTATTATATTATCATGATATTATCATGTATGAATATCTCTTAATATGATATATATACATTAAATGTCTTTACAATGATAATCGTTACATATATGTCTCGTTTAAAAATCATTAAGTTAGTAGTCTTGTTTTTACATATGTAGTTCATTGTTAATATACTTAATGATATGTTTACTTATCATAGTATCATGTTAACTATATATATATCCATATATATGTCATCATATAGTTTTTACAAGTTTAAACGTTCGTGAATCACCGGTCAACTTGGGAGGTCAATTGTCTATATGAAACATATTTCAATTAATCAAGTCTTAACAAGTTTGATTGCTTAACATGTTGGAAACATTTAATCATGTAAATATCAATCTCAATTAATATATATAAACATGGAAAAGTTCGGGTCACTACAGTACCTACCCGTTAAATAAATTTCGTCCCGAAATTTTAAGCTGTTGAAGGTGTTGACGAATCTTTTGGAAATAGATGCGGGTATTTCTTCTTCATCTGATCTTCACGCTCCCAGGTGAACTCGAGTCCTCTACGAGCATTCCATCGAACCTTAACAATTGGTATCTTGTTTTGCTTAAGTCTTTTAACCTCACGATCCATTATTTCGACGGGTTCTTCGATGAATTGAAGTTTTTCGTTGATTTGGATTTCATCTAACGGAATAGTGAGATCTTCTTTAGCAAAACATTTCTTCAAATTCGAGACGTGGAATGTGTTATGTACAGCCACGAGTTGTTGAGGTAACTCAAGTCGGTAAGCTACTGGTCTGACACGATCAATAATCTTGAATGGTCCAATATACCTTGGATTTAATTTCCCTCGTTTACCAAATAGAACAACGCCTTTCCAAGGTGCAACTTTAAGCATGACCATCTCTCCAATTTCAAATTCTATATCTTTTCTTTTAATATCAGCGTAGCTCTTTTGTCGACTTTGGGCGGTTTTCAACCGTTGTTGAATTTGGATGATCTTCTCGGTAGTTTCTTGTATAATCTCTGGACCAGTAATCTGTCTATCCCCCACTTCACTCCAACAAATCGGAGACCTGTACTTTCTACCATAAAGTGCTTCAAACGGCGCCATCTCAATGCTTGAATGGTAGCTGTTGTTGTAGGAAAATTCTGCTAACGGTAGATGTCGATCCCAACTGTTTCCGAAATCAATAACACATGCTCGTAGCATGTCTTCAAGCGTTTGTATCATCCTTTCGCTCTGCCCATCAGTTTGTGGATGATAGGCAGTACTCATGTCTAGACGAGTTCCCAATGCTTGCTGTAATGTCTGCCAGAATCTTGAAATAAATCTGCCATCCCTATCAGAGATAATAGAGATTGGTATTCCATGTCTGGAGACGACTTCCTTCAAATACAGTCGTGCTAACTTCTCCATCTTGTCATCTTCTCTTATTGGCAGGAAGTGTGCTGACTTGGTGAGACGATCAACTATTACCCAAATAGTATCATAACCACTTGCAGTGCTTGGCAATTTAGTAATGAAATCTATGGTAATGTTTTTCCATTTCCATTCCGGGATTTCAGGTTATTGTAGTAGACCTGGTGGTTTCTGATGTTCAGCTTTGACCTTAGAACATGTCAAACATTCTCCTACATATTTAGTAATATCGACTTTCATACCTGGCCACCAAAAATGTTTCTTAAGATCCTTGTACATCTTCCCCGTTCCAGGATGTATTGAGTATCTGGTTTTATGAGCTTCTCTAAGTACCATTTCTCTCATATCTCCAAATTTTGGTACCCAAATTCTTTCAGCCCTATACCGGGTTCCGTCTTCCCGAATATTAAGATGCTTCTCCGATCCTTTGGGTATTTCATCCTTTAAATTTCCCTCTTTTAAAACTCCTTGTTGCGCCTCCTTTATTTGAGTAGTAAGGTTAGTGTGAATCATTATATTCATAGATTTTACTCGAATGGGTTCTCTGTCCTTTCTGCTCAAGGCGTCGGCTACCACATTTGCCTTCCCCGGGTGGTAACGAATCTCAAAGTCGTAATCATTCAATAATTCAATCCACCTACGCTGCCTCATATTCAGTTGTTTCTGATTAAATATGTGTTGAAGACTTTTGTGGTCGGTATATATAATACTTTTGACCCCATATAAGTAGTGCCTCCAAGTCTTTAATGAAAAAACAACCGCGCCTAATTCCAAATCATGCGTCGTATAATTTTGCTCGTGAATCTTCAATTGTCTAGAAGCATAAGCAATCACCTTCGTCCGTTGCATTAATACACAACCGAGACCTTGCTTTGATGCGTCACAATAAATCATAAAATCATCATTCCCTTCAGGCAATGACAATATAGGTGCCGTAGTTAGCTTTTTCTTCAATAATTGAAACGCCTTCTCTTGTTCATCCTTCCATTCAAATTTCTTCCCTTTATACGTTAATGCAGTCAAGGGTTTTGCTATTTTGGAGAAATCTTGGATGAATCTTCTGTAGTAACCAGCCAATCCTAAAAATTGACGTATATGCTTCGGAGTTTTTGGGGTTTTCCACTTTTCAACGGTTTCGATCTTTGCCGGGTCCACTTGGATACCTTCTTTGTTTACTATGTGACCGAGGAATTGAACTTCTTCCAACCAAAATGCACACTTTGAAAACTTAGCGTACAGTTTTTCTTTCCTCAATACTTCTAGCACTTTTCTCAAATGTTCTTCGTGCTCTTGATCATTCTTTGAGTAAATAAGTATGTCATCGATGAAAACAATGACAAACTTGTCAAGATATAGCCCACACACTCGGTTCATAAGGTCCATGAACACAGCTGGTGCGTTAGTCAATCCAAACGGCATAACCATAAACTCTTAATGACCATAACGCGTCCTAAAAGCAGTTTTTGGAATATCATCCTCCTTTACTCGCATTTGATGATATCCAGAACGTAAATCGATCTTCAAATAAACCGACGAGCCTTGTAGTTGATCAAATAAGTCATCAATTCTCGGCAGTGGATAACGGTTTTTGATGGTAAGTTTGTACAACTCTCTGTAGTCAATACACAACCTAAATGTACCATCCTTCTTCTTGACAAACAAAATAGGAGCTCCCCATGGTGATGTGCTTGGTCGAATGAAACCACGTTCTAATAGTTCTTGCAGTTGGCTTTGCAGTTCTTTCATCTCGCTGGGTGCGAGTCTATAAGGAGCACGAGCTATTGGTGCAGCTCCTGGTACAAGATCTATTTGAAATTCAACAGCTCGATGTGGAGGTAGTCCCGGTAATTCTTTCAGAAATACATTGGGAAATTCTTTTGCGACGGGAACATCATTGATGCTCTTTTCTTCAGTTTGTACTTTCTCGACGTGTGCTAAAACAGCATAGCAACCTTTTCTTGTTAGTTTTTGTGCCTTCAAATTACTAATAAGATGTAGCTTCATGTTGCCCTTTTCTCCGTACACCATTAAGGGTTCTCCTTCTTCTCGTACAATGCGAATTGCATTTTTATAACATACGATCTCTGCTTTCACCTTCTTCAGCCAGTCCATGCCAACTATTACATCAAAACTCCCTAACTCTACTGGTATCAAATCAATCTTAAATATTTCGCTACCCAGTTTAATTTCTCGATTCCGGCATATATTATCTGCTGAAATTAATTTACCGTTTGCTAATTCGAGTAAAAATTTACTATACAACGGCGTCAATGGACAACTTAATTTAGCACAAAAATCTCTACTCATATAGCTTCTATCCGCACCCGAATCAAATATAACGTAAGCAAATTTATTGTCAATAAGAAACGTACCCGTAACAAGCTCCGGGTCTTCCTGTGCCTCTGCCGCATTAATATTGAAAACTCTTCCGTAGCCTTGTCCATTCGTGTTCTCCTGGTTCGGGCAATTTCTAATAATGTGGCCCAGTTTTCCACATTTATAACAAACTACATTGGCATAACTTGCTCCGACACTACTTGCTCCGCCATTACTCGTTCCGACACCATTTGTTCCTTTCGTTCTGTTAACCCCTGGTCCGTAGACCTCACACTTCGCCACGCTATGACCATTTCTTTTACACTTGTTGCAAAATTTTGTGCAGAACCCCGAGTGATACTTTTCACACCTTTGGCATAGCTGCTTCTGATTGTTGTTGTTGTTGTTGCGGTTGTTATTGTTGTTGGGATGATTGTTGTAGTTGCTGTTGTTGTTGTTGTTGTTGTTGTTGTTGGGCCGTTTGTTGTAGTTGCGATTGATGTTGCGATTGTTGGGATAATTGTTGCGATTATTATTGTAATTGCTGTTGTTGTTGTATTGGTGATTCTTATCACCGTTTTCCTCCCACTTTCTTTTGACTTGCTTCACATTGGCCTCTTCAGCCGTCTGTTCTTTAATTCTTTCCTCAATCTGGTTAACTAGTTTGTGAGCCATTCTACATGCCTGTTGTATGGAGGCGGGCTCGTGTGAACTTATATCTTCTTGGATTCTTTCCGGTAATCCTTTCACAAACGCATCGATCTTCTCTTCCTCATCTTCGAACGCTCCCGGACACAATAGGCACAATTCTGTGAATCGTCTTTCGTACGTGGTAATATCAAATCCTTGGGTTCGTAACCCTCTAAGTTCTGTCTTGAGCTTATTGACCTCTGTTATGGGACGGTACTTCTCGTTCATCAAGTGCTTGAATGCTGACCACGGTAGTGCGTACGCATCATCTTGTCCCACTTGCTCTAGATAGGTATTCCACCATGTTAATGCAGAACCTGTGAAGGTATGCGTAGCGTACTTCACTTTGTCCTCTTCAGTACACTTACTTATGGCAAACACCGATTCGACCTTCTTGGTCCACCGTTTCAATCCGATCAGTCCTTCGGTTCCATCAAATTCCAAAGGTTTGCAGGCAGTGAATTCTTTGTAGGTGCATCCTACACGATTTCCTGTACTGCTAGATCCAAGGTTATTGTTGGTATGTAGCGCAGCCTGTACTGCGGCTATGTTTGAAGCTAGAAAAGTACGGAATTCCTCTTCATTCATATTCACGGTGTGTCGAGTAGTCGGTGCCATTTCCTTCAAAATGGTCAAATGGAACAAGTTAATCATACAGAATATTAAGAGTAGTTAATAGTATTTCGTAGCATAATATGAACTCATTTATAAAAGATTTTTCTTCATATTAGCGTTTTATAAGTTTAAATTCGGGTAGTACCTACCCGTTAAGTTCATACTTAGTAGCTAATATACAATTCAACTACTACAATTCTATATGAAAAACTGAGTATAATAATATTTCGCGTTCAAACTTTTATACAATATTTTACAAACTTACAATACCGCTTATTTTACATAAAGCATGAAATATAGCACACAATAACTTTGATACAAGATAGTTGTGAAGATAATTCTAGCTAGTACACAAGTCGTTCAGCAAAGGCAATAAAGACACGTAATTCATACGTCCAGAAACAAGTCATGCATTCTGGTTTTACTAGGACTACTTCCCATCCTTGGTCTTGTGGAACATAACCGTTATGGCCGTTGATAAGACAGCGTGTTGTAATGTCGTCAAAGGGACGAGGGTTACGTAATGACCAACAGTCTCGTAATAACCTAAAAACCTCATTTCTTACCCTAATTACCGACTCCGTCACTTGTGAGAACGTTTTGTTTAATAGTTGTAGCCCGATGTTCTTTTTCTCACTTTGGTGAGAAGCGAACATTACTAACCCGTAAGCATAGCATGCTTCTTTATGTTGCATGTTAGCCGCTTTTTCTAAATCATGAAGTCCTATATTCGGATATATTGAGTCAAAATAATTTCTTAACCCATTGCGTAACATAGCATTTGGGTTCCCCGCAATATATGCGTCAAAGTAAACACATCGTAACTTATGGGTTTCCCAATGTGATATCCCCCATCTTTCAAACGAAAGTCTCTTATAAACTAAGACATTCTTGGAACGTTCTTCGAATGTCTTACAAACTGATTTCGTCATAAATAGTTGTGCCGAAGAATTCTGACCGACTCTAGACAAGATTTCATCAATCATGTCTCCGGGTAGGTCTCTTAAAATATTGGGTTGTCTATCCATTTTGTGTTTTTATACTGTAAAATAGACAAGAGTTAGATTCATAAAAAAAAATACTTATTAATACAAGCAATTTTTACATATATCATAAAGCATAAGCACACTATATTACATATATTACATCACACGAATACAACTATCTTATTCCGACTCGCTCATTTCTTCTTCTTCGATTTTGGTTCGTTTTGCCAAGTTTCTAGGGATATATGATGTTCCCCTAATACGAGCTGTCGTTTTCCACAACGGTTTAGAAAAACCTGGTGGTTTAGAGGTTCTCGGGTCATTGTTACAACTTAAGGGCTTCGGGGGTTGACGATACATATAAAGTTTATCGGGGTTGGAATTAGATTTCTCTATTTTTATGCCCTTTCCCTTATTATTTTCTTTTGCCTTTTTAAATTCAGTTGGGGTAATTTCTATAACATCATCGGAATTCTCGTTGGAATCCGATTCATCGGAGAATTGGTAATCCTCCCATTATTTTGCTTCCTTGGCGGAAACACCATTGACCATAATTAACCTTGGTCGGTTGGTTGAGGATTTTCTTTTACTTAACCGTTTTATTATTTCCCCCACCGGTTCTATTTCCTCCTCCGGTTCCTCCTCTTCCGGTTCTGATTCTTCTTCCGGTTCTGATTCTTCTTCCGGTTCTTCTTCGGGAACTTGTGAATCAGTCCAATATATATTCGACTTTTCGTTATTATTAGGTGAGTCAATGGGATTTGTGCTAGAGGTAGACATCTATCACACAATATCAAACATGTTAAGAGATTAATATATCACATAATATATACATGTTAATAATATATAGTTTCCAACAAAAATGTTAAGCAATCATTTTAAAGAAAACACGGTCGAAGTCCAGACTCACTAATGCATCCTAACAAACTCGATAAGACACACTAATGCAAATTTTATGGTTCTCTAAGACCAACGCTCGGATACCAACTGAAATGTCCCGTTCTTATTGATTAAAAACGTTCCATATTAATTGATTTCGTTGCGAGGTTTTGACCTCTATATGAGACGTTTTTCAAAGACTGCATTCATTTTTAAAACAAACCATAACCTTTATTTCATAAATAAAGGTTTAAAAAGCTTTACGTAGATTATCAAATAATGATAATCTAAAATATCCTGTTTACACACGACCATTAAATAATGGTTTACAATACAAATATGTTACATCGAAATCAGTTTCTTGAATGCAGTTTTTACACAATATCATACAAACATGGACTCCAAATCTTGTCCTTATTTTAGTATGCAACAGCAGAAGCTCTTAGTATTCACCTGAGAATAAACTTGCTTTAAACGTCAACAAAAATGTTGGTGAGTTATAGGTTTAACCTATATATATCAAGTCGTAACAATAGACCACAAGATTTCATATTTCAATACACATCCCATACATAGAGATAAAAATCATTCATATGGTGAACACCTGGTAACCGACATTAACAAGATGCATATATAAGAATATCCCCATCATTCCGGGACACTCTTCGGATATGATATAAATTTCGAAGTACTAAAGCATCCGGTACTTTAGATGGGGTTTGTTAGGCCCAATAGATCTATCTTTAGGATTCGCGTCAATTAGGGTGTCTGTTCCGTAATTCTTAGATTACCAGACTTAATAAAAAGGGGCATATTCGATTTCGATAATTCAACCATAGAATGTAGTTTCACATACTTGTGTCTATTTTGTAAATCATTTATAAAACCTGCATGTATTCTCATCCCAAAAATATTAGATTTTAAAAGTGGGACTATAACTCACTTTCACAGATTTTTACTTCGCCGGAAAGTAAGACTTGGCCACTGGTTAATTCACGAACCTATAACAATATATACATATATATCAAAGTATGTTCAAAATATATTTACAACACTTTTAATATATTTTGATGTTTTAAGTTATTAAGTCAGCTGTCCTCGTTAGTAACCTACAACTAGTTGTCCACAGTTACATGTACAGAAATAAATCGATAAATATTATCTTGAATCAATCCACGACCCAGTGTATACGTATCTCAGTATTGATCACAACTCAAACTATATATATTTTGGAATCAACCTCAACCCTGTATAGCTAACTCCAACATTCACATATAAAGTGTCTATGGTTGTTCCGAGATATATATAGATGTGTCGACATGATAGGTCGAAACATTGTATACGTGTCTATGGTATCTCAAGATTACATAATATACAATACAAGTTGATTAAGTTATGGTTGGAATAGATTTGTTACCAATTTTCACGTAGCTAAAATGAGAAAAATTATCCAATCTTGTTTTACCCATAACTTCTTCATTTTAAATCCGTTTTGAGTGAATCAAATTGCTATGGTTTCATATTGAACTCTATTTTATGAATCTAAACAGAAAAAGTATAGGTTTATAGTCGGAAAAATAAGTTACAAGTTTTTTTGTAAAGGTAGTCATTTCAGTCGAAAGAACGACGTCTAGATGACCATTTTAGAAAACATACTTCCACTTTGAGTTTAACCATAATTTTTGGATATAGTTTCATGTTCATAATAAAAGTCATTTTCCCAGAATAACAACTTTTAAATCAAAGTTTATCATAGTTTTTAATTAACTAACCCAAAACAGCCCGCGGTGTTACTACGACGGCGTAAATCCGATTTTACGGTGTTTTTCGTGTTTCCAGGTTTTAAATCATTAAGTTAGCATATCATATAGATATAGAACATGTGTTTAGTTGATTTTAAAAGTCAAGTTAGAAGGATTAACTTTTATTTGCGAACAAGTTTAGAATTAACTAAACTATGTTCTAGTGATTACAAGTTTAAACCTTCGAATAAGATAGCTTTATATGTATGAATAGAATGATGTTATGAACATCATTACTACCTCAAGTTCCTTGGATAAACCTACTGGAAATGAGAAAAATAGATCTAGCTTCAAAGGATCCTTGGATGGCTTGAAAGTTCTTGAAGCAGAATCATGACACGAAAACAATTTCAAGTAAGATTTCCATCGAAATAAGATTGTTATAGTTATAGAAATTGAATTAAAGTTTGAATATGATTATTACCTTGTATTAGAAAGATAACCTACTGTAATTAACAAAGGTTTCTTGATCTTGGATGATTACTTGGAATGGATTTAGAAAACTTGGAAGTAAACTTGCAATCTTGGAAGTATTCTTGATTTTATGAAACTAGAACTTTTGGAATTTATGAAGAACACTTAGAACTTGAAGATAGAACTTAAGAGAGATCAATTAGATGAAGAAAATTGAAGAATGAAAGTGTTTGTAGGTGTTTTTGGTCGTTGGTGTATGGATTAGATATAAAGGATATGTAATTTTGTTTTCATGTAAATAAGTCATGAATGATTACTCATATTTTTATAATTTTATGAGATATTTCATGCTAGTTTCCAAATGATGGTTCCCACATGTGTTAGGTGACTCACATGGGCTGCTAAGAGCTGATCATTGGAGTGTATATACCAATAGTACATACATCTAAAAGCTGTGTATTGTACGAGTACGAATACGGGTGCATACGAGTAGAATTGTTGATGAAACTGAACGAGGATGTAATTGTAAGCATTTTTGTTAAGTAGAAGTATTTTGATAAGTGTCTTGAAGTCTTTCAAAAGTGTATGAATACATATTAAAACACTACATGTATATACATTTTAACTGAGTCGTTAAGTCATCGTTAGTCGTTACATGTAAATGTGGTTTTGAAACCTTTAGGTTAACGATCTTGTTGAATGTTGTTAACCCATTGTTTATTATAACAAATGAGATGTTAAATTGTTATATTATCATGATATTATGATATATAATATATCTTAGTATGATATATATACAGTTAAATGTCGTTACAACGATAATCGTTACATATATGTCTCGTTTCGAAATCATTAAGTTAGTAGTCTTATTTTTACATATGTATTTCATTGTTAATACACTTAATAATATATTTACTTATCATTTAACATAATTAACCAAGTGTATCAATATCTCAATATGATTCATATGTACCTAGTAAGACGTTGTTATAACGATAATCGTTATATATATCGTTTTCGAGTTTCTTAAATTAATAGTCTCATTTTTATGTATATAACTCATTGTTAAAATACCTAATGAGATATATACTTATAATAGAATCATGTTAACTATCTATATAACCATATATATGTCATCGTATAGTTTTTACAAGTTTTAACGTTCGTGAATCACCGGTCAACTTGGGTGGTCAATTGTCTATATGAAACCTATTTCAATTAATCAAGTCTTAACAAGTTTGATTGCTTAACATGTTGGAAATACTTAATCATGTAAATAACAATTTCATTTAATATATATATAAACATGGAAAAGTTCGGGTCACTACAGTTAACAGTTGTGTTACCAACCTTTACGACAATCTCGAATATCTCTATGAAAAGCAAAAAGGGAAGAACGAGCGATATGATAAGTGTATCAAAGAGTCTCTCGACTCTCAAACCGAAAGGCTAGAGAAACTTGTGAAGGATAACATGAAAAAAGTGATGAAGCAGTTTGAGGACGAGAAGAAGAAATATGAAGATTATTTCAATCTTAATATTCTTTAGTTATCTTTCCTATTTTTCCATCTATGTAAAGGCTATGCCTTAAAACTATTTCTAATTCCGAATCGTGTATTAAGGCTTATTTAATGCCTCGTTCCTTAATAAAATAAAGTGTTTTATTTATATCATGTGATATTAATACTTTATCTTATTCCTACTTGTAATTGCTCAACCCTATAATTTGTTAACTTATCTGACTTATGTTCACTTATGTAGCGACATCATGGTTCGTCCAGCTGCACCTACTGTTAACAATATCATCTTGACTACTGAGTAATTCCAACAACTACTCACTGCTGCACAAGGCAACAATCAAGCTAACAATGATAATCCTCAATAGAAACCTTGTTCCTACAAGGATTTTTCAAATTGTCATCCTCCTTCATTTAAGGGAACTGAGGAAGCTGTCGAACTAGTCCGTTGGTTCGAGAAGATGGAATCTATTTTTCGTATTTGCAACTGTGGTGATGACGATCGAGTAAAGTATGCCACTAGCTCATTGGGTGGTAATGCTTTAACTTGGTGGACTACTCATGCCAAGTCTGTAGGAATTGATAATGCTAATGCAATTCCATGGGACGAACTCAAAAGCATGATGGTCAACAAATTTTGACCAAGGAGTCAAGTTCAGAAACTTGAAGCTGAGTTCTGGGAACTCAAGGTCAAGGGTAATGATATTGAGAACTACTCCAATCGTTATTTGGAACCTTCTAATCTATGTCCTGAGATGTTTTCTACCGAAGCTAGAAGAATTGAGCGGTATATAGAAGGTCTTCCTAAGGATGTTTAAGGGAATGTTATAGCTATTGAGAAGGTTACTCTGGATACTGTGATTCTTATGGCACAAAATCTGATGTTGGCCAAGAGAAGAAGAGCGTCGGCCAATAAGCAGGTTGAAACTAAGGGTAATGATGGTAAGAGGAAGTTTGAGCCATCTCAAGGCTTGGCTCAGAATGATAATAAGAAGCCTACGGTTAACACAAGGTCGAATTATAAGGGTACTTATCCCTTCTGTATTCGTTGTGAGAGGCATTACCCGGGGAAGTGTACTGCGGTTTGTGCGTTATGTAAGAAAGTGGAACACGTTGCTAAGACGTGTAAGACTCATCCAAAGGATAAGTCTATTGTTCCAGCCAAAGCTCCTCTAACCTGCTATACTTGTGGAGAAAAGGGACACATTGGTCCTAATTTTCCTAAGAAGAAGGATAATCCCGCTACTGGAGCTAATACTACTGTTGCGAAGGGTCGTGCGTTTGTTATTACTGCTTCTGAAGCTCGAGATGAGGATGAGGTCATCACGGGTACGTATCTTGTCAATAATTGTTATGCAACTATTTTATTCGATACTGGTGCCGACCGAAATTACGTGTCTAGTGATTTTTGTACCCTATTTAATGAAAAGCCTCAACCCTTAGAAACTAAACGATTAGTAGAAGTAGCCAATGGAAAGATCATGCAAGTCGATAAAATCTACAAAAACTGCAACTTAATCTTAGCCGATAAGGAATTTAAGATAGACCTTTTGCCGGTCGAGCTCGGAAGTTTTGACATTGTAGTTGGAATGGATTGGTTACGTCCATCACATGCTGCTATCATGTGTTACGATAAAACTGTTCATGTTCCATTAGGAAATGGAGAGACTCTCATCATCCAAGGTGAAAAGAGTGGTTCCAATCTCAACATCATCTCCTGTATTAAAACTCGCAAATACCTTATGAAAGGTTATCCAACTATTCTAGCTCACGTTAAGCTGATTGAGTCAGAAGTGAAGCGTATTGAAGATGTACCAGTCGTTAAGGACTATCCCGATGTGTTTCCCAAAGATCTTTCTGGTCTTCCACCTCCTCGACAAGTTGAATTTCAAATTGATTTAACTCATGGTGCTGCTCCTATTGCTAAAGCGCCGTATCGTTTAGCACCTCCCGAGATGAAGGAATTATCCAATCAGCTCCAAGAACTATTGGATAAAGGTTTCATTTGTCCTAGCTCGTCCCCATGGGGAGCTCCTATTCTGTTTGTTAAGAAGAAAGATGGTACGTTAACGATGTGTATAGATTATCACGAACTTAACAAGCTTACTATCAAGAACCGTTATCCGTTGCCGCGTATTGATGATTTATTCGACCAACTTCAAGGGTCAAGCGTCTATTCAAAAATTGATCTGAGATCTGGTTATCACCAACTCCAAGTCAAGGAATCCGATATTCCTAAGACTGTTTTTCGTACTCGATATGGACATTATGAATTATGTGTCATGCCTTTTGGTTTGACCAATGCTCCTGCTGTATTCATGGATCTTATGAATCGTGTCTGCAAGCCTTACCTCGATAAATTTGTTATTGTGATCATTGACGATATTTTGATCTATTCCAAGAGTGAGAAAGAATATGAGCAACATTTGCGTATGATTCTTGAACTCTTAAGAAAGGAACAACTCTATGCTAAATTTTCTTAGTGCGAGTTTTGGCTCAAAACCGTACAATTCCTTGGACATGTTGTTGATAGAGACGGAATACATGTCGATCCAGCTAAGATTGCTGCTATTCGGAACTGGAAGATACCAAAGACTGCGAAACATATTCGCCAGTTTTTGGGACTTGCCGGTTACTATCGAAGGTTCATAAAAGATTTTTCTCTCATTGCTAAACCTCTTACGAAGCTAACTCAAAAAGGGAAGAAATTTGAGTGGTCCGAAGAACAGGAATCTGCTTTCAATATTCTGAAGGAGAAATTGACCACAGCCCCGATTCTATCTTTACCTGAAGGTACTGACGACTTTGTTGTTTACTGCGATGCTTCGAAGCAAGGCTTTGGTTGTGTTTTAATGCAATGAGAAAAGGTTATTGCCTACGCATCTAGGCAGTTGAAGAAACATGAAGAGAACTATACCACACATGACCTTGAGTTAGGTGCTGTGGTATTTGCATTAAAGATATGGAGACATTATTTCTATGGTACCCATTTTACGGTGTATACTGATCATAAAAGTCTTCGACACATCTTTGATCAAAAACAGCTGAACATGAGGCAAAGCCGATGGCTCGAGTTATTGAATGATTATCACTGTGAGCTGAAATATCATCCTGGCAAGGCGAATGTAGTTGCTGATGCCCTTAGTCGGAAAGACGATGTTAAACGTGTTCGTGCTCTAAACCTGAAAATCAAATCAAATCTTATCTCACGAATCTGTGAAGCTCAATTGGAAGCCATTAAACCGATACTTATCGAAGGTGAAGGACCCATTGGTTTTGAGAACCAACTTCAAGTGAAAGCTAATGGTGTAAAGACCCGTCCTAATCCATCCGGACGAAGTCCATATCGATTATAAACGATTCACAACAGTTGATTTCATCGCGAGGTACTTGAACTCTATATGATACATTTTACAAACATTGCATTCATTTTTGAAAAGACAATCTTTCATTACATCGAAAGTTGACGGCATACATACCAATTCATAATACCTCTAACTATAATTGACTTAATAATAATCTTGATGAACTCAACGACTCGAATGCAACGTCTTTTGAAATATGCCATGAATGACTCCAAGTAATGTCTCTAATATGAGCTAATGCACAGCGGAAGATTTCTTTCATACCTGAGAATAAACATGCTTTAAAGTGTCAACCAAAAGGTTGGTGAGTTCATTAGTTTAACATAAATAATCATTTCATAAATTTAATAGACCACAAGATTTCATATTTCCATTTCTCATAAACATACATCCCATACATAGAGACAAAAATATCATTCATATGGATTGAACACCTGGTAACCGACATTCACAATATGTATATAAGAATATCCCCATCATTCCGGGATCCTCCTTCGGACATGATATAAATTTTGAAGTACTAAAGCATCCGGTACTTTGGATGGGGCTTGTTGGGCCCGATAGATCTATCTTTAGAGTTCGCGTCAATTAGGGTGTCTGTTCCCTAATTCTTAGATTACCAGACTTAATAAAAAGGGGCATATTCGATTTCGATAATTCAACCATATAATGTAGTTTCGATTACTTGTGTCTATTACGTAAAACATTTATAAAAATTGTGCATGTATTCTCAGCCCAAAAATATAAAGGGTAAAAAAGGTAAATGAAACTCACGCATATAAATATTGTCAAACAGTTAATAAAGCATTTGCATGTATTCTCAGCCCAAAAATGTAGTGAGTAAAAATGGAGCAAATGAAACTCACCATACTGTATTTTGTAGTAAAAATACATATGACAACATTGAACAAAAGTAGGGTTGGCCTCGGATTCACGAACCTATATTATTCATATGTATATTAATACATATAATCGAAATTGAACAATCTCACATGTTATAACTTTACTTTATATATTATATATATTTGTGTATATACATTTTTAATGATTAATATTTATATAGTTATATTATTATCTATTTGATTAAAATATTTAATTTGTTATATACGAAAAATGTTAATATGATTAATACATACATATATGTAATATTACTTAAAGTATAATTTTTATATACAAAATGTTTCTTTGTTAATCTAATATCAATAATAGTAATAAAAGTAATTTTTGATCATAATAATAATGCTACTAATAATAATAATAATAACTATAAAATAATGATTTTACATTTAATAATAATGCTAATATTTATATTAATAAGTTTAATGATAATAATAATAATAATAATAATAATAATAATAATAATAGTAATAATAATAATAACTTTATCAATAATGATAATACTAGTAATAAAAATGTCATTATTAATAGTGATACTTATGTTAATAATAATACTAATAATACTAATAAGTAATAATAATAACAATAGTCTTGATATAGAAATCTACCTTCCAAGGCTTTAAAAAAAAATAACATGCCACCTCCGAGACTCGAACCTAGGACCTCTCGCTTAACACAAACACCCCTTAACCATTCGGCCATTAGTTATTTTCTGAATAAAATTGCAACCCATGTATACATATCTCGTTCTCTCTGTCTCAGCTCAATACTCCAACAGGATATGGCCCAACAGCAATTAGCAATCCTGGCCCAACAAGAAAACTTAAATGTGGCAGCCCACTTTTCGTTTCTGGGAGCCCAACTAACAAATTAATATTCAATAATCGATTCTTGTATTTGGTAGATTAACACGACAGGAACACAAACTGTGGGGTCTTCCGTTTATCATTCCAGATCATCATTATCGTATTTATCTATTCATCATCTCCTTCGATGATCATCATAATAATCATTCTTGTATCATCATCAATTAACCTTCTCATCAACTCGTGATATCATCATCTTCATTTTTCTTTCATCATTTACCGGAATCATTCTCCTTGATTGTAACAGAAACCAGACCGAGCAGCAGAAGCTGGTTCGTTGAAGTTGTTAAACAGAAAAAGATAGCGAAATCAGAAATAGAAACGAACGGTTTGCATCATCGTTCATAATTTTCATTGTTCCACCGTCTTCTTCATTTGTTTCTCGAACCAAAACCCTAATAACAATCATAGCAGCAAAAAGGACTTCGTATAGGACAGAACGAGTAGTTACAGCTGGGTTGATTAGGAAATGGGTTTTCGAACAGATTTAAAATAGGAAGAAAACTGTAATGAATGGGTTATGATCGTAAATTTCCAGCTGGAGAGGGTGGTTGCTTTGTGGTGGTTCGAGACTGATCAGGGATAGAAAATAAGAATAGTTTGCAGCTAGCAGTAGGGATTTAGAAGTTGTATTAGGTTGTGGGTTGTGGTTTACGTACAGAAAAAATATATATATAGCAGATTGGTTCGTGATTGGATTGTAACAGAAACCCAGAACTGTAGCAAAAGAAGGAAATGGCGGTGATGGTGGTTTCTTGTGGGGTGTTTGAAGATGACAATGGGTTAAGGTAGTGTGGTGTCGGGGTAACGGTTCATGGTAGTGATTGGTGGCGTAGCTCGTTAACAGAAAGAAGAAAAGAGAAAAAAAAAGTATCACTCAAGGGTTTTCAAGGAGATGGTGTCGGTTAGTTATGGTTATCGACGGGTTTCATGGAGGTTTAAGGTGGCTCGTTAGTTTGCAGGTGATGGCGGATCACGATCAAGGTAATGGTGGTGATAAGGTGACCTTCAAATGGAAACGGCAAAATAGAAGCAAGGCAATTTGTAATGTTTGTTTAGGAAAATAATTCATATCAACAGCAAACATCTACGGAGTATTAACGATGGACTAGTGAGAAGGTTTGATGGTAACTGGGTTTGACCCGAACCAAAAACAGAAGCCAAACGCTAGCGGGAGACTACGGTGGTTTTATGGTTATGGATGGCCGGATGGTTCTATGGTGAACTGAAAAGACAAGAAACAATAGAAAAGAAGATGGTTAAATGTATGTAATACTTTACAGTTTGTTGAATGTATATATGACTGAAGTTTGTGTGATGAAGTATGAAAACACTGAATCTTAATTCAATTATAAAACAGTGATCCTTTCTAATCATATAACTACTTGATAAATTAAATAATAAAATATAATATAAACGTGTTAGGATATGAGATGTCATATTTGAGTCAAAAAGGAAAAGCACTCCATTCGTGATAATTGATTGGAAATATCCTACCGACAGTTTTCACGGACTGCTATATCGTAACCCGTTGTTAAATCAGTGGCGAATAAAAAGTCTTCAGAAAAATCCCAAATTTTTTATAACAATTATCTTTATTTATTTCAGTCACTATGGTATAAAATTCAATCATTAATTATTAAATAAAAAAATACATCAACTGTCCCTCTCAATTTTGGGTAAAATATAAAAAGTGCTAAAATTTAATAACTAGATCCTAGATACATTTTTAGTAAGCCTAAAATTTATAGAACTCATTTTTGGATCACCGTTTATTTTAAAATCATATAAGTTCTACTTAACTTCTCTAAATAATAATCAAAACGTCACACGAGTACTACTATCATTTACTAAATGAATTTGAAACCAAATATATATATATATATTCAATATACATTATATAGATTTATTTTAACAAATAAATCTTACTATTACTTGCATCATTTTTCATACCTATTTCTAACAATTAAGTTGTATATTATTTTACATATTTATTTACAATAAAAATTCATACAACGATTAATAACATTTATTATGTACATATATTCATTTATATTTATATACATATCTATTCACAAATAGTTGTTCGTGAATCGTCTGGAATAGTCGAAGGTCAATTGAATATTTGAAACAGTTCAAATCTTTTGAGACTCAAACTTATAGACTTTGCTTATCATGTCGAAATCATATAAAGATTACGTTTATATTTGGTCGGAAATTCCCGGGTCATCACAGTACCTACCCGTTAAAGAAATTTTGTCCCGAAATTTGGGTGAGGTGGTCATGGCTAACAATAAAAATGTTTTCATGACGAATATGAGTTGATAAATTGAGTTTTATCATCATTGAGTAATATGGATAGGAATAATTCGATTATTCGAAGAGTACGAATGAAGCTATCACCAAAGAGTGAAATGGAAAAGTAAAGATTCATCTTAACTTTTTACAGTGTCAGGGTTGAATTTAGGAAAATAAGTTGCGTCTTAACTTTTGACGTTGTCTTGGTTGAATTTAGAAAATAAGGTACGTCTTAACTTTTGACGTTGTCTCGATTGAATTCCGGGATTCCAGGGATTTAAAAGAAAATCTTGTAAATCTATAAGATCTGATTCTTCGGAATTTATGAAAATTAAGATCTCTATAATTAAATGCGATCATCTGTCTCGATTGCTTTGTTTGGTATTTTCACTATAAATGAACTTCTTTCGTTCCATTTGTTTTCACCACTTCTATACTCAATTCCCAAATTCAAAAGATTTATGAAAATGCTTAACCCTGTTCTGATCCTTGTTCTTATTCTAACTATCGTAATGATCGTTCTTCTTTTTCAACTCCCACCTGAAGAATCTGTTTATTTCTATTATGCTCTAGGGATTATTGTATTTATAATCTTCCCGTGTCTTTATATTGCTATACGTACTGATATCCACGGTTTGTAATTTCGGTGTTGTCATTGGGCTTTATATGTTCTCTTATATTTTGGATCTCTTTGACTTTTTATTATCCTCTCGACCTCTATTAAAGTGAGCAACGGTCCAGGATTCATAGATATGAATTTCAAAATGAACATAGTTAATATTTTAAAAAGGGAATCTTAATGGCACAAACTTGATTTGTCAAATTACCAGGATATCTCGGAAAAGACCGAATCATCAAGAAAAAATATTTTCTTGATATGTTTAGAGATTAGATAGAATGTAAGAGTCGTGTAAATGGCACATGATGATGGTACTGTGAATCATCACGTTTCATTAGAAACTCGGCATGACTTACTGTAATATAATCACGTTGATCAAGTGTCATTATATTATACTAACTCATGCATCAGTTCCCAACATTACTTCAATAACATTCATATTTTAAGATCGAAAGTTTACAGAATATAGAAACTAACAGTTTCTATATGATGTAATACTGATAGCACGAAGAGTTTAATGATTTCAAATAGGAATAGTTATAAAAATATATTCAGAAATATCGAGGATATTTATAATGAAGGATACAATAATATCTTTGAATATCTAAGATCAGAGGATGATAGAGACTATTTTCCGCAAGGGTTTAGAGTAAGGAGCAAGATATTCGCTAAAGACTACAGCAGACATTGAATCATTTAGATTCTTTGAAGTCAAACTTATTCTTTGTGATTTGTCCACGGCTTCTTTCATTGTTTCGCATAATCTGCTTTTCGGTACTAAATATTTTTTCTATTGAGTGCTTCCAATATAATGATAAACAGGAAGCACGAAGAGGTATATAATTTCGGACGAGAATATTCATGAAAATATCCTCAGAAATATCGAAGATATTGATGATGATATTTTGGAATTTCTCAGCTCGATGGTTGATGGAGAAAGATTTTCCGCAAGATTTTAACATGACTTCAGAGCAAGATATTCTCTAAAGATTTCAACGGATTCAGAATTATCTGAATTCTTTGAATATAGGGTATGGTCCTTGTATTTGTCCTTGGTCTCCTCCATGGGTAGCTCAATCTGTTTTTCAATACTCAATTTTCTATCGAGCGTTCCTAACACTCCTTTCTTTATCATCAAACCTTTTGGCCGTTTAGACCATCTACCATTTTTCTATTTCCTCTGCATTTAATGCGATGATATCTAAATCATCGGTTATTAATCCGAGGTGGTTTCAGGAGAATTGTGTTTTTAGATGATTAAACGCTGATGGAAATATGGTGGAATATGAAAGGTTCCCTGGTAACAATAAAAGAGCACGCGTATATATCAACGTTATAATAAGGTTGTTTCATACGAAGAGTCGAAGTTGTCTTGCTGGAGCTGTGACAAAATTGGCTATTTTGAAGAAGAACTGCAAAGTTATTTTGGGTAATAATAACACTAAAGAAATTAACACAGTTATGTGTTAAACGTTTACTCAGTTTCTGAGTGTTTTTAGGTGCATAACTATATGCATCAATCTTTCCTCCCGTAAATGAAGTGCGGTTGGTTCATCCTCTCGATTGAGGTGTTTTCAAGAATCATGAAAGGTTTGAACGCAGAATGTAATCGTGAAGATACAAATGATGTTTAGGACGAATTCAAGTGGCAACTTAAAGAATTGTTTAGTTTCATATGTTATAAACAATATTTTAATTCATTTTAATTATCCAATGTTATTAGTCCACAGTCGATAGTCCACAGTTGACAGTCCAATAATTCATATATAGTTTAATATATAATATTTGAATTAATTAATACGTGTCGTGACCCGTATACGTCTCAGACTCGATCACAACTCAAACTATATATATTATTGTAGAGTCAACCTCAACCCTGTATAGAGAACTCGATCATTACTGCATATAGAGTGTCTATGGTGATTCCAAATAATATATATAGATGCGTCGATATGATATGTCAAAACCTTGTATACGTGTCCCGATATTTAAAGTGCGTAAAATAAATAACAGAAAATTAAATAACAATAAATAAAGTGCGTAAAGTAAATAACAGAAATTTAATGAAGATAAATAAAATTGCGAGAATGTAATTTGCGATAAAATAAATTGCGATAAACAAAATGTAATCAGTTAGCTAGGAACAGTTAGCTAGGATTTCGTTAGCGTGGATTCTTAACAAAATTTGTCATAGTTAATTTGTTTGTTTCTAACAAATTTTATTTTGTCCAATGTTTTCTTCATTATGCCACTTGTCGGATTCTGATAGGTCAAAATCCAAATATGAAATTGAATGAAAATGATTATCTTATGATGAACGGATTCGTATAGTTGTGATTGCAAGTAGAATAGTAAATGACTGTTGAATCAGATTCGAAGAACGTACAATGTAACTTATTAATGTGAAATTTAAATATTCCTCGGGTATTACCTACCCGTTAAAATATTTTCACCATTAACAGTTTGTACCAGAGAATTTTTAATTACAATCTTTATGAAAATATATATACATATATATTTTCTTCAGATGTATTCATGGATTTAATGAGTTAATATGATATTAAACTCATTTGCTTTTCGGTTGGAACTAGAATAAATAATCTCTAAAACTTTAGAGATTACATATTCGTCATGTCGAACGAAGATAAATGAGGTAGAACGATACGTAGAACGAAGATCATACTCCAAGTACAGATGATGATATTGAAGCATGGATTGTTGATGGTACTGGTGTTGTTATTGATGGTACTGTTGGTGCCGGTGATGTTGCTGAAGCTGGTACATTTTGCACCATATTCTCCGAATTGATTATTCGACCACGAAGTTCGTTGACTTATTACTTCAGGATGATTGTCGGTCGGAATTAGCAGATACATAAGGTTCAGAATTGTGGATAGAATATAATCTTGTCGAGTTACCCTGGAAATGAGACTGAAAATGGTGTCTCGAATAGGTTCGCCAGTAAACGCTTCAGGTTCATTGTCAAGAGGTGAGTTCGGTTGGTGGAAGGGATTGCCTTCTGCGCGTTTTCATTAATTAAGTCGACTACGAACCCATCAAATGAATTAATAATGGCTGATTGGTTGATTCATGCCGATGACGCTGTTTTCGGAGCTTAGGTGAACATCTATGTCGGAATAACTATCGGAATAGCTATCGGAATCTGAGGGACTCGAACTGGTTGCAGGATTCATCTCGTACTATCAGATGGAGGATATTCGATAAGAAATAGATTATAGGATGTAGATTATTACCCTGCAATACATAATTTACATATGCATATATAATACTAAAATCCCATAAGTTACGGAGAAATCTACGGAAGTTGTCAGGCAAAGTTACAGTAACAGATACGCTAAGATATAAAGTAGCAGATACGCTAAGATATGAATTTTGTCTATACACTATTCATGCAGTCAATGCAGTAAAACGTGTCTAGACTAAGGATAATGAATAGGTAATTTCCTAAGGATGATAAGCAGATGATTTCTGACAAAAACGTTAAGTAAAACTTTTGACATGCAGACACGGTCGAAGTCCAGACTCACTAATGCATCCTAACGACTATCAGTTAGACTCACTAATGCAAAACCTGGTTCGCTAAGACCACCGCTCTGATACCAACTGTAAAGACCCGTCCTAATCCATCCGGACGAAGTCCATATCGATTATAAACGATTCACAATAGTTGATTTCATCGCGAGGTACTTGACCTCTATATGATACATTTTACAAACATTGCATTCATTTTTGAAAAGACAATCTTTCATTACATCGAAAGTTGACGGCATGCATACCAATTCATAATACCTCTAACTTTAATTGACTTAATAATAATCTTGATGAACTCAACGACTCGAATGCAACGTCTTTTGAAATATGCCATGAATGACTCCAAGTAATGTCTCTAATATGAGCTAATGCACTGCGGAAGATTTCTTTCATACCTGAGAATAAACATGCTTTAAAGTGTCAACCAAAAGGTTGGTGAGTTCATTAGTTTAACATAAATAATCATTTCATAAATTTAATAGACAACAAGATTTCATATTTCCATTTCTCATAAACATACGTCCCATACATAGAGACAAAAATATCATTCATATGGATTGAACACCTGGTAACCGACATTCACAATATGTATATATCCCCATCATTTCGGGATCCTCCTTCGGACATGATATAAATTTCGAAGTACTAAAGTATCCGATACTTTGGATGGGGCTTGTTGGGCCTGATAGATCTATCTTTAGAGTTCGCGTCAATTAGGGTGTCTGTTCCCTAATTCTTAGATTACCAGACTTAATAAAAAGGGGCATATTCGATTTCGATAATTCAACCATATAATGTAGTTTCGATTACTTGTGTCTATTTCGTAAAACATTTATAAAAATTGTGCATGTATTCTCAGCCCAAAAATATAAAGGGTAAAAAAAGGCAAATGAAACTCACGCATATAAATATTGTCAAACAGTTAATAAAGCATTTGCATGTATTCTCAGCCCAAAAATGTAGTGAGTAAAAAGGGAGCAAATGAAACTCACCATACTGTATTTTGTAGTAAAAATACATATGACGACATTGAACAAAAGTAGGGTTGGCCTCGGATTCACGAACCTTATTATTCATATGTATATTAATACATATAATCGAAATTGAACAATCTCACATGTTATAACTTTACTTTATATATTATATATATTTGTGTATATACATTTTTAATGACTAATATTTATATAGTTATATTATTATATATTTGATTAAAATATTTAATTTGTTATATACGAAAAATGTTAATATGATTAATACATACATATATGTAATATTACTAAAAGTATAATTTTTATATACAAAATGTTTCTTTGTTAATCTAATATCAATAATAGTAATAAAAGTAATTTTTGATCATAATAATAATGCTACTAATAATAATAATAATAACTATAAAATAATGATTTTACATTTAATAATAATGCTAATATTTATATTAATAAGTTTAATGATAATAATAATAATAATAATAATAATAATAATAATAATAATAATAATAGTAATAATAATAATAATAATAATAATAATAATAATAATAATAGTAATAATAATAATAATAATAACTTTATCAATAATGATAATACTAGTAATAAAAATGTCATTATTAATAGTGATACTTATGTTAATAATAATACTAATAATACTAATAAGTAATAATAATAACAATAGTCTTGATATAGAAATCTACCTTCCAAGGCTTTAAAAAAAAATAACATGCCACCTTCGAGACTCGAACCTAGGACCTCTCGCTTAACACAAACACCCCTTAACCATTCGGCCATTAGTTATTTTCTGAATAAAATTGCAACCCATGTATACATATCTCGTTCTCTCTGTCTCAGCTCAATACTCCAACAGGATACGGCCCAACAGCAATTAGCAATCTTGGCCCAACAAGAAAACTTAAATGTGGCAGCCCACTTTTCGTTTCTGGGAGCCCAACTAACAAATTAAAATTCAATTATCGATTCTTGTATTTGGTAGATGAACACTACAGGAACACAAACTGTGGGGTCTTCCGTTTATCATTCCAGATCATCATTATCGTATTTATCTATTCATCATCTCCTTCGATGATCATCATAATAATCATTCTTGTATCATCATCAATTAACCTTTTCATCAACTCGTGATATCATCATCTTCATTTTTCTTTCATCATTTACCGGAATCATTCTCCTTGATTGTAACAGAAACCAGACCGAGCAGCAGAAGCTGGTTCGTTGGAGTTGTTAAACAGAAAAAGATAGCGAAATCAGAAATAGAAACGAACGGTTTGCATCATCGTTCATAATTTTCATTGTTCCACCGTCTTCTTCATTTGTTTCTCGAACCAAAACCCTAATAACAATCATAGCAGCAAAAAGGACTTCGTATAGGACAGAACGAGTAGTTACAGCTGGGTTGATTAGGAAATGGGTTTTCGAACAGATTTAAAATAGGAAGAAAACTGTAATGAATGGGTTATGATCGTAAATTTCCAGCTGGAGAGGGTGGTTGCTTTGTGGTGGTTCGAGACTGATCAGGGACAGAAAATAAGAATAGTTTACAGCTAGCAGAAGGGATTTAGAAGTTGTATTAGGTTGTGGGTTGTGGTTTACGTACAGAAAAAATATATATATAGCAGATTGGTTCGTGATTGGATTGTAACAGAAACCCAGAACTGTAGCAAAAGAAGGAAATGGCGGTGATGGTGGTTGCTTGTGGGGTGTATGAAGATGACAATGGGTTAAGGTGGTGTGGTGTCGGGGTAACAGTTCATGGTAGTGATTGGTGGCGTAGCTCGTTAACAGAAAGAAGAAAAGAGAAAAAAAAATATCACTCAAGGGTTTTCAAGGAGATGGTGTTGATTAGTTATGGTTATCGACGGGTTTCATGGAGGTTTAAGGTGGCTCGTTAGTTTGTAGGTGATGGCGGATCACGATCAAGGTGATGGTGGTGATAAGGTGACCGTCAAATGGAAACAGCAAAATAGAAGCAAGGCAATTTGTAATGTTTGTTTAGGAAAATAATTCATATCAACGGCAAACATCTACGGAGTATTAACGATGGACTAGTGAGAAGGTTTGATGGTAACTGGGTTTGATCCGAACCAAAAACAGAAGCCAAACGCTAGCGGGAGACTACGGTGGTTTTATGGTTATGGATGGCCGGATGGTTCTATGGTGAACCGAAAAGACAAGAAACAATAGAAAAGAAGATGGTTAAATGTATGTAATACTTTACAGTTTGTTGAATGTATATATGACTGAAGTTTGTGTGATGAAGTATGAAAACACTGAATCTTAATTCAATTATAAAACAGTGATCCTTTCTAATCAATTAACTACTTGATAAATTAAATAATAAAATATAATATAAACGTGTTAGGATATGAGATGTCATATTTGAGTCAAAAAGGAAAAGCACTCCATCCGTGATAATTGATTGGAAATATCCTACCGACAGTTTTCACGGACTGCTATATCGTAACCCGTTGTTAAATCAGTGGCGAATAAAAAGTCTTCAGAAAAATCCCAAATTTTTATAACAATTATCTTTATTTATTTCAGTCACTATGGTATAAAATTCAATCATTAATTATTAAATAAAAAAATACATCAACTGTCCCTCTCAATTTTGGGTAAAATATAAAAAGTGCTAAAATTTAATAACTAGATCCTAGATACATTTTTAGTAAGCCTAAAATTTATAGAACTCATTTTCGGATCACCGTTTATTTTAAAATCATATAAGTTCGACTTAACTTCTCTAAATAATAATCAAAACGTCACACGAGTACTACTATCATTTACTAAATGAATTTGAAACCAAATATATATATATATTCAATATACATTATATAGATTTATTTTAACAAATAAATCTTATTATTACTTGCATCATTTTTCATACCTATTTCTAACAATTAAGTTGTATATTATTTTACATATTTATTTACAATAAAAATTCATACAACGATTAATAACATTTATTATGTACATATATTCATTTATATTTATATACATATCTATTCACAAATAGTTGTTCGTGAATCGTCGGGAATAGTCGAAGGTCAATTGAATATTTGAAACAGTTCAAATCTTTTGAGACTCAAACTTACAGACTTTGCTTATCGTGTCGAAATCATATAAAGATTAAGTTTAAATTTGGTCGGAAATTCCCGGGTCATCACAAATGGTACACGGTACTTTGGCAACAGAATTTGGGTTCCTCGTTTCGGTAATCTCCGTGAACTAGTCTTGGATGAAGCACATAAGACTATATATTCTATTCATCCCGGTTTCGGTAAAATGTATCACGATGTGAAGCAATTTTACTGGTGGCCTAACATGAAATCCGACATTGCTACTTATGTTAGTAAGTGTCTCACTTGTTTGAAGGTCAAGGACTAGCATCAAAAGCCTTCTGGTCTATTGACACAACCCGATATTCCGCAGTGGAAGTGGGAGTGCATCACTATGGATTTCGTTACTAAGTTACCTAAGACTTCGAAAGGTAACGATACTATTTGGGTCGTAGTTGATCGTCTTACTAAATCTGCGCATGTCATACCAATCAAGGAAACCGACAACATTGAGAGATTAGCACAGCTTTATATTAAAGAAATTGTCTCACGTCATGGTGTTCCTATTTCGATTATTTCTGATCGCGACAGTCGATTTGTATCCAGATTTTGGAAAACTTTACAATCTGCTCTTGGAACTCAACTAGACATGAGTACAGCTTATCATCCTCAAACTGATGGTCAAAGTGAAAGGACTATTCAAACCATGGAAGATATGCTACGTGCTTGTGCAATCGATTTCGGCAAAGGATGGGATAGACATCTACCTTTGGTTGAATTTTCCTACAATAACAGTTATCACTCTAGCATTAAAGCTGCACCTTTTGAAGCTTTATATGGACAAAAGTGTAGATACCCTATGTGTTGGGATGAACTTGAGGACAGACATTTAACTGGTCCTGAAATTATCCACGAAACTACCGAAAAGATCGTTCAGATTAAGCAACGTTTAGAAACTGCCCGTAGCCGACAGAAGAGCTATGCCGATAAGAAACGAAAAGACATCGAATACCAAGTTGGAGATAAAGTCATGTTGAAAGTATCTCCTTGGAAAGGTGTTGTTCGCTTCGGTAAGCGAAGTAAACTCAGCCCACGGTATGTTGGACCTTTCATAATCACTGAAAGAGTCGGTTCTGTGGCATATCGATTAGAACTACCAACTAAACTCAGTCAAGTACATGATGTGTTTCATGTCTCAAATCTTAAATGGTGTCTTGCTGATGACACACTCGTTATTCCTCTGGATGATGTTCACATTAATGAGTAAATGCACTTCGTTGAAGAACCTATAGAAATCATGCAAGGAGAGGTCAAACAAACGCGTAAAAGCAACATACCTATCGTTAAAGTCCGGTGGAATTTGCGTAGAGGCCCCGAATATGCCTGGGAACGCAAAGACCACATGAAACGGAAATATTCCCATCTCTTCTCAACTGCCAATGCAAACGAGGAATCTACCTAAAAACTTCGGGACGAAGTTTTCAATAACGGGGAGGTACTATAACGACCCTCTTTTTTCCATTCTATATTTCTCATTTTTCCATTCTCTACTTTTCCTTATTAAATGCCCAGCAATATAATTAAACTTAATAATTAAACTTTAATCGATAAAGGTTAAGCGTTAAGAATTATAAATACGATAATTAACTTTGTACAAGTTAATAAAAATAAGAAGTTAATAAACTTTTGTGAGTAAATATATAACTATAAAGACTTGTGTAATTAAAATAAATAAACTTGGATAATTAAGGGTTATTAAGCTAAATTAAAGTACAAGGACTTAAGTGAAAATGTTAAACCCTAACCCTAATTAGTCTAGCCAATTTTAGGGAGGGTGAATTACCCTTTTTGCCCCTCAAATTTTTGGCCCATGCATCCCTCCTAACCCCTTCTCCAAGTTAAACTTGTTCCCTAAGTAATTTCTTATAAAACCCTAATTCTAGAATAATCCTAACACTCCTATAAATAGGGACCTAGGCTAAACTATTCCATGTACCAAATCACAATCAAATCTCACTCTCAAATCTCTCTCTCTCCCTCTCTAATTTTCGGCCAAAGCAAAAAATATCACCACCACCCCATCGAAATCCTTGAGGGTTTCCAAGTAATCTTCAAGTATTCTTCGCGTTCTTCGTGTTCTTCAAGAATCTTCAAGGTGTTCTTTAAGATATTCAAGGCTTTGATCTTCCATCTTCATCAAGTTCTTCTTTTCTTTGTTAATCTTCTTGGATCTTCAAAGGTATAATATAAAACCCTAAACTATTTCCATAATTCTTTGATCTTTGTTTTAATCTATGTTCGTAGAAATTCATAAAACATAAAAACATAAGAACAAACCTAGATCTACATGTAAAAAAATATATAAATCTATACATGTGTGTGTATGTGTCGACTAGAAAAAAAAAAGAAGGAAGGAAGTTTTGATCTTTAAAACCCTAGATACACTTAGGAGATTTGTTAGTGTTTAATTAAGGAAACAAAATAATCTTATATATACATACATATAAATCGACATACATATATACTTGTAAAAAAATAAATTTTTGTATATATATATATATATATATATATATATATATATATATATATATATATATATATATATATATATATACACGACATCATATACATATATATACACTAAAACCCTAAACCCTAATTTAAATTATACTACTTTAATCAAAACCCTAGTTTTATTAAAAACCTAATTAATTATTAAACCCTAATTCATTAAACCTAACCCTAATTAATCAATACCACTTTAATTATTAAACCCTAATCATTACCTAATCATTACTACATTAAATAAAACCCTGATTTACTAAATCCTAATTTATGAAACCCTAGTACATTAATTACTAAACCCTAGTTAGTTAAATACTACTTTAAATAACTAACTCTAATTAATGAAACCCTAATACTACTTATACTATTAATTAACATGTATACACCGTTACTATTATTAGCACCTATAACCTACTACTTATATTGTAACACATAAAATCCTTTTTGGGATATGTATTAGAGATGTATAGATCTTCGAACTTTCTTGACGAATGGTTTCTACGAAACTCTAGGCAGAAGGGTTTGGATTTCCGATTTAAAGGGTCCTATAGCTCAAGCCCCTAGACCTGAAATGGCCATTCGAAGGGAAAGGGGTGATTGGATGCTTATCTAATACGGCAAGTATCCTAAAATGGAAAACACTCTTAAAGTATAAACTTTCTAAGTATAGAAACTTACTAAAATAGGGAACCTACTAAAATAGGAAACTTTCTAAAAATGGAAACTTTCTAAAAATAGAAACTTACTAGGAATAGAAACTTAGTGAAACAAACTATACATAAATACGTACTTAAACTCAAACATGGGCAAAACACTTAACTACTCTTAAATGTCAATAGGTTAACTTTCTTGCTCACTCGTCCAACTTTCTATTCCGAGAAATAACTAGCTCTCTCTACTAAGGTGAACTTCATAGCTCCACTTTCTATTGTGCACAACTTACTTACTTTACTTGGGGTGAGACACATGCTGTTTTTACTTTTTACACTTTAGACACAAGTACCAAACTGTTAAACTATGCTATACCCGGCTATGTCCGACTAAGTCCCTACAGTGATATTTTTAATTACTGTTGCATGCTTAATTATTGGGGGTAGGCCTATCGGGAGTAACGTCCCCGATACATTTGACTAAGTCTTTGTATTACTTGATAATGAAATTAAAACCGACAAGGACAGACACAACTTGTCATGGGGCAAACTTGAACGTTTAGTCTAAATATCACGCTTTGGCATAACTTTTGATCCTGTGGGAGATCAACTTTACAAACTAAATCTTGTGGTCTAAAACAACGGTCAAACTTTTGTTAAACCTATGAATTTCACTCAACCTTTTTGGTTGACACTTTAGCATGTTTTGTCTCAGGTGCTGTTTGATTCAAGCTTACTTATCTACAGCTTATGTGATGCTACTTGGACATAGGATCAAGAGATTATCGCATTTATTACTACTGCATTTAAACAATTACATTATTCCTTTGTAACGACATTTCATTTTCCGCTGCGTACTCCATAAAGTTTAATTTTCTCATTTAGTATTGTTCTCGTTATTATAATATGTTGGTATATTTTGATATTAAGTCACATTTCGCCCAGGCCCTAACTGGGGGTGTGATACCGATGATTCCTGTAGACTTAAGACATTTAAGAACCGAATTTGGGTGCCTGTGCTTGGAGACTTAATGAAATTAATTTTAAATGAAGCACACAAATCGAGGTTGTCTGTCCATGCGGGTAGTACCAAGATGTATAATTTTAAAATAGATGTATTGGTGGCCAACAATGAAGAAAGATGTTGCTCAATTGGTAGAAAGGTGTCACGTTTGCGCTCAGGTTAAAGCCGAACAACAGAAACCCTATGGTTCGTTACAGCAGTTGAAATTTCCAGAGTGGAAATGGGATCATAGTACGATGAATTTTGTAACCAAATTACCTAGATCTCAGAGAGGTAATGATATGATATGGGTAATTGTTGATCAACTGACGAAGAGTGTACACTTTTTAACAACAAAAGAGACAGCCTCGTTGAGCGTTCTGACAGATTTGTACTTGAAAGAGATAGTTAGTCGACATAGGGTTCCGATATCTATCGTATCTGAAAGAGATTCTAGATTCGTGTCTAACTTCTAGAACAGTTTACAGAAACGTTTGGGAACGAGGATAAATCTGAGTACATCGTATCATCCACAGACCGACAGTCAGAGTGAACGTACAATACATACACCAGAGGATATGCTTAGGTCCTGCGTGTTAGAGTATGGTGGTTCGTGGGATATACATCTACCTTTGATCGAGTTCGCTTACAACAATACTCATCATTCAAGTATTGGTATGTCGCCTTATGAGATGTTGTATGGTCGTAAATGTAGAATGCCGACTTGTTGGTTAGAAGCAGGTTAGAAACAGTTTACAGGTCCATAGTTAGTTCAGATAACAGCAGACAAGGTAGCGATAGCACGTGAAAAGTTGAAAGCAGCACGTGATAGACAGAAAATGTATGTTGATCCACGTAGATGTCCGGTAAACTTTGAAGTGGGAGATCGTGTTTACTTGAAAGTTTCTCCATGGAAGGGAGTTATCATATTTGGTAAGCGGGGTAAGTTAGCACCGAGATATATTGGGCCTTTCAAGGTTAGTCAAAGGGTGAACAACCAGACAGTTGTGTTAGAACTTCCGGCAGAGTTGGCAGGAATACATAACACATTCCATGTGTGTTACCTTAGAAAGTGTAAGGTCGATGATGAGACATAAGTAGTTCCATTGAGTGATTTGAGGGTGGACCTGAATCAAAAGATAGTTGAAGAACCGGTTAGGATAGTCGATAGAAAGGTAATAAAGCCGAGAAAGAAGAAGATCCATATGGTACTTGTTGTGTGGAAGCATAGTTTAGGATCGAACCTTAAGTAGGATACCGAAGCGCTGATGAAAGCTCGTTATCCGCATCTGTATGACCGTGACTAGATTCCAAGGACAGAATCTTCTTAAGGGGGTGGATTTGTGACATCCTCAGACAGGGCTTAGATGTAAGATGACTATTTTTCCCTTAGGCATAATTGTGTGATTATTTATGCCTTTATTTTAATTAAATGTTTAGTGTTATTTTATTATGTGGTTAAGACAAGTTTGTGACAAGGGTCACAGGACACGTTCGTTTATTTAATTTGGACTCCGTTAAGGTTGTCAAATTAAGTACGAAAGTTTTTAGATAACTGGCAAATGCCCATGTGTTGTGGGGTATGGGGTTTTAACCCCAAATAAGTGTATAGTGCTACCCCTTTTTCTCCCATTTTCTCCATTTCACTAGAAACTTCACCAAACACCCCGTATATTCTTCATCTTTAATCTCTAGCCCTAGATTCCACCAAATCTTGTTGTTGATCTTTAATTTAGTTACATATCTATTTTTGGTGATTTCTAGTGTTCTAAACACGTAATAATTGTTCCAATTCGTGCTTGAATCTGTGTTAAAATGGGTTTTAAAGTTAGGTTTTTGTCAAAGTGGGTTTTGGTGCCAAATTGGTTGATTTTGATGTTGTTTGAGTATAAGATTTGTGGGTTTAAGTCCGAAAAGGTATTGTACAAAAGATGTAACCATTTTCAGGGTCAAAAACGAGTCCAAAATCAAGATTTTGTGATTTGGGGGTAAAACCCGTAGCTTTTGCAGCATCAGCTGCTGAAGAACACACTCGGCTGACTGTCTCTGACAATCGACCGAGTGACTCAGACGATCGAACAGTTAAGTGACTCACTTGACTGAGTTTGTTTGGATTCTGACATGATGATTTAACTTAGTCAGTCGACCGAGTGAGAAGACACTCGACCGAGCGTGTGGACAAAGTCGACCAACTGTGTGAGTCAGTCGACCGAGTGTCTTTGTGGGCAAAATATTTTGCTAAAGTGTTGATGTCTAGTCGTTATGCGGCCGGCGTGACTTATGATAATCAGAATGTAAATTATGAAAATGCATAAGTGTTGAGTAAACTTTTTTGCGGCGCTTTTGTTACTGATTTGTTGTATTGTGCTATTTTGTGCTAACAGACAGACTCTAATTTGAATTGCCTTATGTTCAGGTAATAAGGATAAGGAAGCAGCTCAGTGATAGATTATCTGAGCAAGTTGCTGGTGTTCAGTGAGTGGATCTATCTCCGAATATAGTATTAAGTAGCTGAGACGCTACTTGTTCAGACTCTTTATTATTATATTTATGCTCAGTATGATTTCCATTTGTAGTTAGATTTTGTCATGCTAGCTAGGACTATTGCATGACAGATTTATGTGATCTTATGTGTGCACTGTTAGTTTAGACACTGATAAGGCTAAAAAGGAACATATATTTCATAGCAAAATCCCCCAAGAAAGACAAGATTTTAGTTGCAATTGTTCCATTTTCGAGTAATATTCGTTTATTTTAAATAAGTGCGAAGACAAAAGGCGAAAACGAAGATTTGAAGACACAAAGGTCCAAAAAGCTCAAAAGTACAAGATACAATCAAAAAGGTTCAAATTATTGATGAAGAACGTCTAAAAATGACAAGAGTACAAGTTACAAAACGCAAAGTACACGATATAAAATTGTACGAAAGGGCGTTCGAAAATCCGGAACCGAGGCATGAACCAACTTTCAGCGCTCGACGCAACGGTGTAAAAATTACGAGTCAACTATGCACAAGAATAAAATATAATATTTAAATAATTCATAATAAGAATAATATTAAATAATAAAAAGTTGTTAATTGAGCATAGTTCAGGGGTCGTAAATGAAAATTCAATTTCATATTTTGCTTATAAAAGCGATGATTTACGATCAATGTAAGGGAGACTTTTTCGATCATTTTTTCTATTCTTTTTTTCGATCCATCTATCTATTATCAATATCAATTATCAATATCTATATTCTATATCTCTATCATAATGTTAATGTAATAAGATATAACAATAATCTTAATTTTAAGTTTAAATTATGATAATAATAAGATTTATGATAGAGATCGTTTGAGTGTGTAAGTCGAAACTCTGTCCGTGTAACGCTACGCTATAAATAATCATTGTAAGTTATGTTCTTCCTTTTTACATTAATGTCTCGTAGCTAAGTTATTATTATGCTTATTTGAGCCGAAGTAATCGTGATGTTGGGCTAAAATATTAAGACGGGGTTATTGAACTTTGTACCATAATTAAGGTTTGGGCAAAAGACCGACACTTGTGGAAATTGGACTATTGACTATTAATAGATGGGGGGTATTGTCTAATTGAGTGACAACTCATTGGAGTCTGTCGAACCTATCTTCAAATTAATTAACCTAATAATTAATAATGATTATGGTTGTCCTATTTAGTGACGTTCATATGGAATCTGTTATAATCATTTAATTAATCAATTGGGTTGGGTAATTGATTATTCATTCTGATCAAGTGGATGAATTAATATTCATAAACTAATTAAAACAGGGGTGGATTACATACAGTGATAACTGGTGTAATTGTTGACAGAAGTGATAACTGCGTCACAGTTTAAATCCTTAATCAGTTGGAATATTTGACTTCGGGTATAAGGGTAATTTGACGAGGATACTCGCACTTTATATTTATGACCGATGGACTATTATGGACAAAAACCAGATAGACGTATCAAATAAACCAGGACAAAGGACAATTAACCCATGGTAATAAATTAAAATCAACACGTCAAACATCATGATTACGGAAGTTTAAATAAGCATAATTCTTTTATTATATTTCTCATCGTATCTTTATTTACTGTCATTTTATTACTCGCAATTTTATTTACTGTCATTTTATTTATTGTCATTATTTTACGCACTTTAATTATCATCATTTATCTTTACGCTTAAAATATAGAATCGACAAACCGGTCATTAAACGGTAAAACCCCCCTTTTATAATAATATTACTACTTATATAATTATATATATTTTATATAAATATAGTTAAAAATATAGTAAGTATCACCAGCTCCCTGTGGAACGAACCGGACTTACTAAAAACTACACTACTCTACGATTAGGTACACTGCCTATAGTGTTGTAGCAAGGTTTAGGTATATCCCATCCGTAAATTAATAAAACTTGTGTCATATTTTGTAGTATTTTGTATTAAAAATAATATATTTCGTACCCTCACGCTACAACATCAAGTTTTTGGCGCCGCTGCCGGGGACCGCTAAAACGCTATATTTTTAATTTATATTTGTGAAAATATAACTTTGTAAAAAAAAAAAAAACATTTAAAAAAAAAAAAACGTAAAAAAAAAAAAAACGTAAAAAAAAAAAAAACAAAAACGTAAAAAAAAAAAAAACGTAAAAAAAAAAAAAAAATTATTAAAAAAAAATATATTTTTTTTAAGATTTTGTCTATAAAAAAAATGTTTTTTTAGTTTTATTACCTTTAGATTTTTAGACTATAGTCGCAACTTTTAGTATTAAGTTTAGTTTTGCCATAGTTATTTTTACTTCTAGAATTTTTAGGCTTTGCCGTAAAATCCCTTAAGTGCTTATTCCTTAGACTAAGTTTTAGGTGCTTTAGAATTTTACGACGCCGTATTTCGCACTACTTTCTTATTTTTATTTTTCGACGCCTATTTTTCGACCTTTTTATTTTTCGACACTTTTCGACGCGCAGTCTTTTTCTCTCTTATTTCTCGCCATTCTAGTTTTTAGGACTTAGAATTTTTTCTACTTCTTATCTAAATTTCTTAAAATTACGAAAATTTATTTTAAGTGGTTAAATTGATAGACATCAAAATTTTCTGGTTCGTAGTAATAGTTGGATTTGTACGTGGACCGGGTTATTGGAGCCAAACAGTACTCAATTATATTGAGACCAAACGAATCCTGCCCCTCTGCTGCATCTTTTGGCTATTCGAAACGTGGGCAAAATCAGAAAAGTCTATTAATTGGATAACTTATTATAATTTTTCTTTCCTTTTTAAAAACGAATAGGATATTCAGTGAATGCACCGAGCAAGACGTTCGCCGCCGGTCATACGTTCACCACCTGTAACTCGATCAAGACATCTAGCAAATATTGTCGCCGTTGATTTTTCTTTAGAATCGTCATCTAGTCGAACAAGAACTCCAACTCAAATTTCCGATAATCCATCTTTTGAACCCGACTTCACAATTAAGAACCCGGAGCATATTCAAGGACAATTCCAAGATCTTGAACCACTAATTATTCCTCCTGAGCCACAAACCATTAAATCAGAATCCTCTAGTGATTCGTATTCAACAAATTCAATTATGGAAGTAACGGAACCTCTAAGTATGGAAGATCGAATGAGAGCCACACGCACGGGCCAAGGTCACGCCATTATTAAGCCAGAAGTTAATGCGCCAGATTATGAAATCAAAGGACAAATTCTACACATGGTAACTAACCAATGCCAATTCAGTGGTGCACCGAATGAAGATCCTAACGAACACCTTCGTACGTTTAAAAGAATTTGTACACTATTCAAAATCCGAGAAGTGGAAGATGAGCAGATCTATCTCATGTTGTTTCCCTGGACTTTAAAGGGAGAAGCCAAAGATTGGTTAGAATCGTTACCTGAAGGGGCGATTGACACATGGGATGTTTTAGTTGAAAAATTTCTTAAACAATTCTTTCCGGCATCTAAAGCCGTGAGACTTCAAGGAGAAATTGTTACGTTCGCGCAAAAGCTAAATGAAACATTATATGAGGCGTGGACAAGATTCGGAAGGATGTTGAGAGGATGTCCTCAACACGGTTTAGACACTTACCAAATAGTACAAATATTCTACCAAGGTGTCAACGTTGCTACACGAAAAGACATCGACATAACAGCCGGTGGTTCCATTATGAAGAAAACCGCAACTGAAGCTTACAAAATTATTGATAACACAGCATCCCACTCGCATGAGTGGCACCAAGAAAAAGATATCTTTCGATCATCTAAAGCGGCTAGAGCCGATTCTAGCCATGACTTTGATTCCGTTTCCGCAAAAATAGATGCTTTCGAAAGACGAATGGAAAAGATGAATAAAGATATTCACGCAATACGAATCAGTTGTGAGCAATGCGGTGGACCACACTTATTGAAAGATTGTCACATTGAACCAACGATGGAACAACGAGAGAATGTTTCCTATATGAACCAAAGGCCGGGAAATAATTATCAAAATAATTATCAACCGCCAAGGCTAAACTTAAATCGAAATCAAAACATTCTTTACAATCCAAAAGGACCCGAAAATAACTGGTATAACCAACAAGGTCCGAATAACCAACCGACTCAAAACAACACTTTCAATCAACAAAGACCTAGCTTGTATAAACCACCACAACAACCCGAAGAGAAAAAGCCAAATCTAGAAGAAATGATGGCAAAGCTGATTGAATCTCAAACACAATTCATTACAACTCAAACCCAAACGAACGAGAGATTTGATCAGTCATTAAGAACTCAACAAGCTTCCATTTTGAATCTAGAAAAACACGTAGGTACTCTTGCTAGCATGATGAGTGAGAGGGAACAAGGAAAGCTACCGAGTAATACTGAAGTAAATCCTCGGAATGAGAATGTTAATATGGTTTCAACGAATTCTGAAAAACCAGCACCAGAAGATGGGAAGGTTTTAGATGAGAGTAACAATGAAGAAGTTACACCACCACCACCCGAGTATGTAAAGCCAGTGGTGGCACCATACAAACCACCCATCCCGTTTCTAAGAAAAGGAGTTGAATATGAGCAAGTGATAGGTAATAAAGATTGTGATACCTCTGGAAAGAAGAAGAAGAAAAAGAATAAGAAAGTGCAAGAAACAAAAGCCGTAAATATAAACCCGGTGAAGACAGTTCCACCAAAACCTCCACCTAGGGTAGGTGATCCGGGTGAATTTATTGTTCCTTGTCTACTTAGTGATTGTGTCATGTATGATGCACTAGCAGATTTAGGTGCAAGTGTAAGTGTTATGCCTCTTTCCTTATATAAGAGATTAGGTGTAGGTAAGTTAAGTCCAACGGATATGAGTGTTCGACTCTTTGATCAAACCATTAAGCACCCAGTTGGAATTGCTGACAACCTACCCGTTCAAGTAGGCAATTTAACCTTTCTAGTCGAATTTATTGTCATTGACATAGAAGAGGACCCAAACATTCCTCTAATTTTAGGTCGGCCATTCTTAGCGTCCACCAAGGCGTTATTTGATGTAGGAAATGGAAGAATGACACTTAAAAGTGGTGACAAATCGATCACCTTTATGATTCGAAAGTCTAAATCTCCACCAGCCAAAACCGTTGAACCAGTAAAAACAATTGGTAAGAACCATGTGGTTTTACCAACTCCAACGGTAATACTTAGCAATAATGAAACGCCTAAGTGTGGGGAAAATGAAGTAACACCTAATGATGACATGATAACAAAGAACCCCGTTGTTGATACGAAATTAAATGATCCCGTTATTAATAGTTCAATGAAGAAACTTATTAAACGGATTCGCGATACTAGAACCAAGGGGAACTTTAAGTTATGTAACCGGTTAGTATCCAATCTATCACCTAAAGAAAAGGAGAAACTAGTTGAAATTGTAGATATTACACAGGAATCCGACCAATGGCTTAAAGAAAAAGTCACGGATATGCAAGTTGATTATGGACCAAGAGAAATTAACGATGAAGTTAATCACAATTTTGACACCACGGCTACCTAAGTGTGGGGAGATTCAAATGTTCTAAAAAGAAAATGCTATCTAGAGTTAGTTGTTCTGTTCTCGTGTAGTTCCGAGAATGGAACCCGATTGGTCTTTTCCGCTAGCAGACACTAAAGAACTAGTTTTCTCCCTCCATTCTGAATTTTTTTTTTTAGGTTTTATATGAAATTAATATGCTTTTTAAATTTAATTTTTGTGTTTATTTAAAAAACAAAATTTACTTTATTTCTTTAAGTTAAAAATATGATTTTTAAAATTCGTCGTAAGTTGACCACTAGGTCATTGAACCGAAATTGCTTTACCCGAGGGCGGGGCGACAAATTTTGTTATCATTATTTTTAATTTTATTGATCTAAAGGATGCCAAAAATATTATATATTATAAATTTTTGAACGTGGGGTTATGCACCAAACTTCAAAAATATGTATATATATGTTTGTATTTTATGTTATATACAAAACAGGGTAAAACAACGCACTTTCAAAGACTGTCATTAAGTTCAGCAAAAGGTACTAATTTTGACGACAAGAAGCAAAATATCAAATGTGAGATAACAACAAGATGTTTGCAAACTGGGTATTTTTAATCATTTCTCTACGCTAATCACCCTCATAAATTTATAATTATAGTCTGATTTCATGCAAATGAGGGCATTGCATGATCTTAAGTGTGGGGAAGGGTTATAAATTCTCTCGGGTTTGCACTTGGTTTATTTGCCAAATTTTGTGAAAATTTGAAAAATTTTCAATTAAATGAAGTCAAAATTATGTTTATACATATTTATGAACGGTGAAAACTAGGTGTTAATACCGAAATTATCGTTACCTCGGAAAGGGCATAAATTGAGAAACAACCTAAAACGCTTGAATTCATTTAAAATGGAATAAAGGAGAATAAAAAGGCAAAGAAAGAAACTAAGTGTGGGGAGAATGTACCAAGTTATTCAATTAAAAACTATCTATCACATGTTTCTGTAAAGTTATTACAGGTGTTTTTGTTTTGGACTAAATTAACTGTTTTACCCGATTTATTAAAGAAAGATGGATCTACACGATGAATCAATTCCATCATTAAAAGGAAGTAAAGTCTTCCGAAAAAGACACGCGCTTCTTGATTTAGGTCATGAAGTTGTCGTCCAGACCAGCTGTAGGTTGACGAAAAATCTAGAAAAGTCATCTCTAAAATCAGCAGGAAATTCACGGACCTCATCATCAAACAGGGTCGCCAAGTGGTCAGATTTATCCTAACCATGAGAAGGATTTATCTCGTACAATGGGGAGGCACCGTGCAAATTAGCTTGATAAGACTAATGAATCAGATCCCCAGAAAGGATAATCTCCTTAAAGATTAAAAATCAGCATTTAAGCCTGATATTACTCAATCCTTGAGATTGACCTTAAAGATTGAGAATTCAAACTCATGGAATTCAATGATATCTAAACTCGAGCTTGAACGAGAAAATATTTTGATCAAAAATACAAACCGATTTGTTTTCTGAAAACCCATTTTCAATGCGTTCATTACCATTGAACGTAAAATCCTAGGAATTCACCTGGAATTCATTAGGTCACCTGAACAAAATCGGGTGTCAACCGTAAGAACGGTGGTTGCATAGAATGGTCGGAGACAGGACCTTGTGCCAGACCGAAAAATTATAGGATGATCTTTACTATTGCTCCTACCAAGGATAGTACTAGCATCCGACACGTTTTTAGACCATAATCAAATGCATGTCACGGGACATTGCCTTAACAGTTTCTTGTTCATCGCTTTCCTTTACAACCGGACGGTAGTTTACCGAAAGGTAATATACGGAACAAGTAAATTGGATGTGTGCTTTCCGATACCGGGATAGCAGTGGATTACACGAACCTAAATGTTTTTAGCCAAAATATTGATCCACAAATATATTTTGCAACACCAATGGTGGATCAAATCAGAAAACTTATCTAGGGTAAAAGCTAGATTGAATTTTCAAAAGATCAAATGTTTTCATAAAGATCCAATTTCCTAAAGGATCTACATTTTTATAGTCATGTGGGACTGTAAACCGCCTTTCAAATGTGCACTTTGCTTTGGAAACCGAAAGTAAATCGGCTATTTGATTGCAAGTGTCGTTGACCTAAACCCGAGGCAACTGTGGATGACACACCCACCTTTAACCATGGTTCTATTGTTAATATCATTGTTTATACCGCTCTATCAAAATCACTGATGTACAAAGTGTGAAGAATAAAGAAGTGATTCGTGTGATGTATTATATTATTTCAAGACTGTATTGCTTGAGGACAAGCAACGCTCAAGTGTGGGGATATTGATAAGGCTAAAAAGGAACATATATTTCATAGCAAAATCCCCCAAGAAAGACAAGATTTTAGTTGCAATTGTTCCATTTTCGATTAATATTTGTTTATTTTAAATAAGTGCGAAGACAAAAGGCGAAAACGAAGATTTGAAGACACAAAGGTCCAAAAAGCTCAAAAGTACAAGATACAATCAAAAAGGTTCAAATTATTGATGAAGAACGTCTAAAAATGACAAGAGTACAAGTTACAAAACGCAAAGTACACGATATAAAATTGTACGAAAGGGCGTTCGAAAATCCGGAACCGAGGCATGAACTAACTTTCAGCGCTCGACGCAACGGTGTAAAAATTACGAGTCAACTATGCACAAGAATAAAATATAATATTTAAATAATTCATAATAAGAATAATATTAAATAATAAAAAGTTGTTAATTGAGCATAGTTCAGGGGTCGTAAATGAAAATTCAATTTCATATTTTGCTTATAAAAGCGATGATTTACGATCAATGTAAGGGAGACTTTTTCGATCATTTTTTCTATTCTTTTTTTCGATCCATCTATCTATTATCAATATCAATTATCAATATCTATATTCTATATCTCTATCATAATGTTAATGTAATAAGATATAACAATAATCTTAATTTTAAGTTTAAATTATGATAATAATAAGATTTATGATAGAGATCGTTTGAGTGTGTAAGTCGAAACTCTGTCCGTGTAACGCTACGCTATAAATAATCATTGTAAGTTATGTTCTTCCTTTTTACATTAATGTCTCGTAGCTAAGTTATTATTATGCTTATTTGAGCCGAAGTAATCGTGATGTTGGGCTAAAATATTAAGACGGGGTTATTGAACTTTGTACCATAATTAAGGTTTGGGCAAAAGACCGACACTTGTGGAAATTGGACTATTGACTATTAATAGATGGGGGGTATTGTCTAATTGAGTGACAACTCATTGGAGTCTGTCGAACCTATCTTCAAATTAATTAACCTAATAATTAATAATGATTATGGTTGTCCTATTTAGTGACGTTCATATGGAATCTGTTATAATCATTTAATTAATCAATTGGGTTGGGTAATTGATTATTCATTCTGATCAAGTGGATGAATTAATATTCATAAACTAATTAAAACAGGGGTGGATTACATACAGTGATAACTGGTGTAATTGTTGACAGAAGTGATAACTGCGTCACAGTTTAAATCCTTAATCAGTTGGAATATTTGACTTCGGGTATAAGGGTAATTTGACGAGGATACTCGCACTTTATATTTATGACCGATGGACTATTATGGACAAAAACCAGATAGACGTATCAAATAAACCAGGACAAAGGACAATTAACCCATGGTAATAAATTAAAATCAACACGTCAAACATCATGATTACGGAAGTTTAAATAAGCATAATTCTTTTATTATATTTCTCATCGTATCTTTATTTACTGTCATTTTATTACTCGCAATTTTATTTACTGTCATTTTATTTATTGTCATTATTTTACGCACTTTAATTATCGTCATTTATCTTTACGCTTAAAATATAGAATCGACAAACCGGTCATTAAACGGTAAAACCCCCCTTTTATAATAATATTACTACTTATATAATTATATATATTTTATATAAATATAGTTAAAAATATAGTAAGTATCACCAGCTTCCTGTGGAACGAACCGGACTTACTAAAAACTACACTACTCTACGATTAGGTACACTGCCTATAGTGTTGTAGCAAGGTTTAGGTATATCCCATCCGTAAATTAATAAAACTTGTGTCATATTTTGTAGTATTTTGTATTAAAAATAATACTATTTCGTACCCTCACGCTACAACATCAGACACCAATCGAGGGGGCAAGGTTAGGACCCCACCGAGGCGGCAAGGTAGGATTTGTGTGAGGTCGACCGTGGTAGCCTGGTCGGGTCATGATGTTACTGTCTGTTCAGTATAGCATAGAAGGACACATGTGTTGCATCTGGATGGTTATACAGTAGATACAGTAAAGCGGACTATCAGTAGACTCTATAATGATCAGCTAAGTCATGTGCTCGTACAAGCCACCGATCCTCATATTGTCAGTTGTTGTATGCTAGTTAAGGACGTTAGCATATTTGTGACCCTTGGATGTTCAGCTGCTTATGCTTTGTCTGTTAGATAGTATCCATTCACTTAGCAGTTGTGCTAACTCCCTCACATTTCTACCCATTGCAGGTTTAGGGACTACTGTAGGATGGGTGTTGCCGTGGGTTAGAAGACATGTTTGACTATAAGTTGAACTTTGATGTTTTCTTATCTAATACTGTTTTCACGTAACAACGTTGTTGTATAAAGTTAGATTGTAAACTATGTTATGTAAACGTTAACTATGGTTATTTTGTAATTAAAGGCACTTCTGATGTGATAAAAAATATCAGGGTGTTACACTAAGGAACTAGGAACATATGCACTACTCTTTTGAACAACTACTCTTTTGAAGAAACTCTTGAATGTAGTGATATCGGCTAAAAAGTCACATTTTTACCCCGGTATTGAGGCCCAAAAACAATAAAGTTCCAAGATTTATCACCAAAATACCCTCTTCGTTGGTTAAAATTGAAGATCAAGTGATTACGAAGACGGTGAAAAAAGAATCAAGAGAATCGGAGCTAAAACGAAGATTCTAGAGCGAAAACGGTGAAGGACAAGAAACCAAGCTACGATCAAGGAAATCAAGTTACGATCCAGTGAAATCAGCAAGCCAAATGTTTTGCCATAATGGAAAATGGCTTTCCAAATGGCCCAAGCAAATGTGCATAAAAAACGGGCCACCAGGCAAACGACCTCTGCAAACGGCCTGCCAAACGGCTTGCCATACATCCAGACAGCCATTTTCAGGACAATTTCACTTCTATTTAAATGGTCTTTTTCATCCATTTTTACACAAACTTCAATTCAATTCTTTCCCTCTCTTTCTACAATATTAGTCATACTTTCAAGGTCTTCGACTCCGTGCTGGAAACCTAGTACCCGGAGAAGAACGCCGAAAATTGTGTTAGGAGCGGTTTGGAGTTTGAAGTTGTCACTTTTGTATTTGGAACTCGTTTAATCTACTGGTACTTCTATAATTTATCTTTATATAATGTTTTCCATTATTATGCTTTGTGATATTGTTGCCATGATTAGCGAGTAGTTATCTTTAGTGCATGCTATGATGTAGCCAGTTATAATGCCGAAATAATATTATGGTTTGTGTATGTTGTCGAGATGCTTTCTGATTATGCTTTAAACTCAATCGCTTTTTCAACTAATAGAACGTAGTTATCGGCTCTGTTATTGGGAAGTCGCAAACCCCGATTCAGAGTACACTATCTTTGTCACCCCTTGGTAAGAGAAGTCTATCGGATACAACGTAAGTTTGACTGAGGCACACCGGTTGTAGTAAGTCCACCGAGCCTTGGATTCCAACTGAGGACTCTTTCGTAGTGAAACGTCTGACTAGACCATTAATACATTGTCAGTCCTAGACCATGCTAGTGTAGTCACCAAGCATATAAACTTCGTACGTGCACGCTGAAGCACAATGGTTATTGTAAGCTGTACTTCTGCTAAGTAAGGCCATGGAACCCGGTTAGTGTTGATTAGTACACCTCACCATAACACGGTCTCAAGCATTGCACCCCGCTTGAGGGATTCTTAGTTAACTAAGGAACTGTTTGTTTAAACACATAAAGGATTGGACCGTTAGGATAACCGAACGTGTTCATGGAAGTCAAACTCGACTTGGCCATGGTGTTCTTTATAGTTGAACTCTTTTAAGGGCTTAACTATCTTTTAAACCCAATCACTAACGAAAGCATCGAAACACATCACGTCTCTTGAATACGGCAAACCCTGCAATCTATTATGCTTAAGAAAGTTTAGACCTTTGTGGAATGTTAATACGTCACCCAACCGAGTCGCTCAATTGGATGAGCCGTCTGTACGTGTATGCCTGTAGTCAGACTGTAGGGGCATCGGGGGTAAGGGACATTACTGTCTATTCAGAATCTTCAAGCCTATCGCTTTACCCAGTGACATGTCTTATGACAGGGGCGTTTAGGACCAGTGTAATGAATACGAGGTCACTACCTATTCATGAGCCAGCATTCCATAATCTCGGCAAAGTAACTGATGAAATCATAGTGTGCGCTTGTTTTAACCTTATCTGAATTACAAATTTTATCTCATTTACTTCACTTTATCTTATAAATTAGAAAACCCAAAAATTAGGTAACAAAACCGCTACTCCTTCACTTTAGGATTATCTTAAGCTTTAATTATAGGTTCGATTCTAATTATATCTTAAAAATACGACTCTAGGTCATACTTCCCTTACTCATAATAAGGAGTAGTACGATTAGGTCCCGCTAAATATAAATTTAAAACTATTGCTATCTCTTGATAAGCCGTTTTTGACGCCTTACGACCTGAAGACACCGCATAAATAAAACCGCTTGTTTCGTCCTTATCACTGAAGAGAGAAAGTTTTTGGCACCGCTGTCGAGGAGCAGGTATCAGACAATTATGCTTTTATCAAACTTATTCGCAAGCATTTAGTGGTGTCTAAGAAAGACAATTATACACGGACTTGGTTGTTGGATTTTCCGAACAGTCTCCAATTATATTGGAACCAAAAGGATCCTGCCTCTCCGTAGTCAGCCTGGCCACTTGGTTTGTTGAATAGCTCGTGCAAAGCTCTATTATCGAAATAACAGGGAATCAGTAGTAAGAACCAAAAACATATTTAAACTTAGGATAACTACCTTAGACTACCTTAGGATAAGTTAGATTACTTTAGATTACCTTAGATTACTTTAGATTACCTTAGAATAAATTAGATTACCTTAGATTAAATTAGGAACTTAGCTTATCTACCATAAAATTTAAAAACAAAAGGCATACCCAGTGTATGACCCAAACCGATCTAGACCAGGGCCGTTGTTATTCGTACATGATCCAGACGCAATAATCTCTAAAGCACGCAAAGAAGAACGAATAAGAAATCGAATGGCATTACACGTTACTTTAGCAGAAAACACCAAACCCTCGATTGAAGGTCGAAGAGGACCGATCATATTCTCAGATATTCAAGGACACTCGTTCGAGTTAAACATCACCTTATACAGCTTATTCAAAATAGCTGCCAGTTTCATGGATTACCGAATGACGATCCTAACTCTCACCTTGATAAATTAATATCTCTTTCGAACTCCTACAAACAGCCAGGGATAGGACAAGATATAGTTCGGCTATACATTTTCCCCTATTCTCTCACTCATCATGCACAAACATGGTTTGAAGGTTTGGAAAAAGATTCCATCACGTCATGGACGGAGATGGATACTAAATTCCTAACCAAATATTTCCCTCCTTTTAAACAAACCAAGCTTAAGAATGACATGTTTAACTTTAAAAAAAGGTATGATGAATCTTTTTATACTGCATGGCAGCGATTTAAAACCCTGCTGAAGAAATGCCCTAATCAACAGTTAGAACTATCAGCTCAAATCTGTACCTTCTACAATGGTCTTACGGTAAATCATAGGATGACGATCAATGCAACAGCTCAAGGAAATCTGATGAACCAAACCGCAGATGAAGCATGGGAATCGCTCGAGAACATGACAATGCATCATCATGACTGGAATAGTGGTGAAACAGCTTCATCATCTGCTCTACTCTCCGCACTTAAAAAATTAAACAAAGGCCATAAAATCCCTCACGGATAAGATGGAATCTCTTGCCAAACAACTCGAAGAATTGAAGACGCAGCCGCAGCAGGTTAACCAGATTCAGGCCTGTGTTAATTATACCAATCCGCAACCCACTAAAGAATATCAAGTTGAGTACGAGAACCCTGACGGTTCAGTTTGTTACGTTCAATACCCAGCTCGTCAATCAAATCTCGGATTCAATCAACAACCTAGGGTTAACTAATTTTAAAGAAACAACCAGCCTTTTCGCTATCGTTACCCACCTTATCCACCCCAACAATGTCAATTGACCTACGATCAACCACTTCCACTCACTGGTCCACCAGTTGAGGAAAATTCCCCAACCACCCAAATTACAAAAGTAACTAACCCTACTCTCGGGACTGATGATCAGTTGACTCAGTTCCTTCAAGGGCAACAACAGCTAAATCAGAGAAATGCATCTTGACAAGACCAGACAGAGATACTAATGAGAAATCAATTGGCTCTGCTCAAAATTCTAAAAACACAGCTCGGACAATTATCACAACGCCTTGAAACCCGAACCCAAGGAAGATTACCTAGTAATACTATCCAAAATCCCCCACATAGAGGAAGCTAAGCAAATGGACTCCATAATCCCAAAGGAAAAACCACGGAGAAGGTCAGCTAGGCTCAAGAACAAATCGACATATACTCAGAAGCTGCCCACTACAACTCCAGTTTGTGTACCTTATCCTGGAAAGCTACAAGAAGAACCATCCAAGCCTGATACCTACAAACTTGATGGGAGATTCTTGGACACCATGTCCAAAGTCCCCAACCAGAAGAGATACATCCGAAGGCTTCTCTCTACGAAGGAAAAGATACCAGATTTGAACAAAATTCCACTGAGTGAAGAATGCTCAGCATTGCTTAGAAACTCTCTACGCAAAAGCTAAGAGATACGAGACGATTCATTTTCCCGCGTTCAATCTACAAGTCTGGAACTGTGACAACCCGAAAATTTTTGACCAAATTTAAACTTGATCTTTATATTATTCCGACACGATAAGCAAAGTTTGTTAAGTTGAATCTCAAGAAGTGTAAACTGTATTCATACATTCATTTAACCTCGACCAAATACCGACGATTCACGAACCATTATATGAACGGATATGATTATATATGTATATGTTATAACTTGAAAACATTAACAAAGTATTTGATGAATAATACTTTACATGATCGTATTTGTTTCAAAATATATTTAATATATTTATCGACGGAAATATAAGTTAATATCAAATGATTGAATTATCAGATACATTGTGATTATGATTACGGGTTTCTGTTATGAGGTCCACTATGATTTAAGAAATCTACTCTTTTTAACGATATTCGAAATAATTGGTAAAGAGATCTTCATATGAGAACAATGTGTCAAATAACGAAAATTAGACAAAAGTTAGTGGAAGACTAGATTTCATAATAATCAATTGATTTAGTTACAAGTGTATGAAAACATTTTTTGATATAATGGAATTTGATTATTAAAATGTCCTTGTTTAAATAATGTGAATTAGAATATTAATTGTTGTGTATATAATTAACTTGCAACGTATATTTAAAACGTGTTTATAATTATTGAATATATATAATTTCAAATTAGTTAAGTATATAGTAGTAACACTTGTTTATTTGATTCGATTGATTTTTAGATATGTTATTTAAAACGTTTGAGGAGTTGAAATAAACGTTGGCGCATAAATGAATTATATTAAATTAAATTTTAGAGCGTAAACGTTAGGTGATATAATAATATCTATTGTTTAAACAATTTTAATTTATATATATTAAACTTTGAAATATAATTAGTTTTTGAAAAAACTAAATATTATATTAGTAAATAAATATTTCTAAAATATATAAGTCTATATTTCTAAATGAAAATATATTTATATTTTACGAAGTGAAAAAATATAATATTAACTTGGTCATAAAACGTTTTGTATTTAAAATAATATTATTAAACATACTTTGATAAATAACGAGATTTTGATTTATAGAAGCAAATAACCATAACACTCAAATGTATAAGTTATGTTTTGGGTAAGATAGTTTATCGATGATTAAATCTAATTATTGATAAAGGTACACGTCGTGAAACGTAAAGTACAAGTTTTCTAAGCGTACGAAAAGGCGTTCGAAAAACCGAAACCGGTATGTAAGTCGAGCGTTAACGTACAATTCATCGGTGCTAAAATTGTAAATCAACTATGCACGAGAATATAATATAATATTTAATTAATTCTAAAGATTAAATATATTATATATTAAATAATATATATATTAGTGTCGGTAGGCATAAATTGTGAATTGGAGCTGAATTTTTCATGCCATGCTATCGCATGGCCATATAGGCAAAATCCCATGCGATCGCATGGTGGGGGTAGGTGGGTGAAATGTGCTATATAATCGAACGAATTCTGGTTCAATTTCTTTATCTATCTCTCGCACCCATTCTATATTTATATATTATTATTATAATAATAATAATAAACATTATTATTATTATTATTATTATTATTATTATTATTATTATTATTATTTTATCATTATTATTATTATTATTATCATTATTATTATTATTATTATTATTATTATTATTATTATTAAATCATATTATTATTATTATTAGTAGTATTATTATTAGTATACATAAAATACTACGACGGAGTGCTGTTCGAATGATTTCAAAATGGGTTTTTCGAGTGGGATAGAGCTAAGGAAATTATGGGGTATAGCTATGGAGGTTATGGGTATTATTCGGGGGTATGCTCATGAGTCAAATCTAGTGTTTATCATCTCCGTTGTGTCTACGTACTTTCCTGCAATATTGAATCACAATATTGATACGTGAGCACTCATATCTTATCTTTTATATATTAATAGTGTATCCCTGACTAGTGCTCGAGTATATATGATTATGCATGCTTGTATGCTAAATTTTGTCATTAGATAGTTTAGGATGAATCACGAATTTGATACATATGTTATTGATATAAGGTATATGATATGTTTGTCGTTGGAAAGCTGGCAAAAAATTAATAACTTTTCATTTAGAAATCGTGTGGTTTTGATGTACGGATTAAAAGATATAGCCAACTGAATTATTATTAATTTTAGTATTATTATTATTACTATCTTCGTTATTATCGTCGTTATTATTATCTAATAATAATAATTATTATTATTATCATTATCGTTATTAATATAAGTATTAATATTAAAAATTGTTATCATTATTATTAATACTATCGTTATTATCACTAAGGTTATTATTAATATTATTATTATGATTATTATTATTATTATCGATAATATTAAAAAGTATCGTTATTATTAATATTATCATATTTGTTAGAAAATGTATTCATTAAAACTACCATTTTATGAATATTATTAGTATTAATTATAACAACAATATCATTATCACTTTTATCATCATTAACATGATTATAATAATATTATTTATTTTTAAAATTATTATTATCATTAATTAAACATAAATAATGTTATTATTATTATTATTATTATTAAAATAATTAATATTATTATTATTACAAATAATACAACTTTTGTTCATTATTATTATTATCAATATTATTTTATCAAATAAATATGTGATACAAAGATATTTTTATCACACGTAATATAATTACATTAATAATAAATACCACTATATTTTTATGATATCAAGTGAACTTTATAAATTTTATTACTTGAGATATATAAAAAGTATATTTTTATCATATATAAATTTTAATATAAATTTTTATTTATTAATAAATGATTTATATTATTTACTCTAATAAAATATGATAAATATATTTAAATATATAAAACGACTATATTTAAGTTATACAATAAACATGTATAGATTTTGGAAGTCATTTTGGGACAAATTGACTTTTATTGACTCTTGCATGATAATCTCGAGCATTAGGATTGTGATACACTATGACCTGACCTAGATTGTTAGACATTTATTTGACCAACATATACTAATATAGGTTCGTGAATCCGAGGCCAACCTTGCACTTGTTCAATGCCATCATATGTATTTTTACTACAAAATACAGTATCGTGAGTTCATTACTCCCTTTTTATATGTATTTTTGGGACTGAGAATACATGCGCTGCTTTTATAACTGTTTTACGAAATAAACACAAGTACTTGAAACTACATTCTATGATTGAATTATTATACTGGATATCACCCTTTTAGCTTGGTAGCCTAAGAATTTGGGAACAGACCCCCAAATTGACGTGAATCCTGAAGATAGATCTATGGACTTTGACACGTCCCATCCGGGTTACAGATGCTTTAGTACTTCGATTTTATATACAGATGAGTGTACCTGTATATTAGGGATATTCTAGATGCATTTGTTAATGTCGGTTACCAGGTGTTCACCATATGAATGATTTTTTATTCACAGGTTATGCGTACTATTTTGTACTCGGGTTACGTGTACAATTATATATCTGAAATCTTATGGACTATTAAAATGATGGAAATGAATGTTTATGATAAACTAATGAACTCACCAACCTTTTGGTTGACACTTGAAAGCATGTTTATTCTCAGGTTTGAAAGAAATCTTTCGCTGTGCATTTCCTCATTTAGAGATATTACTTGGAGTCATTCATGGCATATTTCAAAAGACGTTGCATTCAAGTCATTGAGTTCAATAAAGATTATTATTAAGAAGATAGCAGATTAAGTCATTTATAGATTGGGACATATTATGAAATGGTATGCATGCCTGTTAACTTTCAATGTAATGAAAGGTTATCTTTTAAAAACGAATGCAATGTTTGTAAAATTTATCATGTAGAGGTCAAATTTCCTCGTGATGTAACCATATGTTATTGTATTCGTCCTTATGGATTAGGACGAGTCGCTTCATGTGGTATCAGAGCGGTGGTCTTAGCGAACCAGTTCTTGCATTAGTGTGCCTAACTGATAGCTATTAAGATGCATTAGTGAGTCTGGACTTCGACCGTGTGAGATGGATCCCTCGAATAGTTCAAGTTCATCGGATTCTGATATGGAGTTTCATTCAAGCTCCGAAATCAGTGTGACCGGAATGGATCAACCAATTAGTCATCATCTATTCTGGATGAATTGGGGATGGGTTCATAGCCTACTTAATCATTGGAGACAAGAAGAAGGCGATCCCTTCCATCCACCACATTGCCCTCTTGGCGAAGACCCTGAAGCACTTACCAGTGAACCTGTTCGAGACACCATTTTCTCTCTCATTTCCAGAATGTCTCGTCACGACTACATATTATCTCAAATTTTAGATCTTATTCATCCGCTCGTCTGAACCACCAATCATCCCGGTGTAATAGAAGAATTCAATGAGATTCGCGCTCGGGTAGTGGCTTTGAAGAATATGGTGCAAAGGTTACAAGCACCAGCAGCAGCACCGGCAACAACAACACCATCACCACCACTGTGACGACCTGGAAATTTTCGACCAAATTTAAACTTAAACTTTATATGGTTTCGACATGATAAGCAAAGTCTATTTAATTGAATCTCAGAAATTTTGAACTGTTTCATATATTCAATTGACATTCGACTGCTTTCGACGATTCACGAACAATTAATTGTAAATAGATATGTGTGTATGTATATATAAATAATAATTCAAAATATAATTTGAAGTAATATATGTTGTTGTTATTAAAAATTAATAAAATAAAAATAGAACATTATAATAATTATTATTTACAACATAACTATATAAATAAAGTATAGTAAAAATAAATATTAAATGATTGTAATACTCGTTTGATGTTCTGATTGATATTAAGCAAACTAAATTCAAACTTATATGATTTTAAAATAAACGGTGATCCGAAAATGAGTTCTATAAATTATAGACTTATTAAAAATGTATTTAGGAGCTGTTTGTTAAATTTTAGAACTTTTTATATTTTACCCAGAATTGAGAGGGACAGTTGATGTAATTTTTATTTAATAAATTAATGATCAAATCTTATACCATAATGACCAAAATAAATAAAACTACTTAATTTAAAAATATGGGATTTTTCTGAAGACTTTTATCCGCTACTGATTTCAAATAGTGGACGATACACAGTCCGTGAAAACTGTCGGTAGAAGATGCCAATTTAATGGCTGATATACTGTGGCTAATTGAATTATATCTTAATTATTACTGTACGATATTGATATTATTAAGATTATTGTGTAATAATTAGTATTATTACTATTTGCTTTTCATCAATCTCCAGCTTATATATATATATATATATATATATATATATATATATATATATATATATATATATATATATATATATATATATATGATGCCAGAGATATAGATAAATACACCCACGACCACTTTTCCTCTCAACCATTCATCACCTTTCGTTGATCATCTTCACGACACCTTGATTACCACCTTGCAAATCACTTCACCATCACACACCACCATCATTATCATTAATATTTCTTTTATTACTTTCGTTGTCTGTTTCAAGAACATCACTACCACCTTAAACCAAACCTTCTTCTTCTTCGCAAACCCACTAGAACCACACTTTGAAACAACCAAACCCACTTGCAGTTACTATTTATCATCATCATCATTCGAGAATTACTGTTTTACATACTCACTATATTCGATTTCTATTTTCGTTCAAACCAAAACCTCCGTTAAACACCTCCCGGTAACTACCTACAACACCATGGATACACTACTAAACCCACTTCTTCGACCACCTTTGTTTCTGCTTCTTCTCCGGTTTATCAATCATCACTTCCACCCTTGAAGACCCAACATCACCAACCATCTTCTTCTTCGACAACCACCACGGCTACCACCTTCTCTAGTATGTCTCTTCCTTCTTCTTGTTATCTCCTTTGTGAACTCACAAAAACCACCGGACGTCCATTACTACCACCTTCGAACTATCCCATCACAAACACCATAACCACCATTACGTGAATCCTTGTAGACTGTTAACGACTTCTGCTTCTGTCCGAGACACAACACCAACATCCTTTTCGAACATCTTTAAAAACCTGGAACCTATCACCACAACCTTTATATATATATATATATATATATACATATATATATATATATATATATATATATATATATATATATATATATATATATATATATATGTATATATATTTCTTTTCTTTCTTTCTTTCTTTGTGTAACCACATCAAACCCATCATTAAACCTCTTGATATTATTCGCTATCCTACTGTTTCTGTTTCTGATTACTAACAACACCATGAACCGCCATGAAAACTGTAGTGACCCGAACTTTTCCATGTTTATATATATTAATTGATATTGATATTTACGTGATTAAATGTTTCCAACATGTTAAGAAATCAAACTTGTTAAGACTTGATTAATTGAAATATGTTTCATATAGGCAATTGACCACCCAAGTTGACCGGTGATTCACGAACGTTAAAACTTGTAAAAACTATACGATGACATATATATGGTTATATATATAGTTAACATGTTTTTATTATAAGTATGTATCTCATTAGGTATTTTAACAATGAGTTATATACATAAAAATGAGACTATTAATTTAAGAAACTCGAAAACGATATATATAACGATTATCGTTATAACAACGTCTTACTAGGTACATATGAATCATATTAAGATATTGATACACTTGGTTAATTATGTTAAATGATAATTAAATATATTATTAAGTGTATTAACAATGAAATACATATGTAAAAATAAGACTACTAACTTAATGATTTCGAAACGAGACATATATGCAACGATTATCGTTGTAACGACATTTAACTGTATATACATCATACTAAGATATATTATATATCATAATATCATGATAATATAATAATTTAACATCTCATTTGTTATAATAAACAATGGATTAACAACATTCAACAAGATCGTTAACCTAAAGGTTTCAAAACAACATTTACATGTAACGACTAACGATGACTTAACGACTCAGTTAAAATGTATATACATGTAGTGTTTTAATATGTATTCATACACTTTTGAAAGACTTCAAGACACTTATCAAAATACTTCTACTTAACAAAAATGCTTACAATTACATCCTCGTTCAGTTTCATCAACAATTCTACTCGTATGCACCCGTATTCGTACTCGTACAATACACAGCTTTTAGATGTATGTACTATTGGTATATACACTCTAATGATCAGCTCTTAGCAGCCCATGTGAGTCACCTAACACATGTGGGAACCATCATTTGGCAACTAGCATGAAATATCTCATAAAATTACAAAAATATGAGTAATCATTCATGACTTATTTACATGAAAACAAAATTACATATCCTTTATATCTAATCCATACACCAACGACCAAAAACATCTACAAACACTTTCATTCTTCAATTTTCTTCATCTAATTGATCTCTCTCAAGTTCTATCTTCAAGTTCTAAGTGTTCTTCATATATTTTACAAGTTCTAGTTACATAAAATCAAGAATACTTTCAAGTTTGCTAGCTCACTTCCAATCTTGTAAGGTGATCATCCAACCTCAAGAAATCTTTGTTTATTACAGTAGGTTATCATTCTAATACAAGGTAATAATCATATTCAAACTTTGGTTCAATTTCTATAACTATAACAATCTTATTTCAAGTGATAATCTTACTTGAACTTGTTTTCGTGTCATGATTCTGCTTCAAGAACTTCGAGCCATCCAAGGATCCGTTGAAGCTAGATCCATTTTTCTCTTTTCCAGTAGGTTTATCCAAGGAACTTAAGGTAGTAATGATGTTCATAACATCATTCGATTCATACATATAAAGCTATCTTATTCGAAGGTTTAAACTTGTAATCACTAGAACATAGTTTAGTTAATTCTAAACTTGTTCGCAAACAAAAGTTAATCCTTCTAAGTTGACTTTTAAAATCAACTAAACACATGTTCTATATCTATATGATATGCTAACTTAATGATTTAAAACCTGGAAACACGAAAAACACCGTAAAACCGGATTTACGCCGTCGTAGTAACACCGCGGGCTGTTTTGGGTTAGTTAATTAAAAACTATGATAAACTTTGATTTAAAAGTTGTTATTCTGAAAAAATGATTTTTATTATGAACATGAAACTATATCCAAAAATTATGGTTAAACTCAAAGTGGAAGTATGTTTTCTAAAATGGTCATCTAGACGTCGTTCTTTCGACTGAAATGACTACCTTTACAAAAACGACTTGTAACTTATTTTTACGACTATAAACCTATACTTTTATGTTTAAATTCATAAAATAGAGTTCAATATGAAACCATAGCAATTTGATTCACTCAAAACGGATTTAAAATGAAGAAGTTATGGGTAAAACAAGATTGGATAATTTTTCTCATTTTAGCTACGTGAAAATTGGTAACAAATCTATTCCAACCATAACTTAATCAACTTGTATTGTATATTAAGTAATCTTGAGATACCATAGACACGTATACAATGTTTCGACCTATCATGTCGACACATCTATATATATTTCGGAACAACCATAGACACTCTATATGTGAATGTTGGAGTTAGCTATACAGGGTTGAGGTTGATTCCAAAATATATATAGTTTGAGTTGTGATCAATACTGAGATACGTATACACTGGGTCGTGGATTGATTCAAGATAATATTTATCGATTTATTTCTGTACATCTAATTGTGGACAACTAGTTGTAGGTTACTAACGAGGACAGCTGACTTAATAAACTTAAAACATCAAAATATATTAAAAGTGTTGTAAATATATTTTGAACATACTTTGATATATATGTATATATTGTTATAGGTTCGCGAATCAACCAGTGGCCAAGTCTTACTTCCCGACGAAGTAAAAATCTGTGAAAGTGAGTTATAGTCCCACTTTTAAAATCTAATATTTTTGGGATGAGAATACATGCAGGTTTTATAAATGATTTACAAAATAGACACAAGTACGTGAAACTACATTCTATGGTTGAATTATCAAAATCGAATATGCCCCTTTTTATTAAGTCTGGTAATCTAAGAATTAGGGAACATACACCCTAATTGACGCGAATCCTAAAGATAGATCTATCGGGCCCAACAAGCCCCATCCAAAGTACCGGATGCTTTAGTACTTCGAAATTTATATCATATCCGAAGGGTGTCCCGGAATGATGGGGATATTCTTATATATGCATCTTGTTAATGTCGGTTACCAGGTGTTCACCATATGAATGACTTTTATCTCTATGTATGGGATGTGTATTGAAATATGAAATCTTGTGGTCTATTATTATGATTTGATATATATAGGTTAAACCTATAACTCACCAACATTTTTGTTGACGTTTTAAGCATGTTTATTCTCAGGTGATTATTAAGAGCTTCCGCTGTTGCATACTTAAATAAGGACGAGATTTGGAGTCCATGCTTGTATGATATTGTGTAAAAACTGCATTCAAGAAACTTATTTTGTTGTAACATATTTGTATTGTAAACCATTATGTAATGGTCGTGTGTAAACAGGATATTTTAGATTATCATTATTTGATAATCTACGTAAAGCTTTTTAAACCTTTATTGATGAAATAAAGGTTATGGTTTGTTTTAAAATGAATGCAGTCTTTGAAAAACGTCTCATATAGAGGTCAAAACCTCGCAACGAAATCAATTAATATGGAACGTTTTTAATCTATAAGAACGGGACATTTCAGTTGGTATCCGAGCGTTGGTCTTAGAGAACCAGAAAATTTGCATTAGTGTGTCTTATCAAGTTTGTTAGGATGCATTAGTGAGTCTGGACTTCGACCGTGTTTACTTGAAAAAATGATTGCTTAACAAATTTTGTTGGAAACTATATATTTTTAACATGTGAATATTATGTGATATATTAATCTCTTAACGCGTTTGATATTATGTGATAGATGTCTACCTCTAGAACAAGTCCCATTGACTCACCTAATAATAATGAAGAGTCAAATGTAAATTGGAATGATTCGTGGACTGATTCACAAGTTCCCGAAGAGGAACCGGAAGAAGAGTCGTAACCGGAAGAAGAATCGGAACCGGAAGAAGAATCGGAACCGGATGAAGAAATAGAACTGGTGGGGGAAATAATAAAACGGTTAAGTAAAAGAGAATCCTCAACCAACCGACCAAGGTTAATTATGGTCAATGGGATTTCCGCCAAGGAAGCAAAATATTGGGAGGATTACCAATTCTCCGATGAATCGGATTCCGACGAGAATTCCGATGATGTTATAGAAATTACCCCAACTGAATTTAAAAAGGCAAAAGAAAATAATAAGGGAAAGGGCATAAAAATAGATAAATCTAATTCCAACCCCGATGAACTTTATATGTATCGTCAACCCCCGAAGTCCTTAAGTTGTAACAATGACCCGGGAACCTCTAAACCACCAGGTTTTTCTAAACCAATGTGGACAACGACGGCTCTTATTAGGGGAACATCATATATCCCTAGAAACTTGGCAAAACGAACCAAAACCGAACAAGAAGAAACGATCGAGTCGGAATAAGATAGTTGTATTCGTGTGGTGTAATATATGTAATATAGTGTGCTTATGCTTTATGATATATGTAAAAATTGCTTGTATTAATAAGTATTTTTTTTTATGAATCTAACTCTTGTCTATTTTACAGTATAAAAACACAAAATGGATAGACAACCCAATATTTTAAGAGACCTACCCGGAGACATGATTGATGAAATCTTGTCTAGAGTCGGTCAGAATTCCTCGGCACAACTATTTAAGGCGAGATCAGTTTGTAAGACATTCGAAGAACGTTCCAAAAATGTCTTGGTTTATAAGAGACTTTCGTTTGAAAGATGGGGGATATCACATTGGGAAACCCATAAGTTACGATGTGTTTACTTTGACGCATATATTGCGGGGAACCCAAATGCTATTTTACGCAACGGGTTAAGAAATTATTTTGAGTCAATATATCCGAATATTGGACATCGTGATTTAGAAAAAGCGGCTAACATGCAACATAAAGAAGCATGTTATGCTTACGGATTAGTAATGTTCGCTTCTCACCAAAGTGAGAACAAGAACATCGGGCTACAACTATTAAACAAAACGTTTCCACAAGTGACGGAGTCGGTAATTGGGGTAAGAAATGAGGTTTTTAGATTGTTACGGGACTGTTGGACATTACGTAACCCTCGTCCCTTTGACGACGTTACAACACGCTGTCTTATCAACGGCCATAACAGTTATGTTCCACATGACCAAGGATGGGAAGTAATCCTAGTAAAACCAGAATGCATGACTTGTTTCTGGACGTATGAATTACGTGTCTTTATTGCCTTTGCTGAACGACTTGTGTACTAGCTAGAATTATCTTCACAACTATCTTGTATCAAAGTTATTGTGTGCTATATTTCATGCTTTATGTAAAATAAGCGGTATTGTAAGTTTGTAAAATATTGTATAAAAGTTTGAACGCGAATTATTATTATAATCAGTTTTTCATATAGAATTGTAGTAGTTGAATTGTATATTAGCTACTAAGTATGAACTTAACGGGTAGGTACTACCCGAATTTAAACTTATAAAACGCTAATATGAAGAAAAAGCTTTTATAAATGAGTTCATATTATGCTACGAAATACTATTAACTACTCTTAATATTCTGTATGATTAACTTGTTCCATTTGACTATTTTGAAGGAAATGGCACCGACTACTCGACACACCGTGAATATGAATGAAGAGGAATTCCGTACTTTTCTAGCTTCAAACATAGCCGCAGTACAGGCTGCGCTACATACCAACAATAACCTTGGATCTAGTAGTACAGGAAATCGTGTAGGATGCACCTATAAAGAATTCACTGCCTGCAAACCTTTGGAATTTGATGGAACCGAAGGACCGATCGGATTGAAACGGTGGACCGAGAAGGTCGAATCGGTGTTTGCCATAAGTAAGTGTACTGAAGAGGACAAAGTGAAGTACGCTACGCATACCTTCACAGGTTCTGCGTTAACATGGTGGAATACCTATCTAGAGCAAGTGGGACAAGACGATGCGTACGCACTACCGTGGTCAGCATTCAAGCACTTGATGAACGAGAAGTACCATCCCAGAACCGAGGTCAATAAGCTCAAGACAGAACTTAGAGGGTTACGAACCCAAGGATTTGATATTACCACGTACGAAAGACGATTCACAGAATTGTGCCTATTGTGTCCGGGAGCATTCGAAGATGAGGAAGAGAAGATCGACGCGTTTGTGAAAGGATTACCGGAAAGAATCCAAGAAGATATAAGTTCACACGAGCCCGCCTCCATACAACAGGCATGTAGAATGGCTCACAAACTAGTGAACCAGATTGAAGAAAGAATTAAAGAACAGACTGCTGAAGAGGCCAATGTGAAGCAAGTTAAAAGAAAGTGGGAGGAAAACGGTGATAAGAATCACCAATACAACAACAACAGTAATTACAACAATAATCGCAACAATTATCCCAACAATCGCAACATCAATCGCAACTACAACAAACGGCCCAACAACAACAACAACAACAACAACAACAACAACAATAGCAACTACAACAATCATCCCAACAACAATAATAACCGCAACAACAACAACAATCAGAAGCAGCTATGCCAAAGGTGTGAAAAGTATCACTCGGGGTTCTGCACCAAATTTTGCAACAAGTGCAAAAGAAATGGTCATAGCGCGGCGAAGTGTGAGGTCTACGGACCAGGGGTTAATAGAACGAAAGGAACAAATGGTGTCGGAACGAGTAATGGCGGAGCAAGTAGTGTCGGAGCAAGTTATGCCAATGTAGTTTGTTATAAATGTGGAAAACCGGGCCACATTATTAGAAATTTCCCGAACCAGGAGAACACGAATGGACAAGGCCGCGGAAGAGTTTTCAATATTAATGCGGCAGAGGCACAGGAAGACCCGGAGCTTGTTACGGGTACGTTTCTTATTGACAATAAATCTGCTTACGTTTTATTTGATTCGGGTGCGGATAGAAGCTATATGAGTAGAGATTTTTGTGCTAAATTAAGTTGTCCATTGACGCCTTTGGATAGTAAATTTTTACTCGAATTAGCAAATGGTAAATTAATTTCAGCAGATAATATATGTCGGAATTGAGAAATTAAACTGGTTAGCGAAACATTTAAGATTGATTTGATACCAGTAGAGTTAGGGAGTTTTGATGTGATAATCGGTATGGACTGGTTGAAAGAAGTGAAAGCAGAGATCGTCTGTTACAAAAATGCAATTCGCATTATACGAGAAAAAGGAAAACCCTTAATGGTGTACGGAGAAAAGGGCAACACGAAGCTACATCTTATTAGTAATTTGAAGGCACAAAAACTAATAAGAAAAGGTTGCTATGCTGTTCTAGCACACGTCGAGAAAGTACAAACTGAAGAAAAGAGCATCAATGATGTTCCCATTGCAAAAGAATTTCCCGATGTATTTCCGAAAGAATTACCGGGATTACCCCCACATCGATCTGTTGAATTTCAAATAGATCTTGTACCAGGAGCTGCACCAATAGCTCGTGCTCCTTACAGACTCGCACCCAGCGAGATGAAAGAACTGCAAAGCCAATTACAAGAACTTTTAGAGCGTGGTTTCATTCTACCAAGCACATCACCGTGGGGAGCTCCTGTTTTGTTTGTCAAGAAGAAAGATGGTACATTCAGGTTGTGTATCGACTACTGAGAGTTGAACAAACTTACCATCAAGAACCGCTACCCACTACCGAGAATCGACGACTTATTTGATCAACTACAAGGCTCGTCTGTTTATTCAAAGATTGACTTACGTTCCGGGTATCATCAAATGCGGGTGAAAGAAGATGATATTCCAAAGACTGCTTTCAGAACACGTTACGGTCATTACGAGTTTATGGTCATGCCGTTTGGTTTAACTAATGCACCAGCTGTGTTCATGGACCTTATGAACCGAGTGTGTGGACCATACCTTGACAAGTTTGTCATTGTTTTCATTGATGACATACTTATTTACTCAAAGAATGACCAAGAACACGGTGAACATTTGAGAAAGGTGTTAGAAGTATTGAGGAAGGAAGAATTGTACGCTAAGTTTTCAAAGTGTGCATTTTGGTTGGAAGAAGTTCAATTCCTCGGCCACATAGTGAACAAAGAAGGTATTAAGGTGGATCCGGCAAAGATAGAAACTGTTAAAAAGTGGGAAACCCCGAAAACTCCGAAACACATACGCCAGTTTTTAGGACTAGCTGGTTACTACAGAAGGTTCATCCAAGACTTTTCCAGAATAGCAAAACCCTTGACTGCATTAACGCATAAAGGGAAGAAATTTGAATGGAATGATGAATAAGAGAAAGCGTTTCAGTTATTGAAGAAAAAGCTAACTACGGCACCTATATTGTCATTGCCTGAAGGGAATGATGATTTTGTGATTTATTGTGACGCATCAAAGCAAGGTCTCGGTTGTGTATTAATGCAACGAACGAAGGTGATTGCTTATGCGTCTAGACAATTGAAGATTTACGAACAAAATTATACGACGCATGATTTGGAATTAGGAGCGGTTGTTTTTGCATTAAAGACTTGGAGGCACTACTTATATGGGGTCAAAAGTATTATATATACCGACCAAAAAAGTCTTCAACACATATTTAATCAGAAACAACTGAATATGAGGCAGCGTAGGTGGATTGAATTGTTGAATGATTACGACTTTGAGATTCGTTACCACCCGGGGAAGGAAAATGTGGTAGCCGATGCCTTGAGCAGGAAGGACAGAGAACCCATTCGAGTAAAATCTATGAATATAATGATTCATAATAACCTTACTACTCAAATAAAGGAGGCGCAACAAGGAGTTTTAAAAGAGGGAAATTTAAAGGATGAAATACCCAAAGGATCGGAGAAGCATCTTAATATTCAGGAAGACGGAACCCGGTATAGGGCTGAAAGGATTTGGGTACCAAAATTTGGAGATATGAGAGAAATGGTACTTAGAGAAGCTCATAAAACTAGATACTCAATACATCCTGGAACGGGGAAGATGTACAAGGATCTCAAGAAACATTTTTGGTGGCCGGGTATGAAAGCCGATGTTGCTAAATACGTAGGAGAATGTTTGACATGTTCTAAGGACAAAGCTGAACATCAGAAACCATCAGGTCTACTTCAACAACCCGAAATCCCGGAATGGAAATGGGAAAACATTACCATGGATTTCATCACTAAATTTCCAAGGACTGCAAGTGGTTTTGATACTATTTGGGTAATAGTTGATCGTCTCACCAAATCAGCACATTTCCTGCCAATAAGAGAAGATGACAAGATGGAGAAGTTAGCACGACTGTATTTGAAGGAAGTCGCCTCCAGACATGGAATACCAATCTCTATTATCTCTGATAGGGATGGCAGATTTATTTCAAGATTCTGGCAGACATTACAGCAAGCATTAGGAACTCGTCTAGACATGAGTACTGCCTATCATCCACAAACTGATGGGCAGAGCGAAAGGACGATACAAACGCTTGAAGACATGCTACGAGCATGTGTTATTGATTTCGGAAACAGTTGGGATCGACATCTACCGCTAGCAGAATTTTCTTACAACAACAGCTACCATTCAAGCATTGAGATGGCGCCGTTTGAAGCACTTTATGGTAGAAAGTGCAGGTCTCCAATTTGTTGGAGTGAAGTGGGGGATAGACAGATTACGGGTCCGGAGATAATACAAGAAACTACCGAGAAGATCATCCAAATTCAACAACGGTTGAAAACCGCCCAAAGTCGACAAAAGAGCTACGCTGACATTAAAAGAAAAGATATAGAATTTGAAATTGGAGAGATGGTCATGCTTAAAGTTGCACCTTGGAAAGGCGTTGTTCGATTTGGTAAACGAGGGAAATTAAATCCAAGGTATATTGGACCATTCAAGATTATTGATCGTGTCGGACCAGTAGCTTACCGACTTGATTTACCTCAACAACTCGCGGCTGTACATAACACTTTCCACGTCTCGAATTTGAAGAAATGTTTTGCTAAAGAATATCTCACTATTCCGTTAGATGAAATCCAAATCAACGAAAAACTTCAATTCATCGAAGAACCCGTCGAAATAATGGATCGTGAGGTTAAAAGACTTAAGCAAAACAAGATACCAATTGTTAAGGTTCGATGGAATGCTCGTAGAGGACCCGAGTTCACCTGGGAGCGTGAAGATCAGATGAAGAAGAAATACCCGCATCTATTTCCAGAAGATTCGTCAACACCTTCAACAGCTTAAAATTTCGGGACGAAATTTATTTAACGGGTAGGTACTGTAGTGACCCGAAATTTTCCATGTTTATATATATTAATTGATATTGATATTTACATGATTAAATGTTTCCAACATGTTAAGAAATCAAACTTGTTAAGACTTGATTAATTGAAATATGTTTCATATAGACAATTGACCACCCAAGTTGACCGGTGATTCACGAACGTTAAAACTTGTAAAAACTATACGATGACATATATATGGTTATATATATAGTTAACATGTTTTTATTATAAGTATGTATCTCATTAGGTATTTTAACAATGAGTTATATACATAAAAATGAGACTATTAATTTAAGAAACTCGAAAACGATATATATAACGATTATCGTTATAACAACGTCTTACTAGGTACATATGAATCATATTAAGATATTGATACAATTGGTTAATTATGTTAAATGATAAGTAAATATATTATTAAGTGTATTAACAATGAAATACATATGTAAAAATAAGACTACTAACTTAATGATTTCGAAACGAGACATATATGCAACGATTATCGTTGTAACGACATTTAACTGTATATACATCATACTAAGATATATTATATATCATAATATCATGATAATATAATAATTTAACATCTCATTTGTTATAATAAACAATGGGTTAACAACATTCAACAAGATCGTTAACCTAAAGGTTTCAAAACAACATTTACATGTAACGACTAACGATGACTTAACGACTTAGTTAAAATGTATATACATGTAGTGTTTTAATATGTATTCATACACTTTTGAAAGACTTCAAGACACTTATCGAAATACTTCTACTTAACAAAAATGCTTACAATTACATCCTCGTTCAGTTTCATCAACAATTCTACTCGTATGCACCCGTATTCGTACTCGTACAATACACAGCTTTTAGATGTATGTACTATTGGTATATACACTCCAATGATCAGCTCTTAGCAGCCCATGTGAGTCACCTAACACATGTGGGAACCATCATTTGGCAACTAGCATGAAATATCTCATAAAATTACAAAAATATGAGTAATCATTCATGACTTATTTACATGAAAACAAAATTACATATCCTTTATATCTAATCCATACACCAACAACCAAAAACACCTAAAAACACTTTCATTCTTCAATTTTCTTCATCTAATTGATCTCTCTCAAGTTCTATCTTCAAGTTCTAAGTGTTCTTCATATATTTTACAAGTTATAGTTACATAAAATCAAGAATACTTTCAAGTTTGCTAGCTCACTTCCAATCTTGTAAGGTGATCATCCAACCTCAAGAAATCTTTGTTTATTACAGTAGGTTATCATTCTAATACAAGGTAATAATCATATTCAAACTTTGGTTCAATTTCTATAACTATAACAATCTTATTTCAAGTGATGATCTTACTTGAACTTGTTTTCGTGTCATGATTCTGCTTCAAGAACTTCGAGCCATCCAAGGATCCGTTGAAGCTAGATCCATTTTTCTCTTTTCCAGTAGGTTTATCCAAGGAACTTAAGGTAGTAATGATGTTCATAACATCATTCGATTCATACATATAAAGCTATCTTATTCGAAGGTTTAAACTTGTAATCACTAGAACATAGTTTAGTTAATTCTAAACTTGTTCGCAAACAAAAGTTAATCCTTCTAACTTGACTTTTAAAATCAACTAAACACATGTTCTATATCTATATGATATGCTAACTTAATGATTTAAAACCTGGAAACACGAAAAACACCGTAAAACCGGATTTACGCCGTCGTAGTAACACCGCGGGCTGTTTTGGGTTAGTTAATTAAAAACAATGATAAACTTTGATTTAAAAGTTGTTATTCTGAGAAAATGATTTTTATTATGAACATGAAACTATATCCAAAAATTATGGTTAAACTCAAAGTGGAAGTATGTTTTCTAAAATGGTCATCTAGACGTCGTTCTTTCAACTGAAATGACTACCTTTACAAAAACGACTTGTAACTTATTTTTCCGACTATAAACCTATACTTTTATGTTTAAATTCATAAAATAGAGTTCAATATGAAACCATAGCAATTTGATTCACTCAAAACGGATTTAAAATGAAGAAGTTATGGGTAAAACAAGATTGGATAATTTTTCTCATTTTAGCTACGTGAAAATTGGTAACAAATCTATTCCAACCATAACTTAATCAACTTGTATTGTATATTAAGTAATCTTGAGATACCATAGACACGTATACAATGTTTCGACCTATCATGTCGACACATCTATATATATTTCGGAACAACCATAGACACTCTATATGTGAATGTTGGAGTTAGCTATACAGGGTTGAGGTTGATTCCAAAATATATATAGTTTGAGTTGTGATCAATACTGAGATACGTATACACTGGGTCGTGGATTGATTCAAGATAATATTTATCGATTTATTTCTGTACATCTAATTGTGGACAACTAGTTGTAGGTTACTAACGAGGACAGCTGACTTAATAAACTTAAAACATCAAAATATATTAAAAGTGTTGTAAATATATTTTGAACATACTTTGATATATATGTATATATTGTTATAGGTTCGTGAATCAACCAGTGGCCAAGTCTTACTTCCCGACGAAGTAAAAATCTGTGAAAGTGAGTTATAGTCCCACTTTTAAAATCTAATATTTTTGGGATGAGAATACATGCAGGTTTTATAAATGATTTACAAAATAGACACAAGTACGTGAAACTACATTCTATGGTTGAATTATCGAAATCGAATATGCCCCTTTTTATTAAGTTTGGTAATCTAAGAATTAGGGAGCAGACACCCTAATTGACGCGAATCCTAAAGATAGATCTATCGGGCCTAACAAGCCCCATCCAAAGTACCGGATGCTTTAGTACTTCGAAATTTATATTATATTCGAAGGGTGTCCCGGAATGATGGGGATATTCTTATATATGCATCTTGTTAATGTCGGTTACCAGGTGTTCACCATATGAATGACTTTTATCTCTATATATGGGATGTGTATTGAAATATGAAATCTTGTGGTCTATTATTATGATTTGATATATATAGGTTAAACCTATAACTCACCAACATTTTTGTTGACGTTTTAAGCATGTTTATTCTCAGGTGATTATTAAGAGCTTCCGCTGTTGCATACTTAAATAAGGACGAGATTTGGAGTCCATGCTTGTATGATATTGTGTAAAAACTGCATTCAAGAAACTTATTTTGTTGTAACATATTTGTATTGTAAACCATTATGTAATGGTCGTGTGTAAACAGGATATTTTAGATTATCATTATTTGATAATCTACGTAAAGCTTTTTAAACCTTTATTGATGAAATAAAGGTTATGGTTTGTTTTAAAATGAATGCAGTCTTTGAAAAACGTCTCATATAGAGGTCAAAACCTCGCAACGAAATCAATTAATATGGAACGTTTTTAATCAATAAGAACGGGACACTTCAAAAACCCACTTCGTATTTTCTGTGTTAATCAAGTCAAAACCAAAACTATCGAAACGTATCTTTAAACACCACCATCGGTCATTTCCACCATCACTCTAAAACCACCACCACTTTCACAATCGCCACCACCATATTCACGTTTATATTTCATGTTATAAGCAATCGAATCAATCATTAAACCCATTTAACTACAGCTGCTATGACATCTATTTTTGGTCCAAACAGCCACCCATCAAAACCCAACAAAAACATCAACAACTGATTCATTTTTTTGTTGCTAGATGAATGATGATGATGATGATTTGATGATGACATGATTTGATAATAATAATAACGATTAACGATGATGAAAATTGATGATGATTAACGTTCGATGATGATAATTGATGGAGATTTAGGATCAAACTATTTTTTTTTCTGTCGATCGAACTGCAAACCCCACTTGTTAATGACGATTAAAGTGTTTTTATTGAAATTTCGTTTTGGATCGTGTAACAAAACACAATTCTAGCAGGCTTAATTATTGGATTTTTGTTGGACTTTCTAATTGGGCTGCTAACCTTCTATTGGGCCGAAACAAGCCCAATTCAATTGAAGAAGAAAGGGAAAACAGAAAATACGGATTTTGTACAATTAAAACGTGAATTAATTCAAGAAACGTGGAATGGAGGAATGGTTGAGTTTGTTGTCGGGTGAGCGAGAGGTCTCGGGTTCGAGCCTAGGCTGAGGCATTTATTTTTGTTAAAACTTGTTTTAAAGGTAGTCCTCTTTTCTTAGTATTATTATTATTATTATTATTATTATTATTATTATTATTATTATTATTATTATTATTATTATTATTATTATTATTATTATTATTATTATTATTATTATTATTCTTAAAAATGACTATTACAACAAAAATTATTGTTATTACTATCATTATAAAGACATTACAAATTTTTACTTATTATTATTATTATTATCATTATTTTTAAAATGAGTATTATTATTATTATAACTACTGATATTATTATTATTATAAAGATATTACGACTTTTCATTTATCAGTATTATTATAATCAAATAAATATTAGTTACATAAAAATATATCTAATATACATAACCTAACTCTATTATTATTTTTATAATAAGTAAGATATATAAAATAAATATATTTAAGTTATTAATGGAATGCATAAATCATTAAAATAACAGAAATATCACTAATAATAATAATATCTAAATTTATTCAACTACAATTATATGTTTTAATATATATATATGAATGATATAGGTTCGTGAATCCAAGGCCAACCCTGCATTGTTCAGTTTCCGTCGTATGCATATTTTTACTACAAAATATCGTATCGTGAGTTTCATTTGCTCCCTTTTTAAATACTTTTGCAATATATATTTTTGGAACTGAGAATACATGCGCTGCTTTTATAACTATTTTACGAAATAGACACAAGTACTTGAAACTACATTCTATGGTTGGATTATCGAAATTGAATATCACCCTTTTAGCTTGGTAGCCTAAGAATTAGGGAACAGACCTCCTAATTGACACGAATCCTGAAGATAGATCTATGGGCCTAACAAACTCCATCCAGGTTATGGATGCTTTAGTACTTCGATTTTATATACAGATGAGTGTGCCTGTATATTTGGGGATATTCTATATGCATTTTTTAATGTCGGTTACCAGGTGTTCACCATATGAATGGATTTTTATACAGATGAGTGTTCCTGTATTATAATTTTTGCAGATGAGTGTTCCTGCAGTTAACTATGAAAATGAAATCTTGTGGTCTATTAAAATTATGAAAATGATTGATTTCGATAAACCTATGAACTCACCAACCTTTTGGTTGACACTTTAAAGCATGTTTATTCTCAGGTATGAAAGAAATCTTCCGCTGTGCATTTTCTCATTTTAAAGATATTACATGGAGTCGTTCAAGGCATATTTAGGACAGCACCTCGCAATGGGACCAAATGTTGATGACTTCGTCCAGAAGGATTAGGACGGGGTATGACAGGTGGTATCAGAGCGGTGGTCTTAGCGAACCAGGTCTTGCATTAGTATGTCTAACAGATAGTCGTTAGGATACATTAGTGAGTCTGGACTTCGACCGTGTCTGCATGTCAAAAGTTTTGCATATCATTTCTTGTCGGAAATTACCTGCTTATCATTCTTAGAGAATTATCTGCTTAATAATCTTAGTCAAGACATGTTTTACTGCATCGACTGCATGAATAGTGTATAGACAAAATTCATATCTTAGCGTATCTGTTACTGTAAACTTTGCCTGACATATTCCGCAAATTCCTCCGTAATCTACGAAATCTTTTGTTCTGTATATATAGATATTCTATATAATTAGTATACCATCCGATAGCCGGAAATTAATTCATATCGAAAAATTCTTTATTCAATCGTACGAAATGGAACTCACCACTAGTTCAAGTTCTTCGGAATCCGATAGCTATTCCGACATGGATGTTCACCTAAGTCCCGAAAGCAGTGTGACCGGAATGGATCAATCAATTAGCCATCATCTATTCTGGATGAATTGGGGATGGGTCCGTAGTCGACTTAATCAATGGAGACGCGAAGAAGGCGATCCTTTCCACCAACTGAATTCACCTCTTGGTGAAGAACCTGAAGCACTTACCGGCGAACCTGTCCGAAACACCATATTCACACTCATTGCCAGGAAATTTCACAACAATTATATGATATCCCAAATTCTGAACCTTATTCATCCATTTGTTCCAACCGATAATCATCCCGAAAGTAATAAGTCAACGAGCTTCGCGCCCGTGTTGTAGTCTTGGAAAATATGGTGCAAAACGTACCAGCTTCAGCAACATCACCGGCATCAACAGTACCACCAACATCAATACCAGTACCACCAACAACCCAAGTTTCAACATCACACGCCTCAACATCTCATTATATACCTCGAGCATAATCATCGTTCTACGAATCGTTCTACATCATTTATCTTCGTTCTAACATGACGATTATATAATTTCTAATGTTTTAGAGATTATATATTCTTGTTCTAACGGTAAATCAAATGAGATTAATATCATATTAACTCATTAAATCTATATTACATCTGAAGAAAATATATATATGTAAGTATATTTTCATAAAGATTGTAATTAAAAATTCTTTTGTACAAACTGTTAATGATGAAAATATTTTAACGGGTAGGTAATACCCTAGAAATATTTAGATTTTCCATTAATTAGTTACACTGTACATTCTTTCAATTTGATTCAAACAGTCAATTACTATCCTACTTACATCCATGGATATACGTATCCGTTCACTGCAGAATAACCATTTTCATTCAATTTCATATTTGGATTTTGACCTATCAGAATCCAACAAGTGGCATAATGAAGAAAACATTGGACAAAAATAAAACTTGTTAGAAACAAACAAATTAACTTCGAGAAATTTTGTTAAGAAACCACGCTAACAAAATCCTAGTTTACTGTTCCTAGCTAACTGTTAATTCCTTATTATATTTTATTTATCGCAATTTATTTATCGCAATTTTAATTCTCGCAATTTTATTTATCGTCATTTAATTTCTGTTATTTATTATACGCACTTTAAATATCGGGATACGTATACAATGTTTTGACATAACATATCGACGTCATCTATATATATTATTTGGAATAACCATAGACACTCTATATGCAGTAATGCTCGAGTTAGCTATACAGGGTTGAGGTTGATTCTAAAATAATATATATACCTTGAGTTGTGATCGAGTCTGAGACATGTATACAATGGGTCACGATACGTATTAATTAATTCGAATATTATATATTAAACTATATATGAATTATTGAACTACTAACTGTGGACTACTAACTGTGGACTACTAATTGTGGTCTAATAACATTGGATAATTAAAATGAATTAAAATATTGATTATAACATATGAAACTAAACAATTCTTCAAGTTGCCACTTGATTTCATATTAAACCTCATTTGTATCTTGACAATTACAATCTGCATTCAAACCTTTCATGATTCTTGAAAACACCTCAATCGAGAGGATGAACCAACCGCACTTCATCTACGGAAAAAAAAGATTAATGCATATAGTTATGCACCTGAAAACACTCGGAACCTAAGTAAACGTTTAACACGTATCTGTGCTAGCTCCTTTAGCATTGTTATTACCGAAAATAATTTTGCAATTCCTTTTCAAATTAGCCAATTTTGTCACAGCTCCAGCAAATCAACTTCGACTTTCATTCGGATTAGTCTTATTATAACCTTGATATATAAGTTTGCCATTCGTCATTGTTACTGGGAACCATTTATATTCCACCACATTAGCAGTAAACTTGCCAGCAACTTCATTGATCTTGGACTTTTCGAAAAAACCATTACATTCATTAAAACCTATTCATATATTCATCCACATCTTATAACAAGAATTGCCATACCAATCACCGAGATTCAGCAATCAGTATTTTAAAATCTCGCAGCATGTCTACATCAACAGTTATATGTATACATATAACATTTATCTCTTAGAATTATTATCTTCCGTTCTAAAATTCTGTAAAGCACCCAGTCTACGAATGAATACACTGAAGGTTGAAAAAGCTGAATGAAGCAGTAAAAACTGTAAACCATCTTAACAGTCAAAAGTTTGATGATAAAATAGTATGTTGGCAAAGCTCAGAAATGTTAGAACTGGAAAACGAATTGAGTAAACCATGAAGGAGACTCTGAACAAATCACTAGGACTAAACTTGTACATAAAAAATCCAGATGATTCTGTTTCTGATGAAATATTTAGCTAATACCTTATTCCGTAATTGTTCTAAATCATTGTGAATGAATTTCTTCATCACATTTTGATTGTAGAATTATCAGATATTATCGTATCTTTCATTATAAATATCCTCAATATTTCTGAAGATATCTTCATAAATATTCTTGCCCGATATTAATTATCTCTCCGCGCTATCTAAGAAAACTGTTTTAGTTTCTAAAACTCTGAAAACTTAGAGTTTGAATTATGAATGATTTTGAAGTAGTGTTGGAAATTGATGCATGGGTTAGTATAATATAATGACACTTGATCAACGTGATTATATTACAGTAAGTCATGCTGAGTTTCTAATAAAAACGTGATGATTCACAGATCATAACTTCATCATGTGCCATGTTACATGACTCTTACATTCTACCTAATCTCTGAACATATCAAGAACATATCTTCCTGATAGTTCTACCTTTTCTCTTGAATTCTGGTAATTTAACCAAACAAGATTGTGCTATTACAATTTCTCTCTTAGAACATTAGCCGTGTTCATTCAAAACTCCATACCAACGAATTCTGGACCATTATTCACTTGACTTAAAGTCAAGAAAAGAAAACTAAAGTATGGAACTCCAAAATATAAAGGAAACGAAGAGAGTGGATTTATAGTGAAATATCAGACAGAATAATCGAGACAGATTATCGCATTTAACCAAAGAGGATCCTAATTTCTTTAATCACCGAAGAACCAAATCTTATTTAGATCACGAAGATTTCTTTAAATTCCTTGAATTCCGGAAATCCACCGTGACTACATCAAAAAGTTAAAACTCTATTTCAATCTTTTGTGATAGCTTCACTCATACGCTTCGAGTAATCGAATTATCTTATCCATATTACTCAACAGTAATAAAACTCTATTTATTAGCTCATATTCGTCAGGAAAACATTCTTACTGTTAGCCATGACGATCTCGATCAAATTTCGGGGACGAAATTTCTTTAACGGGTAGGTACTGTGACGACCCGGAAATTTTCGACCAAATTTAAACTTAATCTTTATATAGTTTCGACATGATAAGCAAAGTCTATTTAATTGAATCTCAAAAATTTTGAACTGTTTCATATATTCAATTGACATTCGACTGCTCTTGACGATTCACGAACAATTAATTGTAAATAGATATGTGTGTATGTATATATAAATAATAATTCGAAATATAATTTGAATTATTATATGTTGTAGTTATTAAAAATTAATAAAATAAAAATAGAACATTATAATAATTATTATTTACAACATAACTATATATAAATAAAGTATAGTAAAAATAAATATTAAATGATTGTAATACTCGTTTGATGTTCCGATTGATATTAAGCAAACTAAATTCAAACTTATATGATTTTAAAATAAACGGTGATTCGAAAATGAGTTCTATAAATTATAGACTTATTAAAAATGTATTTAGGAGCTGTTTGTTAAATTTTAGAACTTTTTATATTTTACCCAGAATTGAGAGGAAAAGTTGATGTAATTTTTATTTAATAAATTAATGATCAAATCTTATACCATAATGTCCAAAATAAATAAAACTACTTAATTTAAAAATATGGGATTTTTCTGAAGACTTTTATCCGCTACTGATTTCAAATAGTGGACGATCCACAATCCATGAAAACTGTCGGTAGAAGATGCCAATTTAATGGCTGATATACTGTGGCTAATTGAATTATATCTTAATTATTACTGTACGATATTGATATTATTAAGATTATTGTGTAATAATTAGTATTATTACTATTTGCTTTTCATCAATCTCCAACTTATATATATATATATATATATATATATATATATATATATATATATATATATATATATATATATATATATATATATATATATATATATATATATATATATATGATGCCAGAGATATAGATAAATACACACACGACCACTTTTCCTCTCAACCGTTCATCACATTTCGTTGATCATCTTCACGACACCATGATTACCACCTTGCAAATCACTTCACCATCACACACCACCATCATTATCATTAATATTTCTTTTATTACTTTCGTTGTCTGTTGCAAGAACATCACTACCACCTTAAACCAAACCTTCTTCTTCTTCGCAAACCCACGAGAACCACACTTTGAAACAACCAAACCCACTTGCAGTTACTATTTATCATCATCATCATTCGAGAATTACTGTTTTACATACTCACTATATCCGATTTCTATTTTCGTTCAAACCAAAACCTCCATTAAGCACCACCTGGTAACCACCTACAACACCATGGATACACTACTAAACCCACTTCTTCAACCACCTTTGTTTCTACTTCTTCTTCGGTTCATCAATCATCACTTCCACCCTTGAAGACCCAACAGCACCAACCATCTTCTTCTTTGACAACCACCACGGCTACCACTTTCTCTAGTATCTATCTTCCTTCTTCTTGTTATCTCCTTCGTGAACTCACAAAAACCACCGGACGTCCATTACTACCACCTTCAAACTATCCCATCACAAACACCATAACCACCATTACGTGAATCCTTGTTGACTGTTAACGACTTCTGCTTCTGTCCGAGATACAACACCAACATCCTTTTCGAACATCTTTAAAAACCTGGAACCTATCACCACAACCTTTATATATATATTTTTTCTTTTCTTTCTTTCTTTCTTGGTGTAACCACATCAAACCCATCATTAAACCTCTTGATATTATTCGCTATCCTACTGTTTCTGTTTCCGATTACTAACAACACCGTGAAACGCCATGAAAACCCACTTCGTATTTTCTGTGTTAATCAAGCCAAAACCAAAACTATCGAAACCTATCTTTAAACACCACCATCGGTCATGTCCACCATCACTCTAAAACCACCACCACTTTCAAAATTGCCACCACCATATTCATGTTTATATTTCATGCTATAAGCAATCTAATCAATCATTAAACCCATTTAACTGCAGCTGCTGTGACATCTATTTTCGGTCCAAATAGCCACCCATCAAAACCCAACAAAAACATCAACAACTGATTCGTTTTTCTGTTGCTAGATGAACGATGATGATGATGATTTGATGATGACATGATTTAATAATAATAACGATTAACGATGATGAAAATTGATGATGATTAACGTTCGATGATGATTGATGATGAAACAATCGATGATGATAATTGATGGATATTTAGGATCGAACTATTTTTTTCCTTCAGTCGGTCGAACTGCAAACCCCACTTGTTAATGACGATTGAAGTTTTTGTATTGAAATTTCGTTTTGGATCGTGTAACAAAACACAATTCTAGTAGGCTTAATTATTGGATTTTTGTTGGACTTTCTAATTGGGCTGCTAACCTTCTATTGGGCCGAAACAAGCCCAGTTCAATTGAAGAAGAAAGGGAAAACGGAAAATACGGGTTTTGTACAATTAAAACGTGAATTAATTCAAGAAACATGGAATGGAGGAATGGTTGAGTTTGTCGTCGGGTGAGCGAGAGGTCTCGGGTACGAGCCTAGGCTGAGGCATTTATTTTTGTTAAAACTTGTTTTAAAGGTAGTCCTCTTTTCTTAGTATTATTATTATTATTATTATTATTATTATTATTATTATTATTATTATTATTATTATTAGTATTATTATTAGTATTATTATTATTATTATTATTATTATTATTATTATTATTATTATTAAAAATGACTATTACAACAAAAATTATTGTTATTACTATCATTATAAAGACATTACAAATTTTTACTTATTATTATTATCATTATTTTTAAAATGAGTATTATTATTATTATTATAACTACTGATATTATTATTATTATTATTATAAAGATATTACGAATTTTCATTTAACAGTATTATTATAATCAAATAAATATTAGTTACATAAAAATATATCTAATATACATAACCTAACTCTATTATTATTTTTATAATAAGTAAGATATATAAAATAAATATATTTAAGTTATTAATGGAATGCATAAATCATTAAAATAACAGATATATCACTAATAATAATATCTAAATTTATTCGATTACAATTATATGTTTTAATATAAATATATATGAATGATATAGGTTCGTGAATCCAAGGCCAACCCTGCATTGTTCAGTTTCCGTCGTATGCATATTTTTACTACAAAATATCGTATCGTGAGTTTCATTTGCTCCCTTTTTAAATACTTTTGCAATATATATTTTTGGGGACTGAGAATACATGCGCTGCTTTTATAACTGTTTTAGGAAATAGACACAAGTACTTGAAACTACATTCTATGGTTGGATTATCGAAATTGAATATCACCCTTTTAGCTTGGTAGCCTAAGAATTAGGGAACAGACCCCTTAATTGACGCGAATCCTGAAGATAGATCTACTGGCCTAACAAAACCCATCCAGGTTATGGATGCTTTAGTACTTCGATTTTATATACAGATGAGTGTACCTGTATATTTGGGGATATTCTGTATGTATTTGTTAATGTCGGTTACCAGGTGTTCACTATATGAATGGATTTTTATACAGATGAGTGTTGCTGTATTATAATTTTTGCAGATGAGTGTTCCTGCAGTTAACTATGAAAATGAAATCTTGTGGTCTATTAAAATTATGGAAATGATTGATTTCGATAAACCTATGAACTCATCAACCTTTTGGTTGACACTTTAAAGCATGTTTATTCTCAGGTATGAAAGAAATCTTCCACTGTGCATTTGCTCATTTTAAAGATATTACATGGAGTCGTTCATGGCATATTTAGGACAGCACCTCGCAATGGGACCAAATGTTGATGACTTCGTCCAGAAGGATTAGGACGGGGTATGACAACCACCAACAGCAACATCCGTACCCCACACTTTAACATCACAATCGGTACCTCAAGCATCAACGTCACACACACCATAGATACCAAGGAGTACCAACAACAACTAACGATGAAGTATTGATTCATAACTTCATCGAAAAATGTTCTACGGTGATTATGTAATCTCTAAAGTTTTAGAGATTATTTATTCAAATCATAGCCGTAAACCAAGATGAATGGATGGATAGAAATGATATAAGGAAGAATAGAAACCCTGACAAGGATGGTGCACGAATTACAAGCTAGACTTATTTACCAGCAACATCAACAGTACCGTCAACATCACTAGCACCGCCAATACCGCCAGCATCACCATCAGCATACCAACACCAGCAACACCTGTAACACTACAAGCTTCATCAATTACGTAACCACCAACGATATCGACAACACAATCACCAATAGGTATACCGAAATAACGAATTATGAAGTATTAACTCATTTCCACTGAAGGATTTATATGTATATCTTATATATATAAATTCTTAAGCCATAATAAATCTTTCCGCACTAAGCTATTATGTGTGAATCTTAACTACCCGGTTAATTGATATTACTAATATGCTATGATGTACATCCTTTGTCAGCGACTTAATCGTCATTAACTACAATCTCTGTTTCAATTCAATGAATTCCATATCATAATAAATCAAGTGTATTATTCAAGTATATGTTTGATTTTACACTTTCATCATCGATGTACTCGAAGCTTTTCAAATAACATCATTCGTACCTTGCGAAGTTCACAAGAATTCCACGAACATCAACATCATGCATCAATAAATAACGAAGTATTGATTCATAATTTCAATTTCATTGAAGAAATACTCCGTAAAAGTTATGTAATTTTTAAAGTTTTAGGGATTATTCAAATTCTAGTTTCAACCGTAAATCAAATGAGTTTAATTTAATATTAACTCATTAAATCTATGTTACATCTGAAGAAAATATACACATATATATTTTCATAAAGACTGTAATAAAAATCTTTTGTACAAAATATTAATTGTGAAATTTTTTTATAACGGGTAGGTAATACCCGAGAGATATATAAATTCACAATTAATATGTTACATTCTTCGAATCTGATTCCGTAATCATCAACTATACTCACTACTCTCACAACAATGTACATCCTTTCATAGAAATCAAAACAACGTTTCTCATCCAAATTTGATTACATATTCTGATTTTGACAAATCAAAATCCAAGTCAAAATTTAACAGAAAACATCACTCTTAGATTCCTACATCTTTCAAAGCTATACTTTGACTTCAAAACTGTGATAGAACATCATTTCTATTCATAGAACCCAGAAAAATATTTGTATCATTCAAAATTCTAGAACATCATATGTATATTAACGATTACAATCTGTGTTCAAACCCTTCGAAATTCCTGAAGACACTTCAAATAATGAACAATCGAGATGATGATCCAACCACATATTATCCACAGTCTTGCACCTGAAAAACTTTCGAAACCAAAGTCATAGTTTAACACATATCCGTGTCAGACCCTTTGGCATTTATTAGCAAACATAACCTCGATATAGACGTTTCCCTTTCGTCATCATTACTGGAGAACCTTTTATATCTCACCACATTAACAATAAACTTACCAACAACTTCACTGATCTTTGACTTTCCAAAAAATCATGATATTTATCGACACCCCATCATTTACTCATCCACATCTTGTAACAAGAATTGTCATGTCAATTACTGGGAACCAGCAATCAGTATTTTGAAATCTTGCAGCATGTCTACGCTAACTGTTATATGTGTACATATAACGTCTATCTCCTAGACTTACATACTTCGAATGTGAAGTTTCTGAAAAACACCCCAAACTGCAAATTAGTTCTCCGAATTTTTGGGAAAGTTGAATGAAACAGCAGAAACTGTAAACGACCTTAACGGTAACAAGTTTGATGATAAAGAATAGTGTGTTGGCAAAGCTCAGAATAAGAGAAGATTTGGTACTGAAAAATGGATTAAGCAAACCATGAAGGAGGCTGTGGACAAATCACAAGGACGAAATCTACCTTCAAAGAATCTAAATGATTCGGTGTCTGCTGAAGTCTTTAGCAAATACCTTGCTCCTTACTCTAAAACCATTGCGAACAATATTCTTCATCATCCTCTGATCTTAAATATTCTAAGATATCATCGTATCTTTCATTATAAATATCCTCGATACTTCTGAAGATATTTTCACAATTATTTTTATATGAAATCATTTACCTCTCCAAGATATATGTATTGCATCATAAAAGAAACTATTTTAGTTTCTAAATTCTGAAACCTTCGAGTTTAAAATATGAATGTTTTTGAAGTAGTATTGGGAACTAAAGCATGATTTAGTATAATATAATGACACTTGATCAACGTGATTATATTATAGTAAGTCATGCTGAGTTTCTAAATGGAATGTGATGATTCACAGATCATAACGTCATCATGTGCCATGTTACATGACTCTTGTATTCTACTTAACCTCTAAACATATCAAGAAAATATTTTCTTGATGATTCAGTCTTTTCCAGATATTCTGATAATTTGACAAATCAAATCGTGCTACTACCTTTCCTTTCTACTTTGTATATTATGATAATTCGAAACTCCATACCTACGAATTCTGGACCATTACTTGCGAAAAGAAAACAAAAGCATGAAGCTCTGAAATAGAAAGGGGGTATAACTCACAGCAAACAGAAAAGATCATTAACTGTAGATGTCAGTAAATATAGAAAGACAGAAGCAGAGATTTTGAAATATAATGGAAGATATAAAGTCCAACAACAACCCAGAAATTACAAACCATATATGTCGACGCATATAGCAATATAAAGATACGGGAGAACTAAAAATACTATAAAACCAAGAGTATAGTAGAAGTGAATAGATTCTTCTGGCGGTAGATGGAAGAGAAGAATGACAGATATGAAAGTAAGGAGTATATCAAGAATCAGAACTGGATGGAGCATATTGATGAATACTTTAAAGTATGAATTGAGGCAAAAGAATATAAGGTGTGAGTTATGGAAATAAGAAAACGAAGGGGGTGGATATATAGTAAAATATCCGACAGAGCAATCAAAACAGATTATCGCATTTAATCAAAGCGGATCCAAATTTCCTTAATTATCGAAGAATCAAATCTTATTACAATGATTTTCTCCAAATCCTTTGAACTCTAGAAGTCAATCCTATCTACGTCAAAAGATATGACGAATCTATATTTACTCATTACATTCTTTTGTGATAGCTTCATTCGTACTCTTCACAAAATCAAATTGTTTTGTCTATATTACTCGATGATGATAAAATTCTAATTTTCAGCTCGTATGCGTCATGAAAACATATTTAATGTCAACCATGACCATCCTAATCAAATTTCGGGACGAAATTTCTTTAACGGGTAGGTACTGTGACAACCCGAAAATTTCCGACCAAATTTAAACTTGATCTTTATATTATTCCGACACGATAAGCAAAGTTTGTTAAGTTGAATCTCAAGAAGTGTAAACTGTATTCATACATTCATTTAACCTCGACCAAATACTGACGATTCACGAACCATTATATGAACGGATATGATTATATATGTATATGTGTATATGTTATAACTTGAAAACATTAACAAAGTATTAGATGAATAATACTTTACATGATCGTATTTGTTTCAAAATATATTTAATTTATTAATCGACAGAAATATAAGATAATATCAAATGATTGAATTATCAGATACATTGTGATTATGATTACGGGTTTCTGTTATGAGGTCCTGTAACACCGTACTTTTTTTTTAAATAACACATAGGAAGTCTTGTTTACAAAATAAGCCCTTACGTACAAACATAAACATAATTATTACAACTTCATTCATAAATACATTGTTTTAAAAACCAGTTTTACGTTAATATTCGATTTCATATAGACAACACCAGAGTTCTAGATTTGTCGAACACAACCCAACACGACCATCTTCTCCCATGACCACAAAAGCAAAAACCTACAACCTGCAAGGGGGAAGGTGGAGGGGTTAGCACGAAGCTAAGTGAATGGACTAATCTAACAGTTAAAGCATACAGGTACAATCACTAGAACACGCATCATCAAATTAATCAGACAATTAATCACATAAGCACTAGAACATGCAGAAACAGAGGAATCTACCATTAGCATATAACATAAAAAGCAATATCATACAATAGTCAACAATCAACTAAATCCAAAGACCACCAAAGCAATAAAACATCTAGAACAACGGTCAATCCAAAGCAACCGTCTGGGTAATCCACAGCAACCTCTTGAGAGACTCAGCGGCCTGGCCGGGCCAACGACCCTAGTTGATCGGACTAGAGTCTACCGAAAACTCATAACTCTGTATCACTAGTATAAGTCTTCCACACGCGACGAACGTGTGATTCTGACTTATACTGATTATACAACATCAATGAGCCCAACCTGGTCAGAAGCAAGGTTGATCTCTCCCGACCTGATCAGAAGCAAGGTCGGTCAAACAAACGCGCGAGGACACGGTCCATAACTCATAACAACATAGGTTCGAAGCATAGCAACTAGTTCAATGATCTAGGTCATGTTACTATATGCCTTAACGACTAGATTAACCCACTCACTGAAAACCAGCACAAGAAGTACTCAGAGGTCTTATATTTCTGAGTCTTCACTTCTCCTGATCACCTGGAAACATCATAAACAAAGTCAGTATAGTGTTCTAATCAATAATATAATTAATAAATACTATAAACTAGGTCATATTATCATATATTCATCATATTATAAGTCTACAACATAAACTCAATCAATAACGACCCTAAATGAGTACAAAACAAGACATACACAACAAAATCCCTTCTTATGACCAAAATAAAGTTTGATCTAGCTTTTTAAAACCTTATCATTGTAAAGTAAACTTCAAGACGAGTCCAACATAGTTTATTCATCAAAAATGGAGTTACGGTTTGAAAGTTATAGCCTTTTCAATTTTACCAAAAACTGACCAGTGCTCACTCGCCCGGACGAGACCTCACTCGTGCGAGTGAGTCCTCAACCACGTGGTTGAGCCTCAAACTCGTGGTCACTCGTACGAGTGACCTGTCAGAAGTGTGGGAGCTGTTAGAACATTCCAGCTCGCTGATTTTTGCCATTTTGGTCCAAAAACTCGATTTTTGCAAGATCTAACACCAAAACCACCTCTAAAACATCATGTAAACTATATAAAACATATTTCTAACATCAATTAAACATATCAAACACATTAAGATCAAGAATTAAGTAAAATCTAACCAAAACCCATAAGAACACAAAAACCCAATTAGCAACAAGATTAATACATGAATCTGTGAATTACTTACCTTGTGTTGATCACGAAATCACTAGGAATCTGAATCTACAACTTGTGTAAATTAATTTAAACATGATAAAGAGCTAGTGTTTGAGATTATGAACAAGATGAGAGCATAAGAGTGTGTGTCTAGTTAGGTAAAAATGGCTAGAAGTGTCCAGAACACTTACATAAATGAGTGTTAAACCTATACCTCATATCACACAGGTATTTATCAGTTATTTGATATCTTTCGTACATTATTAGGCGATCATAATGAGGTCCAAATTAAATAAACAAACCTGTTCTGTAACCCTTGTCATGAACTGATCTCAACTAAACAATGAAATAACCACAAACACATAATTAATTAAATCACAAATTAACACCATACTAAGGTAATTTGATCATTTCCACATAGGCCCGATCTCAGGGTGTTACAAATCTACCCCCCTTAAAGAGATTCCGTCCTTGGAATCTGGTCAAAGTCATAGGTCACGACATAAATACTATCAACTACCAGTCACACAACACATAACAACATCTAATCAAGTAGTCACCTAACCTAATTCTCGTCTTATCTTATTGAAACTTCCGCATGATCTACCAAAATGTACTTACGTTGGCCAGACGTAATACATTATCATAGATCACGTCTCCATTTCAGTTAAGAAAATCTGAGAAACCTAAATCCAAGTCATCTATATCACTACAGCTAACACTACCTCATAGCACCTATCACTAAACAGATTACATCATCTATATAACATATTAAACACGCATTACTGAAATCAAAAGCAACAACAAAGTTAGTCTGAACATACCAGTGTTTAAGTCTTCTGACACAACATCAGTATCTGCTACTATCTGATAAGCTCTAGCTATAGCCGCGGGAGGACCTTTTCTCTTCTGTCCTACTGATGCGGTAGATCCACCAACAGACGCTGACTGCAATCCGGACCCTTGTAGTGACCCAAACTTTTCCTTGTTTATATATATATTAAATGAAATTGTTATTTACATGATTAAGTGTTTCCAACATGTTAAGCAATCAAACTTGTTAAGACTTGATTAATTGAAATAGGTTTCATATAGACAATTGACCACCCAAGTTGACCGGTGATTCACGAACGTTAAAACTTGTAAAAACTATACGATGACATATATATGGTTATATATATAGTTAACATGATTTTATTATAAGTATATATCTCATTAGGTATTTTAACAATGAGTTATATACATAAAAATGAGACTATTAATTTAAGAAACTCAAAAACGATATATATAACGATTATCGTTATAACAACGTCTTACTAGGTACATATGAATCATATTAAGATATTGATACACTTGGTTAATTATGTTAAATGATAAGTAAATATATTATTAAGTGTATTAACAATGAAATACATATGTAAAAATAAGACTACTAACTTAATGATTTCGAAACGAGACATATATGTAACGATTATCGTTGTAACGACATTTAACTGTATATATATCATACTAAGATATATTATATATTATAATATCGTGATAATATAACAATTTAACATCTCATTTGTTATAATAAACAATGGGTTAACAACATTCAACAAGATCGTTAACCTAAAGGTTTCAAAACAACATTTACATGTAACGACTAACGATGACTTAACAACTCAGTTAAAATGTATATACATGTAGTGTTTTAATATGTATTCATACACTTTTGAAAGACTTCAAGACACTTATCAAAATACTTCTACTTAGCAAAAATACTTACAATTACATCCTCGTTCAGTTTCATCAACAATTCTACTCGTATGCACCCGTATTCGTACTCGTACAATACACAGCTTTTAGATGTATGTACTATTGGTATATACACTCCAATGATCAGCTCTTAGCAGCCCATGTGAGTCACCTAACACATGTGGGAACCATCATTTGGCAACTAGCATGAAATATCTCATAAAATTACAAAAATATGAGTAATCATTCATGACTTATTTACATGAAAACAAAATTACATATCCTTTATATCTAATCCATACACCAACGACCAAAAACACCTACAAACACTTTCATTCTTCAATTTTCTTCATCTAATTAATCTCTCTCAAGTTCTATCTTCAAGTTCTAAGTGTTCTTCAGATATTCTACAAGTTCTAGTTACATAAAATCAAGAATACTTTCAAGTTTGCTAGCTCACTTCCAATCTTGTAAGGTGATCATCCAACCTCAAGAAATCTTTGTTTATTACAGTAGGTTATCATTCTAATACAAGGTAATAATCATATTCAAACTTTGGTTCAATTTCTATAACTATAACAATCTTATTTCAAGTGATGATCTTACTTGAACTTGTTTTCGTGTCATGATTCTGCTTCAAGAACTTCGAGCCAACCAAGGATCCGTTGAAGCTAGATCCATTTTTCTCTTTTCCAGTAGGTTTATCCAAGGAACTTAAGGTAGTAATGATGTTCATAAAATCATTCGATTCATACATATAAAGCTATCTTATTCGAAGGTTTAAACTTGTAATCACTAGAACATAGTTTAGTTAATTCTAAACTTGTTCGCAAATAAAAGTTAATCCTTCTAACTTGACTTTTAAAATCAACTAAAAACATGTTCTATATCTATATGATATGCTAACTTAATGATTTAAAACCTGGAAACACGAAAAACACCGTAAAACCGGATTTACGCCGTCGTAGTAACACTGCGGGCTGTTTTGGGTTAGTTAATTAAAAACTATGATAAACTTTGATTTAAAAGATGTTATTCTGAGAAAATGATTTTTATTATGAACATAAAACTATATCCAAAAATTATGGTTAAACTCAAAGTGGAAGTATGTTTTCTAAAATGGTCATCTAGACGTCGTTCTTTCGACTGAAATAACTACCTTTACAAAAATGACTTGTAACTTATTTTTCTGACAATAAACCTATACTTTTTCTGTTTAGATTCATAAAATAGAGTTCAATATGAAACCATAGCAATTTGATTCACTCAAAACGGATTTAAAATGAAGAAGTTATGGGTAAAACAAGATTGGATAATTTTTCTCATTTTAGCTACGTGAAAATTGGTAACAAATCTATTCCAACCATAACTTAATCAACTTGTATTGTATATTATGTAATCTTGAGATACCATAGACACGTATACAATGTTTTGACCTATCATGTCGACACATCTATATATATTTCGGAACAACCATAGACACTCTATATGTGAATGTTGGAGTTAGCTATACAGGGTTGAGGTTGATTCCAAAATATATATAGTTTGAGTTGTGATCAATACTGAGATACGTATACACTGGGTCGTGGATTGATTCAAGATAATATTTATCGATTTATTTCTGTACATCTAACTGTGGACAACTAGTTGTAGGTTACTAACGAGGACAACTGACTTAATAAACTTAAAACATCAAAATATATTAAAAGTGTTGTAAATATATTTTGAACATACTTTGATATATATGTATATATTGTTATAGGTTTGTGAATCAACCAGCGGCCAAGTCTTACTTCCCGACGAAGTAAAAATCTGTAAAAGTGAGTTATAGTCCCACTTTTAAAATCTAATATTTTTGGGATGAGAATACATGCAGGTTTTATAAATGATTTACAAAATAGACACAAGTACATGAAACTACATTCTATGGTTGAATTATCGAAATCGAATATGCCCCTTTTTATTAAGTCTGGTAATCTAAGAATTAGGGAACAGACACCCTAATTGACGCGAATCCTAAAGATAGACCTATTGGGCCTAACAAACCCCATCTAAAGTACCGGATGCTTTAGTACTTCGAAATTTATATCATATCCGAAGGGTGTCCCGGAATGATGGGGATATTCTTACATATGCATCTTGTTAATGTCGGTTACCAGGTGTTCACCATATGAATGATTTTTATCTCTATGTATGGTATGTGTATTGAAATATGAAATCTTGTGGTCTATTATTATGATTTGATATATATAGGTTAAACCTATAACTCACCAACATTTTTGTTGACGTTTTAAGCATGTTTATTCTCAGGTGATTATTAAGAGCTTCCGCTATCGCATACTTAAATAAGGACGAGATTTGGAGTCCATGCTTGTATGATATTGTGTAAAAACTGCATTCAAGAAACTTATTTTGTTGTAACATATTTGTATTGTAAACCATTATGTAATGGTCGTGTGTAAACGGGATATTTTAGATTATCATTATTTGATAATCTATGTAAAGCTTTTTAAAACCTTTATCTATGAAATAAAGGTTATGGTTTGTTTTAAAAATGAATGCAGTCTTTGAAAAACGTCTCATATAGAGGTCAAAACCTCGCAACGAAATCAATTAATATGGAACGTTTTTAATCAATAAGAACGGGACATTTCAGTTGGTATCCGAGCGTTGGTCTTAGAGAACCAGAATTTTGCATTAGTGTGTCTTATCGAGTTTGTTAGGATGCATTAGTGAGTCTGGACTTCGACCGTGTTTACTTGAAAAATGATTGCTTAACAAATTTTGTTGGAAACTATATATTTTTAACATGTGAATATTATGTGATATATTAATCTCTTAACGCGTTTGATATTATGTGATAGATGTCTACCTCTAGAACAATTCCCATTGACTCACCTAATAATAATGAAGAGTCAAATGTAAATTGGAATGATTCGTGGACTGATTCACAAGTTCCCGAAGAGGAACCGGAACAAGAGTCGGAACGGGAAGAAGAATCGGAACCGGAAGAAGAATCGGAACCGGATGAAGAAATAGAACCGGTGGGGGAAATAATAAAACGGTTAAGTAAAAGAAAATCCTCAACCAACTGACCAAGGTTAATTATGGTCAATGGTGTTTCCGCCAAGGAAGCTAAATATTGGGAGGATTACCAATTCTCCGATGAATCGGATTCCGAAGAGAATTCCGATGATGTTATAGAAATTACCCCAACTGAATTTAAAAAGGCAAAAGAAAATAATAAGGGAAAGGGCATAAAAATAGAGAAATCTAATTCCAACCCCGATGAACTTTATATGTATCGTCAACCCCCTAAGTCCTTAAGTTGTAACAATGACCCGGGAACCTCTAAACCACCAGGTTTTTCTAAACCAATGTGGAAAACGACGGCTCGTATTAGGGGAACATCATATATCCCTAGAAACTTGGCAAAACGAACCAAAACCGAAGAAGAAGAAACAAGCGAGTCGGAATAAGATAGTTGTATTCGTGTGGTGTAATATATGTAATATAGTGTGCTTATGCTTTATGATATATGTAAAAATTGCTTGTATTAATAAGTATTTTTTTTATGAATCTAACTCTTATCTATTTTACAGTATAAAAACACAAAATGGATAGACAACCCAATATTTTAAGAGACCTACCCGGAGACATGATTGATGAAATCTTGTCTAGAGTCGGTCAGAATTCTTCGGCACAACTATTTAAGGCGAGATCAGTTTCTAAGACATTCGAAGAACGTTCCAAGAATGCCTTGGTTTATAAAAGGCTTTCATTCGAAAGATGGGGGATATCACATTGGGAAATCCATAAGTTACGATGTGTTTACTTTGACGCATATATTGCGGGGAACCCAAATGCTATTTTACGCAATGGGTTAAGAAATTATTTTAACTCAATATATCCGAATATTGGACTTCGTGATTTAGAAAAAGCGGCTAACATGCAACATAAAGAAGCATGTTATGCTTACGGATTAGTAATGTTCGCTTCTCACCAAAGTGAGAACAAGAACATCGGGCTACAACTATTAAACAAAACATTCCCACAAGTGACGGAGTCGGTAATTGGGGTAAGAAATGAGGTTTTTAGATTGTTACGGGACTGTTGGACATTACGTAACCCTCGTCCCTTTGACGACGTTACAACACGCTGTCTTATCAACGACCATAACGGTTATGTTCCACAAGACCAAGGATGGGAAGTAGTCCTAGTAAAACCAGGATGCATGACTTGTTTCTGGACGTATGAATTACGTGTCTTTATTGCCTTTGCTGAACGACTTGTGTACTAGCTAGAATTATCTCCACAACTATCTTGTATCAAAGTTATTGTGTGCTATATTTCATGCTTTATGTAAAATAAGCGGTATTGTAAGTTTGTAAAATATTGTATAAAAGTTTGAACGCGAATTATTATTATAATCAGTTTTTCATATAGAATTGTAGTAGTTGAATTGTATATTAGCTACTAAGTATGAACTTAACGGGTAGGTACTACCCGAATTTAAACTTATAAAACGCTAATATGAAGAAAAAGCTTTTATAAATGAGTTCATATTATGCTACGAAATACTATTAACTACTCTTAATATTCTGTATGATTAACTTGTTCCATTTGACTATTTTGAAGGAAATGGCACCGACTACTCGACAGACCGTGAATATGAATGAAGAGGAATTCCGTACTTTTCTAGCTTCAAACATAGCCGCAGTACAGGTTGCGCTACATACCAACAATAACCTTGGATCTAGCAGTACAGGAAATCGTGTAGGATGCACCTACAAAGAATTCACTGCCTGCAAACCTTTGGAATTTGATGGAACCGAAGGACCGATCGGATTGAAATGGTGGACCGAGAAGGTCGAATCGGTGTTTGCCATAAGTAAGTGTACTGAAGAGGACAAAGTGAAGTACGCTACGCATACCTTCACAGGTTCTGCGTTAACATGGTGGAATACCTATCTAGAGCAAGTGGGACAAGACGATGTGTACGCACTACCGTGGTCAGCATTCAAGCACTTGATGAACGAGAAGTACCGTCCCAGAACCGAGGTCAATAAGCTCAAGACAGAACTTAGAGGGTTACGAACCCAAGGATTTGATATTACCACGTACGAAATACGATTCACAGAATTGTGCCTATTGTGTCCGGGAGCGTTCGAAGATGTGGAAGAGAAGATCGACGCGTTTGTGAAAGGATTACCGGAAAGAATCCAAGAAGATATAAGTTCACACGAGCCCGCCTCCATACAACAGGCATGTAGAATGGCTCACAAACTAGTGAACCAGATTGAAGAAAGAATTAAAGAACAGACTGCTGAAGAGGCCAATGTGAAGCAAGTCAAAAGAAAGTGGGAGGAAAACGGTGATAAGAATCACCAATACAACAACAACAGCAATTACAACAATAATCGCAACAATTATCCCAACAATCGCAACATCAATCGCAACTACAACAAACGGCCCAACAACAACAACAACAACAACAGCAACTACAACAATCATCCCAACAACAATAATAACCGCAACAACAACAACAATCAGAAGCAGCTATGCCAGACGTGTGAAAAGTATCACTCGGGGTTCTGCACCAAATTTTGCAACAAGTGTAAAAGAAATGGTCATAGCGCGGTGAAGTGTGAGGTCTACGGACCAGGGGTTAATAGAACGAAAGGAACAAATGGTGTCGGAACGAGTAATGGCAGAGCAAGTAGTGTCGGAGCAAGTTATGCCAATGTAGTTTGTTATAAATGTGGAAAACCGGGCCACATTATTAGAAATTGCCCGAACCAGGAGAACACGAATGGACAAGGCCGCGGAAGAGTTTTCAATATTAATGCGGCAGAGGCACAGGAAGACCCGGAGCTTGTTACGGGTACGTTTCTTATTGACAATAAATCTGCTTACGTTTTATTTGATTAGGGTGCGGATAGAAGCTATATGAGTAGAGATTTTTGTGCTAAATTAAATTGTCCATTGACGCCGTTGGATAGTAAATTTTTACTTGAATTAGCAAACGGTAAATTAATTTCAGCAGATAATATATGCTGGAATCGAGAAATTAAACTGGGTAGCGAAATATTTAAGATTGATTTTATACCAGTAGAGTTAGGGAGTTTTGATGAAATAGTTGGCATGGACTGGCTGAAGAAGGTGAAAGTAGAGATCGTATGTTATAAAAATGCAATTCACATTGTCCGAGAAGAAGGAGAACCCTTAATGGTGTACGGAGAAAAAGGCAACATGAAGCTACATCTTATTAGTAATTTGAAGGCACAAAAACTAATAAGAAAAGGTTTCTATGCTGTTCTAGCACACGTCGAGAAAGTACAAACTGAAGAAAAGAGCATCAATGATGTTCCCGTCGCAAAAGAATTTTCCGATGTATTTCCGAAAGAATTACCGGGACTACCTCCACATCGATCTGTTGAATTTCAAATAGATCTTGTACTAGGAGCTGCACCAATAGCTCGTGCTCCTTATAGACTTGCACCCAGCGAGATGAAAGAACTGCAAAGCCAACTGAAAGAACTATTAGAACGTGGTTTCATTCGACCAAGCACATCACCATGGGGAGCTCCTGTTTTGTTTGTCAAGAAGAAGGATGGTACATTTAGGTTGTGTATTGACTACAGAGAGTTGAACAAACTTACCATAAAAAAACCGTTATCCACTGCCGAGAATTGACGACTTATTTGATCAACTACAAGGCTCGTCGGTTTATTCGAAGATTGATTTACGTTCTGGATATCATCAAATGCGAGTAAAGGAGGATGATATTCCAAAAACTGCTTTTAGGACGCGTTATGGTCATTACGAGTTTATGGTTATGCCGTTTGGATTGACTAACACACCAGCTATGTTTATGGACCTTATGAACCGAGTGTGTGGGCCATATCTTGACAAGTTTGTCATTGTTTTCATCGATGACATACTTATTTACTCAAAGAATGATCAAGAGCACGAAGAACATTTGAGAAAAGTGCTAGAAGTATTGAGGAAAGAAAAACTGTACACTAAGTTTTCAAAGTGTGCATTTTGGTTGGACCCGGCAAAGATCGAAACCGTTGAAAAGTGGGAAACCCCAAAAACTCCGAAGCATATACGTCAATTTTTAGGATTGGCTGGTTACTACAGAAGATTCATCCAAGATTTCTCCAAAATAGCAAAACCCTTGACTGCATTAACGCATAAAGGGAAGAAATTTGAATGGAAGGATGAACAAGAGAAGGCGTTTCAATTATTAAAGAAAAAGCTAACTACGGCACTTATATTGTCATTACCTGAAGGGAATGATGATTTTGTGATTTATTGTGACGCATCAAAGCAAGGTCTCGATTGTGTATTAATGCAACGGACGAAGGTGATTGCTTATGCGTCTAGACAATTGAAGATTCACGAGCAAAATTATACGACGCATGATTTGGAATTAGGCGCGGTTGTTTTTGCATTAAAGACTTGGAGGCACTACTTATATAGGGTCAAAAGTATTATATATACCGACCACAAAAGTCTTCAACACATATTTAATCAGAAACAACTGAATATGAGGCAGCGTAGGTGGATTGAATTGTTGAATGATTACGACTTTGAGATTCGTTACCACCCAGGGAAGGCAAATGTGATAGCCGACGCCTTGAGCAGAAAGGACAGAAAACCCATTCGAGTAAAATCTATGAATATAATGATTCACACTAACTTTACTACTCAAATAAAGGAGGCGCAACAAGGAGTTTTAAAAGAGGGAAATTTAAAGGATGAAATACCCAAAGGATCGGAGAAGCATCTTAATATTCGGGAAGACGAAACCCGGTATAGGGCTGAAAGAATTTGGGTACCAAAATTTGGATATATGAGAGAAATGGTACTTAGAGAAGCTCATAAAACCATATACTCAATACATCCTGGAACGGGGAAGATGTACAAGGATCTTAAGAAACATTTTTGGTGGCCAGGTATGAAAGCCGATATTGCTAAATATGTAGGAGAATGTTTGACGTGTTCTAAGGTCAAAGCTGAACATCAGAAACCATCAGGTCTACTACAACAACCTGAAATCCCGGAATGGAAATGGGAAAACATTACCATGGATTTCATTACTAAATTGCCAAGGACTGCAAGTGGTTATGATACTATTTGGGTAATAGTTGATCGTCTCACCAAGTCAGCACACTTCCTGCCAATAAGAGAAGATGACAAGATGGAGAAGTTAGCACGACTTTATTTGAAGGAAGTCGTCTCCAGACATGGAATACCAATCTCAATTATCTCTGATAGGGATGGCAGATTTATTTCAAGATTCTGGCAGACATTACAGTAAGCATTGGGAACTCGTCTAGACATGAGTACTGCCTATCATCCACAAACTGATGGGCAGAGTGAAAGGACGATACAAACGCTTGAAGACATGCTACGAGCTTGTGTTATCGATTTCGGAAACAGTTGGGATCGACATCTACCGTTAGCAGAATTTTCCTACAATAACAGCTACCATTCAAGCATTGAGATGACGCCATTTGAAGCACTTTATGGTAGAAAGTGCAGGTCTCTGATTTGTTGGAGTGAAGTGGGGGATAGATAGATTACGGGTCCGGAGATAATACAAAAAAACTACCGAGAAAATCATCCAAATTCAACAAAGATTGAAAACCGCCCAGAGTCGATAAAAGAGCTACGCGGACAGTAAAAGAAAAGATATAGAGTTTGAAATTGGAGAAATGGTCATGCTTAAGGTTTCACCTTGGAAAGGTGTTGTTCGATTTGGTAAACGGGGGAAACTAAATCCAAGGTACATTGGACCATTCAAGATTATAGATCGTGTCGGACCAGTAGCTTACCAACTGGAGCTACCTCAATAACTCGCGGCTGTACATAACACTTTTCACGTCTCAAATTTGAAAAAATGTTTTGCTAAAGAAGATCTCACTATTCCATTGGACGAAATCCAAATCAATGAAAAACTTCAATTCATTGAAGAACCCGTCGAAATAATGGATCGTGAGGTTAAGAGACTTAAACAAAACAAGATACCGATTGTTAAGGTTCGATGGAATGCTCGTAGAGGACCTGAGTTCACCTGGGAGCGTGAAGATCAGATGAAGAAGAAATACCCGCATTTATTTCCAGAAGATACGTCAACACCTCCAACTGCTTAAAATTTCGGGACGAAATTTATTTAACGGGTAGGTACTGTAGTGACCCAAACTTTTCCATGTTTATATATATATATTAAATGAAATTGTTATTTACATGATTAAGTGTTTCCAACATGTTAAGCAATCAAACTTGTTAAGACTTGATTAATTGAAATAGGTTTCATATAGACAATTGACCACCCAAGTTGACCGGTGATTCACGAACGTTAAAACTTGTAAAAACTATACGATGACATATATATGGTTATATATATAGTTAACATGATTTTATTATAAGTATGTATCTCATTAGGTATTTTAACAATGAGTTATATACATAAAAATGAGACTATTAATTTAAGAAACTCAAAAACGATATATATAACCATTATCGTTATAACAACGTCTTACTAGGTACATATGAATCATATTAAGATATTGATACACTTGGTTAATTATGTTAAATGATAAGTAAATATATTATTAAGTGTATTAACAATGAAATACATATGTAAAAATAAGACTACTAACTTAATGATTTCGAAACGAGACATATATGTAACGATTATCGTTGTAACGACATTTAACTGTATATATATCATACTAAGATATATTATATATCATAATATCATGATAATATAACAATTTAACATCTCATTTGTTATAATAAACAATGGGTTAACAACATTCAACAAGATCGTTAACCTAAAGGTTTCAAAACAACATTTACATGTAACGACTAACGATGACTTAACGACTCAGTTAAAATGTATATACATGTAGTGTTTTAATATGTATTCATACACTTTTGAAAGACTTCAAGACACTTATCAAAATACTTATACTTAGCAAAAATACTTACAATTACATCCTCGTTCAGTTTCATCAACAATTCTACTCGTATGCACCCGTATTCGTACTCGTACAATACACAGCTTTTAGATGTATGTACTATTGGTATATACACTCCAATGATCAGCTCTTATCAGCCCATGTGAGTCACCTAACACATGTGGGAACCATCATTTGCCAACTAGCATGAAATATCTCATAAAATTACAAAAATATGAGTAATCATTCATGACTTATTTACATGAAAACAAAATTACATATCCTTTATATCTAATCCATACACCAACGACCAAAAACACCTACAAACACTTTCATTCTTCAATTTTCTTCATCTAATTGATCTCTCTCAAGTTCTATCTTCAAGTTCTAAGTGTTCTTCATATATTCTACAAGTTCTAGTTACATAAAATCAAGAATACTTTCAAGTTTGCTAGCTCACTTCCAATCTTGTAAGGTGATCATCCAAACTCAAGAAATCTTTGTTTATTACAGTAGGTTATCATTCTAATACAAGGTAATAATCATATTCAAACTTTGGTTCAATTTCTATAACTATAACAATCTTATTTCAAGTGATGATCTTACTTGAACTTGTTTTCGTGTCATGATTCTGCTTCAAGAACTTTCAAGCCATCCAAGGATCCTTTGAAGCTAGATCTATTTTTCTCATTTCCAGTAGGTTTATCCAAGGAACTTAAGGTAGTAATGATGTTCATAAAATCATTCGATTCATACATATAAAGCTATCTTATTCGAAGGTTTAAACTTGTAATCACTAGAACATAGTTTAGTTAATTCTAAACTTGTTCGCAAACAAAAGTTAATCCTTCTAACTTGACTTTTAAAATCAACTAAACACATGTTCTATATCTATATGATATGCTAACTTAATGATTTAAAACCTGGAAACACGAAAAACACCGTAAAACCGGATTTACGCCGTCGTAGTAACACTGCGGGCTGTTTTGGGTTAGTTAATTAAAAACTATGATAAACTTTGATTTAAAAGATGTTATTCTGAGAAAATGATTTTTATTATGAACATGAAACTATATCCAAAAATTATGGTTAAACTCAAAGTGGAAGTATGTTTTCTAAAATGGTCATCTAGACGTCGTTCTTTCGACTGAAATGACTACCTTTATAAAAATGACTTGTAACTTATTTTTCCGACTATAAACCTATACTTTTTCTGTTTAGATTCATAAAATAGAGTTCAATATGAAACCATAGCAATTTGATTCACTCAAAACGGATTTAAAATGAAGAAGTTATGGGTAAAACAAGATTGGATAATTTTTCTCATTTTAGCTACGTGAAAATTGGTAACAAATCTATTTCAACCATAACTTAATCAACTTGTATTGTATATTATGTAATCTTGAGATACCATAGACACGTATACAATGTTTCGACCTATCATGTCGACACATCTATATATATTTCGGAACAACCATAGACACTCTATATGTGAATGTTGGAGTTAGCTATACAGGGTTGAGGTTGATTCCAAAATATATATAGTTTGAGTTGTGATCAATACTGAGATACGTATACACTGGGTCGTGGATTGATTCAAGATAATATTTATCGATTTATTTCTGTACATCTAACTGTGGACAACTAGTTGTAGGTTACTAACGAGGACAATTGACTTAATAAACTTAAAACATCAAAATATATTAAAAGTGTTGTAAATATATTTTGAACATACTTTGATATATATGTATATATTGTTATAGGTTCGTGAATCAACCAGTGGCCAAGTCTTACTTCCCGACGAAGTAAAAATCTGTGAAAGTGAGTTATAGTCCCACTTTTAAAATCTAATATTTTTGGGATGAGAATACATGCAGGTTTTATAAATGATTTACAAAATAGACACAAGTACGTGAAACTACATTCTATGGTTGAATTATCGAAATCGAATATGCCCCTTTTTATTAAGTCTGGTAATCTAAGAATTAGGGAACAGACACCCTAATTGACGCGAATCCTAAAGATAGATCTATTGGGCCTAACAAACCCCATCCAAAGTACCGGATGCTTTAGTACTTCGAAATTTATATCATATCCGAAGGGTGTCCCGGAATGATGGGGATATTCTTATATATGCATCTTGTTAATGTCGGTTACCAGGTGTTCACCATGTGAATGGTTTTTATCTCTATGTATGGGATATGTATTGAAATATGAAATCTTGTGGTCTATTATTATGATTTGATATATATAGGTTAAACCTATAACTCACCAACATTTTTGTTGACGTTTTAAGCATGTTTATTCTCAGGTGATTATTAAGAGCTTCCGCTATCGCATACTTAAATAAGGACGACATTTGGAGTCCATGCATGTATGATATTGTGTAAAAACTGCATTCAAGAAACTTATTTTGTTGTAACATATTTGTATTGTAAACCATTATGTAATGGTCGTGTGTAAACAGGATATTTTAGATTATCATTATTTGATAATCTACGTAAAGCTTTTTAAAACCTTTATCTATGAAATAAAGGTTATGGTTTGTTTTAAAAATGAATGCAGTCTTTGAAAAACGTCTCATATAGAGGTCAAAACCTCGCAACGAAATCAATTAATATGGAACGTTTTTAATCAATAAGAACGGAACATTTCAACCCTGCCCCGTAACCCCCTCTACCCGCTGCCGGACACTGTGCTGACTTATGACCTTCCTTATGACAATTCCAACATACATTGCTTCCGAAAGAACATTGTCGAACATCATGTCCCACTATACCACACATTAGACACCTTTTCGTACCTAGAGAACACTGTCCACTGTGGTAAGATCTGCACGAGTTACACCACTCTTTCTGTACGAAACCTGACCCACTCGTACTTGAAACTTCCCTCGTACTGGACCCGGTTGACTTTCTTGATTTCAGACTGGACTGATAACTGGATTGACCTTCCGACCTCTTCCCATAAGAACCACTCCCCACTCCCGTACTCCTTGCGGATTTAACACCACCCTCTATCGCTTTAGCCATCTCAAAAGCTTGCGATAAAGAAGAAGCAAATCTAACCATTGACCGATACTCCAGCTTAATAACTCTAATAAAATACTGAATTTTATCTTTCCCATGCGGTACCCACTGTTGGCAAAATCTTAACTTAGAGGTAAAGTCCAAAATAACATCATCAATCGTCATATCATCAGTCATTCTCATCCCCAAAAACTCAATTTTCAATTTCTCCAGATCATATTTTGAATAATACTGCTCACGAACCTTGGCATGAAACTGCTCCCATGACACTTGACTTAGTTGTTCCTTTGATAAATGACCTGTGATGGAGTCCCACCACTCCATAGCTCGCCCCTTGAAAAATCGACTGGCATATAACACTCTCAACTCTGGCTCGCACTGACAAACATCTAATGCTCTTTCCACTTCCTTGAGCCAATTTAGAGTCTTAGTCGGGTCAGTTTTACCAGTATACACTGATGGTTGACAATTAAGAAAGTCCTTATACGAGCACTTCTTCTTTCCAAACATCGGTGGTTGGAAGAATGGCGTCTGAAACGGCTACATCACTTGATTCGGAAGTAGTGGATTGAACTGAGATGATATCTGGTACTGAGGTGGCACATACTGTTGTTGAGAAATGTTTCTAAACTGTGGGTAAACACTTGGAGGAAAGCTTTGATTTATTGCCGTGGTGTTAGAATGCGATATCACTTGTTGTTCAAGCTCTTTGATCCTATCTTGAGCATCTTTCAACTGAATCTGAAGCTCTAACACTTCTTCTGATACTTCTTCTTCATATACATGACCGTTTTCATCAGGAGCTCTAAAGGTTCCGGAGGCATTGGGGGTAGCGTCTTGATTACCTGACATATCTGCACTACCACAACATCTCACACAAACTCTTAGTAGATAACCGGTTAGTGCCTATCAACTAACACATAAAAGTTCGTACATTCACTTAACCCGTCCCACTTGTGTTATGTTCGACAAGATCCTCTCAAGGTTTGGGAACATGACATTCAAGTACAATGTCGATGCGGCTAAACCTATGCTCTGATACCAAGTTGTAACACCGTACTTCTTTTTTTAAATACCACAGAGGAAGTCTTGTTTACAAAATAAGACCTTACGTACAAACATAAACATAATTATTTCAGCTTCATTCATAAATACATTTTTATCAAAAACCGATGTTACGTTAATATTCGATTTCATATAGACAACACTAGAGTTCTAGATTTGTGGAACACAACCCAACACGACCATCTTCTCCCATGACCACAAAAGCAAAAACCTACAAGCTGCAAGGGGGAAGGTGGAGGGGTTAGCACGAAGCTAAGTGAATGGACTAATCTAACAGCTAAAGCATACAGGTACAATCATATCAAATTAATCAGACAGTTAATCACATAACCACTAGAACATGCCGAAACAGAGCAATCTACCATTAGCATATAACATAAAAAGTAATATCATACAATAGTCAACAATCAACTAAATCCAAAGACCACCAAAGCAATAAAACATCTACAACAACGGTCAATCCAAAGCAACTATCTGGGTAATCCGAAGCAACCCCTTGAGAGACTCGGCGGCCTGGACGGGCCAACGACCCCAGTTGATCGGACTAGAGTCTACTGAAAACTCATAACTCTGTATCACTAGTATAAGTCTTCCACACGCGACGAATGCGTGATTCTGACTTATACTGATCATACAGCATCAATGAGACCAACCTAATCGAAAGCAAGGTTGATCTCTCCCGACCTGATCAGAAGTAAGGTCGGTCAAACAAACGCGCGAGGACACAGTCCATAACTCACAACAACATAGGTTCGAAGCATAGCAACTAGATCAACGGTCTAGGTCATGTTACTATATGCCTTAACGACTAGATTTACCCACTCACCGAAAACCAGCACAAGAAGTACTCAGAGGTCTTATATTTCTGAGTCTTCACTTCTCCTGATCACCTGGAAACATCATAAACAAAGTCAGTATAGTGTTCTAATCAATAATATAATTAATAAATACTATAAACTAGGTCATATTATCATATATTCATCATATTATAAGTCTACAACATAAACTCAATAAATAACAACCCTAAACGGGTACAAAACAAGACATACACAACAAAATCCCTTATTATGACCAAAATAAATTTTGATCTAGCTTTTTAAAATATTATCATTGTAAAGTAAACTTCAAGATGAGTCCAACGATAGTTTATTCATCAAAAACAGAGTTACGGTTTGAAAGTTATAGCCTTTTCAATTTTACCAAAAACTGACCAGTGCTCACTATCGCGGACGAGACCTCACTCGTGCGAGTGAGTCCTCAACCGCGTGGTTGAGCCTCAAACTCGTGGTCACTCGTACGAGTGACCTGTCAGAAGTGTGGGAGCTGTTAGAACATTCCAGCTCGCTGATTTTTGCCATTTTGGTCCAAAAACTCGATTTTTGCAAGATCTAACACCAAAACCACCTCTAAAACATCATATAAACTATATAAAACATATTTCTAACATCAATTAAACATATCAAACACATCAAGATCAAGAATTAAGTAAAATCTAACCAAAACCCATAAGAACACAAAAACCCAATTAGCAACAAGATTAATACATGAATCTGTGAATTACTTACCTTGTGTTGATCACGAAATCAATAGGAATCTGAATCTACAACTTGTTTAAATTAATTTTAACAAGATCAAGAGCTAGGGTTTGAGATTATGAGCAAGATGAGAGCGTAAGAATGTGTGTCTAGTTAGGTAAAAATGGCTAGAAGTGTCCAGAACACTTACATAAATGAGTGTTAAACCTATACCTCATATCACACATGTATTTATCAGTTATCTGATATCTTTCATACATTATTAGGTGGTTATAACGAGGTCCAAATTAAATAAACAAACCTGTTCTGTAACCCTTGTCATGAACTGGTCTCAACTAAATAATGAAATAACCACAAATACATAATTAATTAAATCACAAATTAACACCATACTAAGGTAATTTGATCATTTCCACCTAGGCTCAATCTCAGGGTGTTACAAATCTACCCCCCTTAAAGAGATTCCGTCCTCGAAATCTGGTCAAAGTCGTAGGTCATGACAAAAATACTATCAACTACCAGTCACACAACACATAACAACATCTATTTAAGTAGTCACCTAACCTAATTCTCGTCTTATCTTATTGAAACTTCCGCATGATCTACCAAAATGTGCTTACGTTGGCCAGACATAATACATTATCATAGATCACGTCTCCATTTCAGTTAAGAAAATCCGAGAAACCTAAATCCAAGTCATCTCTATCACTACAGCTAACACTACCTCAAAGGACCTATCACTAAACAGATTACATCATCTACATAACATACTAAACATGCATTCCTGAAATCAAAAGCAACAACAAAGTTAGTCTGAACATACCAGTGTTTAAGTCTTCTGACACAACATCAGTATCTGCTACCATTTGATAAGCTCTAGCTATAGCCGTGGGAGGACCTTTTCTCTTCTATCCTACTGATGCGGTAGATCCACCAACAGATGCCGATTGCACTCCGAACCCTGCCCTGGAACCCCCTCTACCCGCTACTGGACACTGTGCTGACCTCTGACCTTCCTTATGACAATTCCAACATACATTGCTTTCGAAAGAACATTGTTCAACATCATGTCCCACTATACCACACCTTAGACCCCTTTTCGTACCTGGAGAACACTGTCCACTGTGGTAAGATCTGCACGAGTTACACCACTCTTTCTGTACGGAACCTGACCCACTCGTACTCGAAACTTCCCTCGTACTGGACCCGGTTGACTTTCTTGATTTCAGACTGGACTGATAACTGGATTGACCTTCCGACCTCTTCCCATAAGAACCACTCCCCACTCATGTACTCCTTTCGGCTTTAACATCACCCTCTATCACTCTAGCTATCTCAAAAGCTTGCGATAAAGAAGAAGCAAATCTAATCATTGACCGATACTTCGGCTTAATAACTCTAATAAAATGCTATATTTTATCTTTCCCATGCAGTACCCACTGTTGGCAAAACCTTAACTTAGAGGTAAAGTCCAAAATAACATCATCAATCGTCATATCATCAGTCATTCTCATCCCAAAAACTCAGTTTTCAATTTCTCCAGATCATATTCTGAACAATACTGCTCACAACCTTGGCATGAAACTACTCCCATGACACTTGACTTAGTTGTTCCTTTGATAAATGACCTGTGATGGAGTCCCACCACTCCATAGCTCGCCCCTTGAACAATCAACTGGCATATAACACTCTCAACTCTGGCTCGCACTGACAAGCATCTAATGCTCTTTCCACTTCCCTGAGTCAATTTAGAGTCTCAGTCGGGTCGGTTTTACCAGTATACACTGAAGGTTGACAATTAAGAAAGTCCTTATACGAGCACTTCTTCTTTTCAAACATCGGTGGTTGGAAGAATGGTGTCTGAAACGGGTACATCACTTGATTCGGAAGTAGTGGATTGAACTGAGATGGTATCTGGTACTGAGGTGGCACATACTGTTGTTGAGAAATGTTTCCAAACTGTGGGTAAACACTTGGAGGAAAGCTTTGATTTATTGTCGTGGTGTTAGAATGCGATATCACTTGTTGTTCAAGCTCTTTGATCCTATCTTGATCATCTTTCAACTGACTCTGAAGCTCTAACACTTCTTCTGATACTTCTTCTTCTGATACATGACCGTCTTCATCAGGAGCTCTAAAGGTTCCGGAGGCATTGGGGGCAGCGTCTTGATTACCTGACATATCTGCACTACCAAAATATCTCACACAAACTCTCAGTAGATAACCGGTTAGTGCCTATCAACTAACACATAAAATTTCCTACATTCACTTAACCCGTCCCACTTGTGTTATGTTCGACAAGATCCTCTCAAGGTTTGGGAACATGACATTCAAGTACAATGTCAATGCGGCTAAACCTATGCTCTGATACCAAGTTGTAACACCATACTTTTTTTTTTTAAATAACACAGAGGAAGTCTTGTTTATAAAATAAGCCCTTACGTACAAACATAAACATAATTATTACAACTTCATTCATAAATACATTGTTATCAAAAACCGGTGTTACGTTAATATTCGATTTCATATAGACAACACCAGAGTTCTAGATTTATCGAACACAACCCAACACGACCATCTTCTCCCATGACCTCAAAAGAAAAAACCTACAAGCTGCAAGGGGGAAGGTGGAGGGGTTAGCACGAAGCTAAGTGAATGGACTAATCTAACAGCTAAAGCATACAGGTACAATCACTAGAACAGGCATCATCAAATTAATCAGACAGTTAATTACATAACCACTAGAACATGCAGAAACAGAGCAATCTACCATTAGCATATAACATAAAAAGCAATATCATACAATAGTCAACAATCAACTAAATCCAAAGACCACCAAAGCAATAAAACATCTACAACAACGGTCAATCCAAAGCAATCATCTGGGTAATCCAAAGCAACCCCTTGAGAGACTCGGCGGCCTGGCCGGGCCAACGACCCCAGTTGATCGGACTAGAGTCTAATGAAAACTCATAACTCTGTATCACTAGTATAAGTCTTCCACACGCGACGAACGTGTGATTCTGACTTATACTGATCATACAACATCAATGAGACAACCTGATCAAAAGCAAGGTTGATCTCTCCCGACTTGATCAGAAGCAAGGTCGGTCAAACAAACGCGCGAGGACACAGTCCATAACTCATAACAACATAGGTTTGAAGCATAGCAACTAGGTCAACGATCTAGGTCATGTTACTATAAGCCTTAATGACTAGATTAACCCACTCACCGAAAACCAGCACAAGAAGTACTCAGAGGTCTTATATTTCTGAGTCTTCACTTCTCCTGATCACCTGGAAACATCATAAACAAAGTCAGTATAGTGTTCTAATCAATAATATAATTAATAAATACTATAAACTAGGTCATATTATCATATATTCATCATATTATAAGTCTACAACATAAACTCAATCAATAACGACCCTAAACGAGTACAAAACAAGACATACACAACAAAATCTCTTCTTATGACCAAAATAAAGTTTGATATAGCTTTTTAAAACCTTATCATTGTAAATTAAACTTCAAGACGAGTCCAACAATAGTTTATTCATCAAAAACGGAGTTACAGTTTGAAAGTTATAGCCTTTTCAATTTTACCAAAATCTCACTCGTGCGAGTGAGTCCTCAACCGCGTGGTTGAGCCTCAAATGCGTGGTCACTCGTATGAGTGACCTTTCAGAAGTGTGGGAGCTATTAGAACATTCCAACTCGCTGATTTTTGCCATTTTGGCCCAAAAACTCAATTTTTGCAAGATCGAACACCAAAACCACCTCCAAAACATCATATAAACTATATAAAATATATTTCTAACATCAATTGAACATATCAAACATATTAAGATCAAGAATTAAGTAAAATCTAACCAAAACCCATAAGAACACAAAAACCCAATTAGCAACAAGATTAATACATGAATCTGTGATATACTTACCTTGTGTTGATCATGAAATCACTAGGAATCTGAATCTACAATTTGTTTAAATTAATTTTAACAAGATCAAGAGCTAGGGTTTGAGATTATGAACAAGATGAGAGCGTAAGAGTGTGTGTCTAGTTAGGTAAAAATGGCTAGAAGTGTCCAGAACACTTACATAAATGAGTGTTAAACCTATACCTCATATCACACAGGTATTTATCATTTATCTGATATCTTTCGTACATTATTAGACGGTCCTAACGAGGTCCAAATTAAATAAACAAACATGTTCTGTAACCCTTGTCACGAACTGGTCTCAACTAAACAATGAAATAACCACAAACACATAATTAATTAAATCACAAATTAACACCATACTAAGGTAATTTGATCATTTCCACCTAGGCCCAATCTCAAGGTGTTACAGGTCCACTATGATTTAAGAAATCTATTCTTTTTAAAGATATTCGGAATAATTGGTAAAGTGATCTTCATATGAGAACAATGTGTCAAATAACGAAAATTAGACAAAAGTTAGTGAAGACTAGATTTCATAATAATCAATTGATTTAGTTACAAGTGTACGAAAACGTTTTTCGATATAATGGAATTTGATTATTAAAATATCCTTGTTTAAATAACGTGAATTAGAATATTAATTGTTGTGTATATAAATAACTTGCAACGTGTATTTAAAACGTGTTTATAATTATTGAATATATATAATTTCAAATTAGTAGAGTAGATAGTAGTAACACTTGTTTATTTGATTCGATTGATTTTTAGATATGTTATTTAAAACGTTTGAGGAGTTGAAATAAACGTTGGTGCATAAATGAATTATATTAAATTAAGTTTTAGAGTGTAAACATTAGGTGATATAATAATATCTATTGTTTAAACGATTTTAATTTATATATATTAAACTTTGAAATATAATTAGTTTTTGAAAAACTAAATATTATATTAGTAAATAAATATTTCTAAAATATATAAGTCTATATTTCTAAATGAAAATATATTTATATTTTACGAAGTGACGAAATATAATATTAACTTGGTCATAAAACATTTTGTATTTAAAATAATATTATTAAACATACTTTGATAAATAACGAGATTTTGATTTATAGAAGCAAATGACCATAACACTCAAATGTATAAGTAATGTTTTGGGTAAGATAGTTTATCGATGATTAAATCTAATTATTGATAAAGGTACACGTCGTGAAATGTAAAGTACAAGTTTTCTAAGCGTACGAAAAGGCGTTCGAAAAATCGGAACCGGTATGTAAGTCGAGCTTCAACGTACAATTCATCGGTGCTAAAATTACAAATCAACTATGCACGAGAATATAATATAATATTTAATTAATTCTAAAGATTAAATATATTATATATTAAATAATATATATATTAGTGCCGGTAGGCATAAATTGTGAATTGGAGCTGTATTTTTCATGCCATGTAATCGCATGGCCATATAGGCAAAATCCTATGCGATCGCATGGTGGGGGTAGGTGGGTGAAATGTGCTATAAAATCGAACGAATTCTGGTTCAGTTTCTTTATCTATCTCTCGCACCCTTTCTATATTTATATATTATTATTATTATTATTATTATTATTATTATTATTATTATTATTAAATCATATTATTATTATTATTATTATTATTATTATTATTATTATTATTATTAGTATTATTATTAGTATACATAAAATACTACGACGGAGTGCTGTTCGAATGATTTCAAAATGGGTTTTTCGAGAGGGATAGAGCTAAGGAAATTATGGGTTATAGCTATGGAGGTTATGGGTATTATTCGGGGGTATGCTCATGAGTCAAATCTAGTGTTTATCATCTCCGTTGCGTCTACGTACTTTCCTGTAATATTGAATCACAATATTGATACGTGAGCACTCATATCTTATCTTTTATATATTAATAGTGTATCCCTGACTAGTGCTCGAGTATTTATGATTATGCATGCTTGTATGCTAAATTTCGTCGTTAAATAGTTTATGACGAATCACGAATTTGATACATATGTTATTGATATAAGGTATATGATATGTATGTCATTGGAAAGCTGGTGAAAAATTAATAACTTTTCATTTAGAAATCGTGTGGTTTTGATGTACGGATTAAAAGATATAGCCAACTGAATTATTATTAATTTTAGTATTATTATTATTACTATCTTCGTTATTATCGTCGTTATTATTATCTAATAATAATAATTATTATTATTATCATTATCGTTATTAATATAAGTATTAATATTAAAAATTGTTATCATTATTATTAATACTATCGTTATTATCACTAAGGTTATTATTAATATTATTATTATGATTATTATTATTATCGATAATATTAAAAAGTATCATTACTATTAATATTATCATATTTGTTAGAAAATGTATTCATTAAAACTATCATTTTATGAATATTATTAGTATTAATTATAACAACAATATCATTATCACTTTTATTATCATTAACATGATTATAATAATATTATTTATTATTAAAATTATTATTATCATTAATTAAACATAAATAATGTTATTATTATTGTTATTATTATTATTATTATTATTATTATTATTATTATTATTAAAATAATTAATATTATTATTATTACAAATAATACAACTTTTGTTCATTATTATTATTATCAATATTATTTTATCAAATAAATATGTGATACAAAGATATTTTTATCACACGTAATATAATTACATTAATAATAAATACCACTATATTTTTATGATATCAAGTGAACTTTATAAATTTTATTACTTGAGATATATAAAAAGTATATTTTTATCATATATACATTTTAATATAAATTTTTATTTATTAATAAATGATTTATATTATTTACTCTAATAAAATATGATAAATATATTTAAATATATAAAACGACTATATTTAAGTTATACAATAAACATGTATAGATTTTGGAAGTCATTTTGGGACAAATTGACTTTTATTGACTCTTGCATGATAATCTCGAACATTAGGATTGTGATACACTATGACCTGACCTAGCTTGTTAGACATTTATTTGACCAACATATACTAATATAGGTTCGTGAATCCGAGGCCAACCTTGCACTTGTTCAATGCCGTCATATGTATTTTTACTACGAAATACAGTATCGTGAGTTCATTAATCCCTTTTTATATATATTTTTGGGACTAAGAATACATGCGCTGCTTTTATAACTGTTTTACGAAATAGACACAAGTACTTGAAACTACATTCTATGGTTGAATTATTATACTGGATATCACCCTTTTAGCTTGGTAGCCTAAGAATTTGGGAACAGACCCCCAAATTGACGCGAATCCTGAAGATAGATCTATGGACTTTAACACGTCCCATCCGGGTTACGGATGTTTAGTACTTCGATTTTATATACAGATGAGTGTACCTGTATATTGGGGATATTCTAGATGCATTTGTTAATGTCGGTTACCATGTGTTCACCATATGAATGATTTTTAATTCGCAGGTTATGCGTACTATTTTATTTAACAACCCGTCCTAATCCATCTGGACGAATACATCACCTTTGGTTACATCGCGAGGTACTTGACCTCTATATGATCCATTTTACAAATATTGCATTTGTTTTTAAAAGACAAACTTTCATTTCATCGAAAGTTGACGGCATGCATACCATTTCATAATATATTCAACTATAATTGACTTAATAATAATCTTGATGAACTCAACAACTCGAATGCAACGTCTTTTGAAATATGTCATGAATGACTCCAAGTAATATCTCTAAAATGAGCAAATGCACAGCGAAAGATTTCCTTAATACCTGAGAATAAACATGCTTTCAAATGTCAACCAAAAGGTTGGTGAGTTCATTAGTTTATCATAAACAATCATTTCCATTAATTTAATAGACCACAAGATTTTCATTTCATTTCTCATAAACATCATGCATCTGCATAAAAATCATTCATATGGATTGAATACCTGGTAACCGACCTTAACAGGATGCATATAGAATATCCCCATCATTCCGGGACTCTCATCGCACATGATAAATCGAAGTACTTAAGCATCTGTAACTCGGATGAGGCTTGTTGGGCCAAATAGATCTATCTTTAGGATTCGCGTCAATTGGTGGCAATTATCATAAACACCAATTCTTAGTCTACCAAGCTAAAAAGGGGCATATTCGATTCGATAATCCAACCATAGAATGTAGTTTCGATTACTTGTGTCTATTTCGTAAAACATTTATAAAAGCAGCGCATGTATTCTGAAATGTCTCGTTCTTATTGATTAAAAACGTTCCATATTAATTGATTTCGTTGCGAGGTTTTGACCTCTATATGAGACGTTTTTCAAAGACTGCATTCATTTTTAAAACAAACCATAACCTTTATTTCATAAATAAAGGTTTAAAAAACTTTACGTAGATTATCAAATAATGATAATCTAAAATATCCTGTTTACACACGACCATTACATAATGGTTTACAATACAAATATGTTACATCGAAATTAGTTTCTTGAATGCAGTTTTTACACAATATCATACAAACATGGACTCCAAATCTTGTCCTTATTTTAGTATGCAACAGCGGAAGCTCTTAGTATTCACCTGAGAATAAACATGCTTAAAATGTCAACAAAAATGTTAGTGAGTTATAGGTTTAACCTATATATATCAAATCATAATAATAGACCACAAGATTTCATATTTCAATACACATCCCATACATAGAGATAAAAATCATTTATATGGTGAACACCTGGTAACCGACATTAACAAGATGCATATATAAGAATATCCCCATCATTCCGGGACACCCTTCGGATATGATATAAATTTCGAAGTACTAAAGCATCCGGTACTTTGGATGGGGTTTGTTAGGCCCAATAGATCTATCTTTAGGATTCGCGTCAATTAGGGTGTCTGTTCCCTAATTCTTAGATTACCAGACATAATAAAAAGGGGCATATTCGATTTCGATAATTCAACCATAGAATGTAGTTTCACGTACTTGTGTCTATTTTGTAAATCATTTATAAAACCTGCATGTATTCTCATCCCAAAAATATTAGATTTTAAAAGTGGGACTATAACTCACTTTCACAGATTTTTACTTCGTCGAGAAGTAAGACTTGGCCACTGGTTGATTCACGAACCTATAACAATATATACATATATATCAAAGTATGTTCAAAATATATTTACAACACTTTTAATAAATTTTGATGTTTTAAGTTTATTAAGTCAGCTGTCCTCGTTAGTAACCTACAACTAGTTGTCCACAGTTAGATGTACAGAAATAAATCGATAAATATTATCTTGAATCAATCCACGACCCAGTGTATACGTATCTCAGTATTGATCACAACTCAAACTATATATATTTTGGAATCAACCTCAACCCTGTATAGCTAACTCCAACATTCACATATAGAGTGTCTATGGTTGTTCCGAAATATATATAGAAGTGTCGACATGATAGGTCGAAACATTGTATACGTGTCTATGGTATCTCAAGATTACATAATATACAATACAAGTTGATTAAGTTATGGTTGGAATAGATTTGTTACCAATTTTCACGTAGCTAAAATGAGAAAAATTATCCAATCTTGTTTTACCCATAACTTCTTCATTTTAAATCCGTTTTGAGTGAATCAAATTGCTATGGTTTCATATTGAACTCTATTTTATGAATCTAAATAGAAAATGTATAGGTTTATAGTCAGAAAAATAAGTTACAGGTCGTTTTTGTAAAGTTAGTCATTTCAGTCGAAAGAACGACGTCTAGATGATCATTTTAGAAAACATACTTCCACTTTGAGTTTAACCATAATTTTTGGATATAGTTTCATGTTCATAATAAAAATCATTTTCTCAGAATAACAACTTTTAAATCAAAGTTTATCATAGTTTTTAATTAACTAACCCAAAACAGCCCGCGGTGTTACTACGACGGCGTAAATCCGGTTTTACGGTGTTTTTCGTGTTTCCAGGTTTTAAATCATTAAGTTAGCATATCAAATAGATATAGAACATGTGTTTAGTTTATTTTAAAAGTCAAGTTAGAAGGATTAACTTTTGTTTGTGAACAAGTTTAGAATTAACTAAACTATGTTCTAGTGATTACAAGTTTAAACCTTCGAATAAGATAGCTTTATATGTATGAATCGAATGATGTTATGAACATCATTACTACCTTAAGTTCCTTGGATAAACCTACTGGAAAAGAGAAAAATGGATCTAGCTTCAACGGATCCTTGGATGGCTCGAAGTTCTTGAAGCAGAATCATGACACGAAAACAAGTTCAAGTAAGATCATCACTTGAAATAAGATTGTTATAGTTATAGAAATTGAACCAAAGTTTGAATATGATTATTACCTTGTATTAGAATGATAACCTACTGTAAGAAACAAAGATTTCTTCAGGTTGGATGATCACCTTATAAGATTGGAAGTGAGCTAGCAAACTTGAAAGTATTCTTGATTTTATGTAACTAGAACTTGTAAAATATATGAAGAACACTTAGAACTTGAAGATAGAACTTGAGAGAGATCAATTAGATGAATAAAATTGAAGAATGAAAGTGTTTGTAGGTGTTTTTTTTCGTTGGTGTATGGATTAGATATAAAGGATATGTAATTTTGTTTTCATGTAAATAAGTCATGAATGATTACTCATATTTTTGTAATTTTATGAGATATTTCATGCTAGTTGCCAAATGATGGTTCCCACATGTGTTAGGTGACTCACATGGGCTGCTAAGAGCTGATCATTGGAGTGTATATACCAATAGTACATACATCTAAAAGCTGTGTATTGTACGAGTACGAATACGGGTGCATACGAGTAGAATTGTTGATGAAACTGAACGAGGATGTAATTGTAAGCATTTTTGTTAAGTAGAAGTATTTTGATAAGTGTATTGAAGTCTTTCAAAAGTGTATAAATACATATTAAAACACTACATGTATATACATTTTAACTGAGACTTTAAGTCATCGTTAGTCGTTACATGTAAGTGTTGTTTTGAAACCTTTAGGTTAACGATCTTGTTAAATGTTGTTAACCCAATTTTTATAATATCAAATGAGATTTTAAATTATTATATTATCATGAATATTATCATGTATGAATATCTCTTAATATGATATATATACATTAAATGTCTTTACAACGATAATCGTTACATATATGTCTCGTTTAAAAATCATTAAGTTAGTAGTCTTGTTTTTACATATGTAGTTCATTGTTAATAAACTTAATGATATGTTTACTTATCATAGTATCATGTTAACTATATATATATATCCATATATATATGTCATCATATAGTTTTTACAAATTTTAACGTTCGTGAATCACCGGTCAACTTGGGTGGTCAATTGTCTATATGAAACATATTTCAATTAATCAAGTCTTAACAAGTTTGATTGCTTAACATGTTGGAAACATTTAATCATGTAAATATCAATCTCAATTAATATATATATACATGGAAAATTTCGGGTCACTACAGTACCTACCCGTTAAATAAATTTCGTCCCGAAATTTTAAGCTGTTGAAGGTGTTGACGAATCTTCTGGAAATAGATGCGGGTATTTCTTCTTCATCTGATCTTCATGCTCCCAGGTGAACTCGGGTCCTCTACGAGCATTCCATCGAACCTTAACAATTGGTATCTTGTTTTGCTTAAGTCTTTTAACCTCACGATCCATTATTTCGACGGGTTCTTCGATGAATTGAAGTTTTTCGTTGATTTGGATTTCATCTAAAGGAATAGTGAGATCTTCTTTAGCAAAACATTTCTTCAAATTCAAGACGTGGAAAGTGTTATGTACAGCCGCGAGTTATTTAGGTAACTCAAGTCGGTAAGCTACTGGTCCGACACGATCAATAATCTTGAATGGTCCAATATACCTTGGATTTAATTTCTCTCGTTTACCAAATCGAACAACGCCTTTCCAAGGTGCAACTTTAAGCATGACCATCTCTCCAATTTCAAATTCTATATCTTTTCTTTTAATGTCAGCGTAGCTCTTTTGTCGACTTTGGGCGGTTTTCAATCGTTGTTGAATTTGGATGATCTTCTCGGTAATTTCTTGTATAATCTCTGGACCCGTAATCTGTCTATCCCCCACTTCACTCCAACAAATCGGAGACCTGCACTTTCTACCATAAAGTGCTTCAAACGGCGCCATCTCAATGCTTGAATGGTAGCTGTTGTTGTAGGAAAATTCTGCTAACGGTAGATGTCGATCCCAACTGTTTCCGAAATCAATAACACATGCTCGTAGCATGTATTCAAGTGTTTGTATCGTCCTTTCGCTCTGCCCATCAGTTTGTGGATGATAGGCAGTACTCATGTCTAGACGAGTTCCTAATGCTTGCTGTAATGTCTGCCAGAATCTTGAAATAAATCTGCCATCCCTATCAGAGATAATAGAGATTGGTATTCCATGTCTGGAGACGACTTCCTTCAAATACAGTCGTGTTAACTTCTCCATCTTGTCATCTTCTCTTATTGGCAGGAAGTGTGCTGATTTGGTGAGACGATCAACTATTACCCAAATAGTATCAAAACCACTTGCAGTCCTTGGCAATTTAGTAATGAAATCTATGGTAATGTTTTCCCATTTCCATTCCGGGATTTTGGGTTGTTGAAGTAGACCTGATGGTTTCTGATGCTCAGCTTTGACCTTAGAACACGTCAAACATTCTCCTACGTATTTAGCAACATCGGCTTTCATACCCGGCCACCAAAAATGTTTCTTGAGATCCTTGTACATCTTCCCCGTTCCAGGATGTATTGAGTATCTGGTTTTATGAGCTTCTCTAAGTACCATTTCTCTCATATCTCCAAATTTTGGTACCCAAATCCTTTCAGCCCTATACCGGGTTCCGTCTTCCCGAATATTAAGATGCTGCTTCGATCCTTTGGGTATTTCATCCTTTAAATTTCCCTCTTTTAAAACTCATTGTTGCGCCTCCTTTATTTGAGTAGTAAGGTTATTATGAATCATTATATTCATAGATTTTACTCGAATGGGTTCTCTGTCCTTCCTGCTCAAGGCATCGGCTACCACATTTGCCTTCCCCGGGTGGTAACGAATCTCAAAGTCGTAATCATTCAATAATTCAATCCACCTACGATGCCTCATATTCAGTTGTTTCAGATTAAATATGTGTTGAAGACTTTTGTGGTCGGTATATATAATACTTTTGACCCCATATAAGTAGTGCCTCCAAGTCTTTAATGCAAAAACAACCGCGCCTAATTCCAAATCATGCGTCGTATAATTTTGTTCATGAATCTTCAATTGTCTAGACGCATAAGCAATCACCTTCGTTCGTTGCATTAATACACAACCGAGACCTTGCTTTGATGCGTCACAATAAATCACAAAATCATCATTCCCTTCAGGCAATGACAATATAGGTGCCGTAGTTAGCTTTTTCTTCAATAACTGAAACGCTTTCTCTTGTTCATCATTCCATTCAAATTTCTTCCCTTTATGCGTTAATGCAGTCAAGGGTTTTGCTATTCTGGAAAAGTCTTGGATGAACCTTCTGTAGTAACCGGCTAGTCCTAAAAACTGGCGTATGTGTTTCGGAGTTTTCGGGGTTTCCCACTTTTCAACAGTTTCTATCTTTGCCGGATCCACCTTAATACCTTCTTTGTTCACTATGTGACCGAGGAATTGAACTTCTTCCAACCAAAATGCACACTTTGAAAACTTAGCGTACAATTCTTCCTTCCTCAATACTTCTAACACCTTTCTCAAATGTTCACCGTGTTCTTGGTCATTCTTTGAGTAAATAAGTATGTCATCAATGAAAACAATGACAAACTTGTCAAGGTATGGTCCACACACTCGGTTCATAAGGTCCATGAACACAGCTGGTGCATTAGTTAAACCAAACGGCATGACCATAAACTCGTAATGACCGTAACGTGTTCTGAAAGCAGTCTTTGGAATATCATCTTCTTTCACCTGCATTTGATGATACCCGGAACGTAAGTCAATCTTTGAATAAACAGACGAGCCTTGTAGTTGATCAAATAAGTCGTCGATTCTTGGTAGAGGGTAGCGGTTCTTGATGGTAAGTTTGTTCAACTCTCGGTAGTCGATACACAACCTGAATGTACCATCTTTCTTCTTGACAAACAAAACAGGAGCTCCCCACAGTGATGTGCTTGGTCGAATGAAACCACGCTCTAAAAGTTCTTGTAATTGGCTTTGCAGTTCTTTCATCTCGCTGGGTGCGAGTCTGTAAGGAGCACGAGCTATTGGTGCAGCTCCTGGTACAAGATCTATTTGAAATTCAACGGATCGATGTGGGGGTAATCCCGGTAATTCTTTCGGAAATACATCGGGAAATTCTTTTGCAATGGGAACATCATTGATGCTCTTTTCTTCAGTTTGTACTTTCTCGACGTGTGCTAGAACAGCATAGCAACCTTTTCTTATTAGTTTTTGTGCCTTCAAATTACTAATAAGATGTAGCTTCGTGTTGCCCTTTTCTCCGTACACCATTAAGGGTTTTCCTTTTTCTCGTATAATGCGAATTGCATTTTTGTAACAAACGATCTCTGCTTTCACTTCTTTCAACCAGTCCATACCGATTATCACATCAAAACTCCCTAACTCTACTGGTATCAAATCAATCTTAAATGTTTCGCTAACCAGTTTAATTTCTCGATTCCGACATATATTATCTGCTGAAATTAATTTACCATTTGCTAATTCGAGTAAAAATTTACTATCCAAAGGCGTCAATGGACAACTTAATTTAGCACAAAAATCTCTACTCATATAGCTTCTATCCGCACCCGAATCAAATAAAACGTAAGCAGGTTTATTGTCAATAAGAAACGTACCCGTAACAAGCTCCGGGTCTTCCTGTGCCTCTGCCGCATTAATATTGAAAACTCTTCCGCGGCCTTGTCCATTCGTGTTCTCCTGGTTCGGGCAATTTCTAATAATGTGCCCCGGTTTTCCACATTTATAACAAACTACATTGGCATAACTTGCTCCGACACTACTTGCTCCGCCATTACTCGTTTCAACACCATTTGTTCCTTTCGTTCTATTAACCCCTGGTCCGTAGACCTCACACTTTGCCGCGCTATGACCATTTCTTTTACACTTGTTGCAAAATTTGGTGCAGAACCCCGAGTGATACTTTTCACACCTCTGGCATAGCTGCTTCTGATTGTTGTTGTTGTTGCGGTTATTATTGTTGTTGGGATGATTGTTGTAGTTGCTGTTGTTGTTGTTGTTGTTGTTGGGCCGTTTGTTGTAGTTGCGATTGATGTTGCGATTGTTGGGATAATTGTTGCGATTATTGTTGTAATTGCTGCTGTTGTTGTATTGGTGATTCTTATCACCGTTTTCCTCCCACTTTCTTTTGACTTGCTTCACATTGGCCTCTTCAGCAGTCTGTTCTTTAATCCTTTCTTCAATCTGGTTCACTAGTTTGTGAGCCATTCTACATACCTGTTGTATGGAGGCGGGCTCGTGTGAACTTATATCTTCTTGGATTCTTTCCGGTAATCCTTTCACAAACGCGTCGATCTTCTCTTCCTCATCTTCGAACGCTCCCGGACACAATAGGCACAATTCTGTGAATCGTCTTTCGTACGTGGTAATATCAAATCCTTGGGTTCGTAACCCTCTAAGTTCTGTCTTGAGCTTATTGACCTCGGTTCTGGGACGGTACTTCTCGTTCATCAAGTGCTTGAATGCTGACCACGGTAGTGCGTACGCATCGTCTTGTCCCACTTGCTCTAGATAGGTATTCCACCATGTTAACGCAGAACCTGTGAAGGTATGCGTAGCGTACTTTACTTTGTCCTCTTCAGTACACTTACTTATGGCAAACACCGATTCGACCTTCTCGGTCCACCGTTTCAATCCGATCGGTCCTTCGGTTCCATCAAATTCCAAAGGTTTGCAGGCAGTGAATTCTTTGTAGGTGCATCTTACACGATTTCCTGTACTGCTAGATCCAAGGTTATTGTTGGTATGTAGCGCAGCCTGTACTGCGGCTATGTTTGAAGCTAGAAAAGTACGGAATTCCTCTTCATTCATATTCACGGTGTGTCGAGTAGTCGGTGCCATTTCCTTCAAAATAGTCAAATGGAACAAGTTAATCATACAGAATATTAAGAGTAGTTAATAGTATTTCGTAGCATAATATGAACTCATTTATAAAAGCTTTTTCTTCATATTAGCGTTTTATAAGTTTAAATTCGGGTAGTACCTACCCGTTAAGTTCATACTTAGTAGCTAATATACAATCCAACTGCTACAATTCTATATGAAAAACTGATTGTAATAATATTTCGCGTTCAAACTTTTATACAATATTTTACAAACTTACAATACCGCTTATTTTACATAAAGCATGAAATATAGCACACAATAAATTTGATACAAGATGGTTGTGAAGATAATTCTAGCTAGTACACAAGTCGTTCAGCAAAGGCAATAAAGACACGTAATTCATACGTCCAGAAACAAGTCATGCATTCTGGTTTTACTAGGATTACTTCCCATCCTTGGTCTTGTGGAACATAACCGTTATGGCCGTTGATAAGACAGCGTGTTGTAACGTCGTCAAAGGGACGAGGGTTACGTAATGTCCAACAGTCCCGTAACAATCTAAAAACCTCATTTCTTACCCCAATTACCGACTCCGTCACTTGTGGGAACGTTTTGTTTAATAGTTGTAGGCCGATGTTCTTGTTCTCACTTTGGTGAGAAGCGAACATTTCTAATCCGTAAGCATAACATGCTTCTTTATGTTGCATGTTAGCCGCTTTTTCTAAATCACGAAGTCCAATATTCGGATATATTGAGTCAAAATAATTTCTTAACCCATTGCGTAAAATAGCATTTGGGTTCCCCGCAATATATGCGTCAAAGTAAACACATCGTAACTTATGGATTTCCCAATGCGATATCCCCCATCTTTCGAACGAAAGCCTTTTATAAACCAAGGCATTCTTGGAACGTTCTTCGAATGTCTTACAAACTGATCTCGCCTTAAATAGTTGTGCCGAAGAATTCTGACCGACTCTAGACAAGATTTCATCAATCATGTCTCCAGGTAGGTCTCTTAAAATATTGGGTTGTCTATCCATTTTGTGTTTTTATACTGTAAAATAGACAAGAGTTAGATTCATAAAAAAAATACTTATTAATACAAGCAATTTTTACATATATCATAAAGCATAAGCACACTATATTACTTATATTACACCACACGAATACAACTATCTTATTCCGACTCGCTTGTTTCTTCTTCTTCGGTTTTGGTTCGTTTTGCCAAGTTTCTAGGGATATATGTTGTTCCCCTAATACGAGCCGTCGTTATCCACATTGGTTTAGAAAAACCTGGTGGTTTAGAGGTTCCCGGGTCATTGTTACAACTTAAGGACTTCGGGGGTTGACGATATATATAAAGTTCATCGGGGTTGGAATTAGATTTCTCTATTTTTATGCCCTTTCCCTTATTATTTTCTTTTGCCTTTTTAAATTCAGTTGGGGTGATTTCTATAACATCATCGGAATTCTCGTCGGAATCCGATTCATCGGAGAATTGGTAATCCTCCCAATATTTTGCTTCCTTGGCGGAAACACCATTGACCATAATTAACCTTGGTCGGTTGGTTGAGGATTTTCTTTTACTTAACCGTTTTATTATTTCCCCCACCGGTTCTATTTCTTCATCCGGTTCCGATTCTTCTTCCGGTTCCGATTCTTCTTCCGGTTCCGACTCTTCTTCCGGTTCCTCTTCTTCCGGTTCCTCTTCGGGAACTTGTGAATCAGTCCACGAATCATTCCAATTTACATTTGACTCTTCATTATTATTAGGTGAGTCAATGGGACTTGTTCTAGAGGTAGACATCTATCACATAATATCAAACGCGTTAAGAGATTAATATATCACATAATATTCACATGTTAAAAATATATAGTTTCCAACAAAATTTGTTAAGCAATCATTTTTCAAGTAAACACGGTCGAAGTCCAGACTCACTAATGCATCCTAACAAACTCGATAAGACACACTAATGCAAAATTCTGGTTCTCTAAGACCAACGCTCGGATACCAACTGAAATGTCCCGTTCTTATTGATTAAAAACGTTCCATATTAATTGATTTCGTTGCGAGGTTTTGACCTCTATATGAGACGTTTTTCAAAGACTGCATTCATTTTTAAAACAAACCATAACCTTTATTTCATAAATAAAGGTTTAAAAATCTTTACGTAGATTATCAAATAATGATAATCTAAAATATCCTGTTTACACACGACCATTACATAATGGTTTACAATACAAATATGTTACATCGAAATTAGTTTCTTGAATGCAGTTTTTACACAATATCATACAAACATGGACTCCAAATCTTGTCCTTATTTTAGTATGCAACAGCGGAAGCTCTTAGTATTCACCTGAGAATAAACATACTTAAAACGTCAACAAAAATGTTGGTGAGTTATAGGTTTAACCTATATATATCAAATCATAATAATAGACCACAAGATTTCATATTTCAATACACATCCCATACATAGAGATAAAAATCATTTATATGGTGAACACCTGGTAACCGACATTAACAAGATGCATATATAAGAATATCCCCATCATTCCGGGACACCCTTCGGATATGATATAAATTTCGAAGTACTAAAGCATCCGGTACTTTGGATGGGGTTTGTTAGGCCCAATAGATCTATCTTTAGGATTCGCGTCAATTAGGGTGTATGTTCCCTAATTCTTAGATTACCATACATAATAAAAAGGGGCATATTCGATTTCGATAATTCAACCATAGAATGTAGTTTCACGTACTTGTGTCTATTTTGTAAATCATTTATAAAACCTGCATGTATTCTCATCCCAAAAATATTAGATTTTAAAAGTGGTACTATAACTCACTTTCACAGATTTTTACTTCGTCGAGAAGTAAGACTTGGCCACTGGTTGATTCACGAACCTATAACAATATATACATATATATCAAGGTATGTTCAAAATATATTTACAACACTTTTAATATATTTTGATGTTTTAAGTTTATTAAGTCAGCTGTCCTCGTTAGTAACCTACAACTAGTTGTCCACAGTTAGATGTACAGAAATAAATCGATAAATATTATCTTGAATCAATCCACGACCCAGTGTATATGTATCTCAGTATTGATCACAACTCAAACTATATATATTTTGGAATCAACCTCAACCCTGTATAGCTAACTCCAACATTCACATATAGAGTGTCTATGGTTGTTCCGAAATATATATAGATGTGTCGACATGATATGTCGAAACATTGTATACGTGTCTATGGTATCTCAAGATTACATAATATACAATACAAGTTGATTAAGTTATGGTTGGAATAGATTTGTTACCAATTTTCACGTAGCTAAAATGAGAAAAATTATCCAATCTTGTTTTACCCATAACTTCTTCATTTTAAATCCGTTTTGAGTGAATCAAATTGCTATGGTTTCATATTGAACTCTATTTTATGAATCTAAACAGAAAATGTATAGGTTTATAGTCGGAAAAATAAGTTACAGGTCATTTTTGTAAAGGTAGTCATTTCAGTCGAAAGAACGACGTCTAGATGACCATTTTAGAAAACATACTTCCACTTTGAGTTTAACCATAATTTTTGGATATAGTTTAATGTTCATAATAAAAATCATTTTCTCAGAATAACAACTTTTAAATCAAAGTTTATCATAGTTTTTAATTAACTAACCCAAAACAGCCCGCGGTGTTACTACGACGGCGTAAATCCGGTTTTACGGTGTTTTTCGTGTTTCCAGGTTTTAAATCATTAAGTTAGCATATCAAATAGATATAGAACATGTGTTTAGTTTATTTTAAAAGTCAAGTTAGAAGGATTAACTTTTGTTTGCGAACAAGTTTAGAATTAACTAAACTATGTTCTAGTGATTACAAGTTTAAACCTTCGAATAAGATAGCTTTATATGTATGAATCGAATGATGTTATGAACATCATTACTACCTTAAGTTTCTTGGATAAACCTACTGGAAAAGAGAAAAATGGATCTAGCTTCAACGGATCCTTGGATGGCTCGAAGTTCTTGAAGCAGAATCATGACACGAAAACAAGTTCAAGTAAGATCATCACTTGAAATAAGATTGTTATAGTTATAGAAATTGAACCAAAGTTTGAATATGATTATTACCTTGTATTAGAATGATAACCTACTATAAGAAACAAAGATTTCTTCAGGTTGGATGATCACCTTATAAGATTGGAAGTGAGCTAGCAAACTTGAAAGTATTCTTGATTTTATGTAACTAGAACTTGTAAAATATATGAAGAACACTTAGAACTTGAAGATAGAACTTGAGAGAGATCAATTAGATGAATAAAATTGAAGAATGAAAGTGTTTGTAGGTGTTTTTTGTCGTTGGTGTATGGATTAGATATAAAGGATATGTAATTTTGTTTTCATGTAAATAAGTCATGAATGATTACTCATATTTTTGTAATTTTATGAGATATTTCATGCTAGTTGCCAAATGATGGTTCCCACATGTGTTAGGTGACTCACATGGGCTGCTAAGAGCTGATCATTGGAGTGTATATACCAATAGTACATACATCTAAAAGCTGTGTATTGTACGAGTACGAATACGGGTGCATACGAGTAGAATTGTTGATGAAACTGAACGAGGATGTAATTGTAAGCATTTTTGTTAAGTAGAAGTATTTTGATAAGTGTATTGAAGTCTTCAAAAGTGTATAAATACATATTAAAACACTACATGTATATACATTTTAACTGAGACTTTAAGTCATCGTTAGTCGTTACATGTAAGTGTTGGTTTGAAACCTTTAGGTTAACGATCTTGTTAAATGTTGTTAACCCAATTTTTATAATATCAAATGAGATTTTAAATTATTATATTATCATGATATTATCATGTATGAATATCTCTTAATATGATATATATACATTAAATGTCTTTACAACGATAATCGTTACATATATGTCTCGTTTAAAAATCATTAAGTTAGTAGTCTTGTTTTTACATATGTAGTTCATTGTTAATAAACTTAATGATATGTTTACTTATCATAGTATCATGTTAACTATATATATATATCCATATATATGTCATCATATAGTTTTTACAAATTTTAACGTTCGTGAATCACCGGTCAACTTGGGTGGTCAATTGTCTATATGAAACATATTTCAATTAATCAAGTCTTAACAAGTTTGATTGCTTAACATGTTGGAAACATTTAATCATGTAAATATCAATCTCAATTAATATATATAAACATGGAAAAGTTCGGGTCACTACATATTCTCAGTCCCAAAAATATATATTGCAAAAGCATTTGAAAAGGGAGCAAATGAAACTCACAATACGATATTTTGTAGTAAAAATATGCATACGACGATACTGAACAATGCAAGGTTGGCTTTGGATTCACGAACCTATATCAATTGCATATATTAAAACATATAATGAACATAGAATGGTATTCAACTTAGTTTATATATTAATTATATAATATATTACTTATTTAAATAGTAATGTATTTATTATTCCAAATGTTATATATATCTATACATGTTATTTTTATTTTAAAATAGTAAATTAGATATACTTATGATATATGTAATAATTCTATTATTATATAAATATCTTTTGTTTGTAAAAATATAATAATTATATTAGTATTAAAATAATGATAATAATAATAATGTAGTTGTTATAATAATAATAATAATGTTAAAATTAATATTCTTGATGTTAAAATAATAATTTTATATATCTTTATACTAATTCTTATGACTTATAAGCTTTGTAGTAGTAATTAATATTTTACATTATTTTTATTTTAATATTAAGATTTATATTATGTTTATAATCTAACTATAATTTTATTAACCTCAAGCTAATACTTTTAAATTCTAATATCATTATATTAATGTTAAAACTAACTTAATACTAATAACAATAATAATAATAATAATAATAATAATAATAATAATAATAATAATAATAATAATAATAATAATAATAATAATAATAATAATAATAATAATAATAATAATGATAGATATAATAACGATAATGGTTTTACTCATAATGATACTGCTAATTATAATCTAAATGATAATGCTAATAATAATACTTATAATAATAATAATGATGATAATTATAATAATAAGAATCATACTTGGAACTATAATAATAATAATAATAATAATAATAATAAATGATAGTTAATACTTATATTAGTTAATAATAATTATAATAATTATACTAATAATGCTTAATGATTTTACTTAATAATAACTAAAATGATAATAATAACACTCATATTATTAATACTAACATAACAATACCAATATAATTAATAATAACAATAATTTTAATAATAATAATAATAATAATAATAATAATAATAATAATAATAATAATAATAATAATAATAATAATAATAATAATAATAATAATAATAATAATAATATTGAAAAACCACCTCTAAAAGGTTTTTCAAAAAAAAATGCCTCGAACCAGGCTCGAACCCCTGACCTCTCGTTAGACGCAAACACCTCAACCGCTTGATCCATCTAGTCTTCTCTGATTTATCCACCCATTAAAACCTTTTAACTTTACTAATCTGACTCCTCTAAACCCAACAATAGCTTGGATCTCGGTCAGACAAAACAAACAATCCATTCGTCTGATGAAGCCCAAGGGAAATTTTTATTTGGCCCGATAATAAACCCAGTAATATGTCGATTGAAAAAAAAATGCAGCTGCAGTATCATTATCATTGTGTTCTGCTTCGTGTACACAGCAGCAAAGATAAGTGGATTTGCTAGGTTTGGGTGAACCGAAAACAGAAGTTTTATATGTGGTGATCGAGATGGATTTGGTTTTTGGTCACAACAACAACAAATCTGAAAATAATTAAATCAAGTTCTTCATTCTTCATCGTTTTAACTGTTTTGAGCCCCGGATTGATTGGCAACGAATTGCAGCAAATTGAGAACGAGGAGATGTTCTAAATATATTCGTGAAACTGTATAAAAATTATGAAAGGCTGAATCGAAGAATTTATAATGAATTTCGGAGTCAAAGCTTAAAAACAAAAAGTCAACTGTCTGTTCAAGAATCAAATTCGAAGTTAATTGGATGTTTCAGATGAAATTGATGATTGACGAAGGTTTTATGGAAGATTTAACAAGTACTTCATGAAGAGATCGAGCACTATAACTATCCAGATTGCAAAATCATAATTCCTCTTCATCTTCACAAAGTTTCTACCGTATAAAGAGTTATTCTGATATATTGTTGTTATGATGGGTTGAAATCAATCGTCCGTGATATAAATCGATTCCTAGGGTCAAGTCTGAGTTGTTTTCTAGCGACAATTGAGGACATGAATGGGAGAAAGAACAGGGACAGGGAAGAAAGTTTGAAAGCTGATAGGGATGGCATCTGATTACTCATTCATCTATATCTGTTAATATAACACTCCGTAAACTAATTATGTATTAATAATAATATTAATAATAATTATTATTATATTAATGATAAAAATAATAATGATAATAAATAAATAAAAATGATACTAATAATAATATTAATAATAATAATAAATTGTATTATCTTTATAATAGTAATATTAATAATAGTGATAACTATAATAATAATAATAATCCTTTTTAATGATAATGGTAATAATAATTATAAATAATAATGATGTTAATAATAATAATAATATTAATTTTAGAGATAATAATAATATGATAAATATCTTGTAAGAATTTGGAACCATCTGCACAAGTTCACATTTTACCAACAGTGAATCCACTTTGAAACTTTTTAATTCATTGATTAGTTAACTTGTTCCTGTGTCGACATATATATATATATATAATAGTAATAATAAACAAAATAATATAATATTTAATATATAAAAGAAACGTGTAGTGAATGATTTACTAAGGTGAAGAAACAAAACATCCTGGTCCCGGGGTTTGTTATAAACCATCAGTCTTCTAATATATGTATGTGTATATTCTCGTGGAGAAGAAAAACAATTATTAGAGACTATCATTGGAGCCCCACACTCTTGACTAGCCGACATTTTTTTTTATTGTTTACATTAAAACTTGTGAATATTTCTTGTACATATCCTACCGACATAATTGATGTTGGATATCTATGATGGCCCAACATGTAGAGATAAATGGTTTGAGATCATGACTCAGATTGTAATCCAATTAACAGTGATCCACTAGCTATTTAACATAACTATCTGAATTGATATATATATATATATATATATATATATATATATATATATATATATATATATATATATATATATATATATATATATATATATATATATATATATATATATATATATATATAAGAACAAGTTTATCATAACGTAAGTTATTTTCATATCAAATTTTAATAATTAAAAAACATAATATTTCAAATTATATTTCAATTTATTATATCTATGTATGTATATACATATAAATATATACATATTTATTTACAAGTAATTGTTCGTGAATCGTCGAGAACAGTCGAAGGTCAAATGATCTTATGAAAATAGTTTACAAACTTTAATACTCAACATTACATACTTTGCTTATCGTGTCAAAATCAAATAAGAATTAAGTTTAAATTTGGTCGGAAATTTCTGGGTCGTCACAGTACCTACCCGTTAAAGAAATTTCGTCACAAAATTTGATTAGGATCGTCATGGCTGACAATAAATATGTTTTCATGACGCCTACGAATTGGAAATTAGAATTTTATCATCAGTTAATAATATGGATAAAATAATTCATTTATGTGAGGAGTACGATTGAAGCTATCACGAAAGAGTGAAATGAGTAATTGCAGGTTTGACTTAACTGGTGACGTAGTCACGGTTGATATCCAGAATTTAAGGGATTTTAGAGGAAATCTCCGTAATAAGATTTGGTTCTTTAATAACTAAGGAAATTAGGATCTTCTTTGGTTAAATGCAATAATCTGTTTCGATTGCTCTGTCGGATATTTCGCTATAAATCCACCCCCTCCGTTTCCTTATTATTTTGGAGTTCCATCCTTTTGTTTTCTCCTCCCGACTTTAAGTCAAGCGAATAATGGTCCAGAATTCATATGTATGAAGTTTCGAATGAACATGACTAATGTCCGAAGAGAGATATTGTAATAGCACAATCTTGAGTGGTTAAGTTACCAGAATTCAAGAGAAAAGATAGAACTATCAGGAGGATATGTTCTCGATATGTTTGGAGATTAAGTAGAATGTAAGAGTCGCGTAACATGGCACATGATGACGTTATGGTCTGTGAATCATCATGTTTCATTAGAAACTCAGCATGACTTACTGTAATATAATCACGTTGATCAAGTGTCATTATATTATATTAACTCATGCATCAATTTCCAACACTACTTCAAAACATCCATAATTCAAATTCGAATTTTTCAGAATTTTAGAAACTAAAACAGTTTTCTTTTATGATATAACACTGTTAGCGTTAAGAGATAAATGATTTCAGATAAGAATAGTTATAAAAATATCTTCAGAAATATCGATGATATTTTTAATGAAAGATACGATGATATCTTAGAATTTCTAATATTGATGGACGATGATAAAGATTGTCCGTAAAGGTTTATAGTCAGGAGCAAAGTATTCGTTAATGACTTCAGCAGATACTGAATCATTTGGATTCTTTGAAGGCAGGTTTAGTCTTTGTGATTTGTCTACAGCCTCCTTCATGGTTTGCTCAATCCGTTTTTCAGTTCCAACTTTTCTGAGCTTTGCCAACATACTATTCTTTATCATCAAACTTCCGACAGTTAAGGTCGTTTACGATTGTCTAAAGTTTCTGCTACTTCATTAGCTTTTTCAACATTCAGAGTATTGATTTGTAGACTGAGTGCTTTTCAGAATTTCAGAATTGAAGTTTCGTAAATCCAGGAGATAGAAGTTATATATATATATATATATATATATATATATATATATATATATATATATATATATATATATATATATATATATATATATATATATATATAATTGTTGTCGTGGAATCGCTGAGAAATTCGAGATTATCGATTGATGCTTCCCGGTATTTGGTATGGTAATTATCTTTACAAGATGCCGATGAGTTCATGATAAGACTTCATTAGATAAATATAGTGATTGGTCAGAGAGATTTAAGCCAAGGAGCAACGAGGTTGCTGATACGTCTGTGGTTATAAAGGTGGAATATAAAAGGTTCCCTTATAACGATGACGAAAAGGCAACGTATATATCAAGGTTATTATAAGGCTAATCCAAATGAGAGTCGAAGTTGATTTGTTGGAGCTGTGACAAAATTGGCTAATTTTGGAGAGGGATTGTAAAGTTATCTTCGGTAATAACAACGCCAAGGGATCATAAATTCGTTTTAAACTTCTACTTAGGTTTCGGGAGTTTTCCAGGTGCATGACTATTGTTAAATCTTTCTTCTCGTAGATGAAGTGCGGTTGATTCACCTTCTCGATTGAGGTGTTTTCAAGAATCATGAAAGTTTTGAACGCAGATTGTAATCGTCAAGATACAAATGAGGTTTAAGATGAAATCAAGTGGCAAACTTGAACAAATGCTTAGTTTCATATGTTTTAATCAATATTTTAATTCATTTTAATTGTCCAATGTTAGTAGTCCATAGTTAGTAGTTCAATAATTCATAATATTTAAATTAATTAATACGTGTTGTGACCCATTGTATATAAGTCTCAGACTCGATCACAACTCAAAGTATATATATTATTTGAGAATCAACCTCAACCCTGTATAGCTAACTCGAGCATTACTGCATATAGAGTATCTATGGTTATTCCAAATAATATATATATATGACGTCGATATGATATGTCAAAACATTGTATATGCGTCCCGACGATATTTAAAGTGCGTAAAATAAATAACAGAAATTAATTGACGATAAATAAAATTGCGAGGATTAAAATTGCGATAAATAAATTGCGATAAATAAAATGTAATAAGGAATTAGCAGTTAGCTAGGAACAGTTAGCTAGGATTTTGTTAGCGTGGATTCTTAACAAAATTTCTCATAGTTAATATGTTTGTTTCTAACAAATTTTATTTTTATCCAATGTTTTCTTCATTATGCCACTTGTTGGATTTTGATAGGTCAAAATTCAAATATGAAATTGAATGAAAATGGTTATTCTGCGGTAAACGGATACGTATATCTGTGGATGTAAGTAAGATAGTATATGATTGTTGAATCTGACTTGAAGAATGTACAGTGTAACTTATTAATGTTAAATCTAAATATTCCTCGGGTATTACCTACCCGTTAAAATATTTTCACCATTAACAGTTTGTATAAAAGTATTATTAATTACAATCTTTACGAAAACATATATACATATATATTTTCTTCAGATGTAATCATGGATTTAATGAGTCAATACGATATTAGACTCATTTGGTTTACCGTTAGAACATGAATATATAATCTCTAAAACATTAGAGATTACATAATTGCTATGTCAAACGAAGATAAATGATGTAGAACGTCATGTAGAACGATGATTATACTCGAGGTACAGAATGAGATGTTGAGGCATGTGATGTTGAAACTTGGGTTGTTGGTGATACCGGTGTTGATGTTGGTGGTACTGTTAGTGCTGGTGATGTTGTTGAAGCTGGTAAGTTTTGTACCACGTTTTCCAAATTGATTACTCGAGCACGAAGCTCGTTGACTTCTTCCATTATTCTGGGATAGTTGTTGGTAGGAACGAGCTGATGAATAAGGTTTAGAATTGTGGATAGAATATAATCATGTCGAGCTACCCTGGAAATGAGGCTGAAAATGGTATTTCAGATAGGTTCACCGGTAAGTGCTTCAGGTTCTTAGCCAAGAGGGGAATGTGGTGGATGGAAGGGATTGCCTTCTTCTTGTCTCCAATGATTAAGTAAGCTACGAACCCATCAAATGAATTGGGGATGGCTGATTGGTTGATTCATTCTGGTGACGATGCTTTCGGAGCTTAGGTGAACATCCATGTCGGAATAGCTGTCGGGTTCTGAAGAACTTGAACTAGTGACGAGTTCCATTTCGTACGATTGAATAAAGGATTTTTTTTCGATATGAAATGATTTCCGGCTATCGGTTGGTATTCTAATTATATAGAATATATATATATATATATATATATATATATATATATATATATATATATATATATATATATATATATATATATATATATATATAGAACAAAAGAGTTCGTAGACTACGGAGGAATTTACGACATATGTCAGGCAAGTCTACAGTAACAGATACGCTAAGATATGAATTATCAGATACGCTAAGATATGAATTTTGTCTATACACTATTCATGCAGTCAATGCAGTAAAACGTGTCTAGACTAAGAATGATAAGCAGGTAATTTTCGACAAGAAATGATAAGCAAAACTTTTGACATGCAGACACGGTCGAAGTCCAGACTCACTAATGTATCCTAACGAATTTCTGTTAGACACACTAATGCAAGACCTGGTTAGCTAAGAGCACCGCTCTGATACCAACTTTAACGACCCGTCCTAATCCATCTGGACGAATACATCACCTTTGGTTACATCGCGAGGTACTTGACCTCTATATGATACATTTTACAAACATTGCATTCGTTTTTAAAAGACAAACTTTCATTTCATCGAAAGTTGATGGCATGCATACCATTTCATAATATATCCAACTATAATTGACTTAATAATAATCTTGATGAACTCAACAACTCGAATGCAACGTCTTTTGAAATATGTCATGAATGACTCCAAGTAATATCTCTAAAATGAGCATAATGATGATAATCATAATAATAAGAATCATACCTGGAACTATAATCATAATAATAATAATAAATGATAGTTAATACTTATATTAGTTAATAATAATAATAATAATTATAATAATAATACTTAATGATTTTACTTAATAATAACTAAAATGATAATGATAACACTCATATTATTAATACAAACATAACAATACCAATATAATTAATAATAATAACAACAACAACAATAATAATAATAATAATAATAATAATAATAATAATAATAATAATAATAATAATAATAATAATAATAATAATAATAATAATAATAATATTGATATTGAAAAACTACCTCTAAAAGCTTTTTCAAAAAAAAAATGCCCCGAATCAGGCTCGAACCCCTGACCTCTCGTTAGACACAAACACCCCAACCGCTTGATCCATCTAGTCTTCTCTGATTTATCCACCCATTAAAACCTTTTAACTTTACTAATCTGACTCCTTTAAACCCAACAATTGCTTGGATCTCGGCCCAGACAAAACAAACAATCCATTCGTTTGATGAAGCCCAAGGGAAATTTTTATTTGGCCCGATAATCAACCCAGTAATATGTCGATTGAAAAAAAATGCAGCTGCAGTATCTTTATTATAGTGCCCCATCCTAATCCATCTGGACGAATACATTACATTTGGTTACATCGCGAGGTACTTGACCTCTATATGATATATTTTACAAACATTGCATTCGTTTTTAAAAGACAAACTTTCATTTCATCGAAAGTTGACGGCATGCATACCATTTCATAATATATCCAACTATAATTGACTTAATAATAATCTTGATGAACTCAACGACTCGAATGCAACGTCTTTTGAAATATGTCATGAATGACTCCAAGTAATATCTCTAAAATGAGCAAATGCACCGCGGAAGATTTCTTTCATACCTGAGGATAAACATGCTTTAAAGTGTCAATCAAAAGGTTAGTGAGTTCATTAGTTTAACATAAATAATCATTTCCATCATTTTAATAGACCACAAGATTTTCATTTTCAGTTCTCATAAATGTACGTCCCATGCATAGAGACAAAAATAATCATTCATATGATGAACACCTGGTAACCGACATTAACAAGATGCATATAAGAATATCCCCTATCATTCCGGGAAATCCTTCGGACATGATAAAACAACATCTAAGTACTAAAGCATCCGCTCCAACGAATGGGGTTCGTTAGGCCCAATAGATCTATCTTTAGGATTCGCGTCAATTAGTAGATCGTTTTACTAATTCTTAGGTTACCAAGCAAAAGTGGCATATTCGGCTTCGATCATTCACCCATATAATGTAGTTTTGATTACTTGTGTCTATTTCGTAAAACATTTATAAAATTGCATGTATTCTCAGTCCCAAAAATATATATTGCAAAAGCATTTAAAAAGGGAGTAATGAAACACACTATTCTGTATTTTATAGTAAAAATACATATGACGGCACTGAACAAATTCAGGGTTGACCTCGGATTCACGAATCTATATTATTCATATGTATATTAAAACACATACTCGTAATCAAACAATTTCATATATTATAGCTTTGTATATTATATATTTAATTTGTATATATATTTGAAAATAATTATTATATATATATATATATATATATATATATATATATATATATATATATATATATATATATATATATATATATATATATATATATATATATATATATATTTTAAAAATACCTAAATGGTTATATATGAGTATTTATATAAAGATTGTTAATATAATTAATTCATACTTATACGTAATAATACTTATAAGTGTATTTTTATATACATAATAATATATAATATTACTAATAGTAACTAAAAGTCGTATTTGATTATAATGATAATATTACTAATAACATTACTTATAATAATAATAATTATAATAAGAATCATAATAATATTAATGATACCAGTAGTAAAAATGATAATAATAATAATAATTATATAATTGTAATGATAACAAAATAACAATTGTTGGTAAAAATGATAATAATTTTTAATATTAACATTACTAATAATGATAATCATATTAATAATACTTTTGTTACTAATAACAGTAATAGTACTAAAAATGATACAATGCCATTATTCATGAAAATAATATTAATTTGTGGTATGATAGTAATAATAATACTTAACTTAACAATAATAATAATATTTATTTTTATAGTGATAATCGTAATAATAATAATAACATTAATATTCATAATAATAAATTACTAATAATAATAATAATAATAATAATAATAATAATAATAATAATAATAATAATAATAATAGAAATAAAAATAAAATATATACCCTTCAAAAGCTTTTTCTAAAAAAAAGTTGCCCCGGACCAGACTCGAACCCGCGACCTCTTGATAACACACAAGCACTCAACACCACTCCTCCGTCTAATACTTCCTTATTTAATTCTCGTATTAAATCCTTTTAACCCCCATGTCCACTGTCTTCTTTAAACTAACAGTCTAAGTTGATCTCGGCCCAATAACATGTAGTGGCCCATTTGATTCTGCAACCCAACTGAAAGTATCGGCCCAATTAATAATTATATAAGCCCCATGGAAAATCCTTGCTGAAAAAAAAAGAATTGCAGCAATTGGGAATCGAACACAGGACCTCTTGATAATCACAAACATCCCTTAACCATCCAAACAATTCCGTTTTTCTGATATTATTACTAACTTATGTAGAGACCCATCCTAATCCATCCGGACGAAGTCCATATCGATTATAAATGATTCACAACAGTTGATTATATTGCGAGGTACTTGACCTCTATATGATACATTTTACAAACATTGCATTCGTTTTTGAAAAGACAATCTTTCATTACATCGAAAGTTGACGACATGCATACCATTTCATAATATATCTAACTATAATTGACTTAATAATAATCTTGATGAACTCAACGACTCGAATGCAACATCTTTTGAAATATGCCATGAATGACTCCAAGTAATATCTCTAATATGAGCAAATGCACAGTGGAAGATTTCTTTCATACCTGAGAATAAACATGCTTTAAAGTGTCAACCAAAAGGTTGGTGAGTTCATTAGTTTAACATAAATAATCATTTCTATCATTTTAATAGACCATAAGGTTTTCATTTTCATTTCTCATAAGTATACGTCCCAATGCATAGAGACAAAAATAATCATTCATATGGATTGAACACCTGGTAACCGACATTAACAAGATGCATATAAGACTATCCCCATCATTCCGGGACATCCTTCGGACATGATATAAAACTCGAAGTACTAAAGCATCCGCTACAATGGATGGGGTTTGTTAGGCCCAATAGATCTATCTTTAGGATTCGCGTCAATTAGTAGATCAGTTTACTAATTCTTAGGCTACCAAGCAAAAAGGGGCATATTTGGCTTCGATCATTCAACCATAGAATGTAGTTTCGATTACTTGTGTCTATTCCGTAAAACATTTATAAAAGCAGCGCATGTATTCTCAGTCCCAAAAATATATATTGCAAAAGCATTTAAAAATGGAGCAAATGAAACTCACAATACTGTATTTTGTAGTAAAAATACATATGACGATATTGAACAATGCAGGGTTGGCCTCGGATTCATGAACCTATATCAAGTATATATATTAACACACATAATGTACACATAATGGTATTCAACCCAGTTTATATATATTAATTACATAATATGTTACTTATTTAATTTAGTATGTATTTATTATTTCAAATGTTATATATATCTATATATTTTATTTTTATATTAAAATAGTAAATTAGACATACTTATGATATATGTCATAATTACATTTTTATACATGTATCTTTTCTTTGTTAAAATAATAATTTTTTTAAAATAATAATTATGATTATACTAAAGTAATGATAATAAAAATAATGATATTTATAATAATAATAATGATAATACTTTAATAATAATAATAAAATTTATAATACTAATAATAATAATTATAATACCAATATTAACAATAACAATAATAATCATAATAATAACAATAATAATAATAATAAACATAATAATAACTAATAATCATGATAGAAATAAAATAAGAGTTTATACCCCTTAAAAGCTTTTTCTAAAAAGAAATGTCCCAGACGAGACTCGAACCCGAGACCTCACATTAATCTGAAAACACCCCACACCACTCATCTACCCCAGCTTTTCAGACTATAATCCCAGCATATTACTATTTAACCCCATCTCTCGACCCAAGTAGCAATTGATTTAATTACTCAGCCCAACTAGCTAGATTTCGGTCCAAGTGGAAAAGCAGGACCACGGTAGCCCAACAACCACCCCATAATGTAATCCATTTATCTATAATTGGCCCAACTGAAAATAGGGGAAATTAACGGCCCAAGTAGAAAATGTAAAGATGGCCTTTTTCGTTACTTTGTGAGGTTTGGCTCGATGGAATTTATAGAAACCGAATATCAATCACACCTTTACAGCTCACCTTAATATTCTCTTTACCTATCGAAATCATCACAGTCCATTATTAAAGAATTCTGTCACATGTTCGATATTTTCTGGCAATATTACAATAATGTAACAACACCCATCACCATCCCATATTCATCACCAATAATATCATGCGATCCTTATCATTATCACAATCACCTATCATCATCATCCTTATCATCATTTAACGGTTTCATAACATTTTCATTTTTAAATCATCACGTCATCGATCATTAATATTTGATTAGAAACAGAGAACAACGAATGAATGATTGCATCATAATCATTATCAACTTGTACTCCATCACCATCATAACATAATCGAGTCATTAACTTAATCCTAGCATCATCCATCATCATCAATATTTATCGCCATCATCTCACCCTCGTTTCTAATCTCTAACACATCTTGGTATATTATCAATTGAAAGTTTGGTGTTGGTCCAACTAAAGTATAACGACACAAATGATTAAATAATCCACGGCTTATATAGAATCACCTCTAGTCCTATAGCAGCCCAACAACGTGACTCAATCTAATAATTAAATAAACACATCGGTCCACAGCAAAACAAAAAGGAGTTCGGTTTCTTCTATATATAAATTGGTATTTGACTGTCCCTACTATGTTCCCACCGAAACCCTCATTATTATCTAGCTAATAATATAAACTTCATCATCAAGCATTACATTATCATGTGATATCTTGTTTCAGCCCTACCGAAAAGGTAAAGAGGATGGGTCATAAGATATAAATTGAGTTCATCGATCTAGTGATCCATTGGATCCACACACTGTTCGAAAGAGTTAAAAGGAAGAAGAAAGTGGGTAATTGTTTACTATACCTCTTGGCTCCACAAACAACAACGTGGATAAAAAGTATCTTTATTCCATAACCACCAAACAAATAAAGTAGCAGCAAGTTGATAATGTTTGGGTCTGTCTGAGAGAAACATAAACCGTAGCAAATTAAAAGTTTTTGGTGTTGGTGGTTATCGATTTACAGCAGTAACAATGAAATCGAAATCGTTTAGCATTAGTAACAAGACCAACGAGCAGTAAATAACAGAAGCAGATGCAGCAGCAGTCCGTGATGTACATGAAGGTTTGTGGTGTGTGCTTGTGGTGGGTTTTCTGTGCAAAAATAGTAGAAAAACAATATGGGTTGTTCTAACCATGATCAAACGAAAGAGAGATGGTGAGGTTGTTCTTGGTAGTTATGGTTTTCGTAGAAGAGAGGGAGAGAAAATATATTAGAAGAGAGAGTAGGGTGGTTCGATGGTGAAGTGGTGGTTGTCTCATCATGCCTCGAGTTTTATGAAGATGGTGGTGATATGGTGGTCATCGAAGATATTGTTGGTGTTGTGGGTCGGAACCGTTATTGGGGTGGTCGAACATAAACACATAGTATAAACAATAGGTTGATGATATGGTGGTTCTTGTGGTTTAGTGTCTTTGAACAAGAAAGAAGTAAAGGGTTGGTTCTTGGTTTTTTTATTTCTTTCTCTTCCAACAACAATTGTAACTATGATGACTTGTTAGTTAGTTAACAGTTTTAAAGGTGGCGGTTTGATGAAGAGGTGTTTAAATTGTTACCGAATGCAATTTTAGAAACAGAAAGATTTGTAGCAATAAGTTCACGATTATGATTTGGTTTTGGGGTGTTCGTGAGCGTAGTTGAAGAGGACCAAAGTAAAATATTTGAGGGATGGGTTTGATAGATGATGTGTATGTGTATATATATATATATATATATATATATATATATATATATATATATATATATATATATATATAGAATATTAGTTGTAGTCATAAAAGAAGATAAATATAAATAATATAATATAAATATATATTAAAATCCTCAATCAGTGAAAGAAAGTGTGAAATAGAAAATGAAATCAATCATGCACAATACTATAAATATTTAGCCACCTATCCTTTATCCTACTATCAATCCACGGATCTTATATCGTGTCCCGTTGTTAATCAATGGCAGATAAAAGTACATGAAAAAATCTCATATTTTTAGATTAAATATATTTATTTATTTTAGTCATTATGGTATAAAATTCGATCATAACTTATTAAACAAAATTTAACTCACTGCCCACTCCCGATCCTGGGTAAAATATAAAAAGTGTTGAAATTTATTAATTAGCTTCTAAATATATTTTTAATAAGCCTAAAATTTATAGAACTCATTTTTGGATCACCGTTTATTTTAAAATCACGTAAGTTTAAATTTAACTTGTTTAATATCCATCGAATGGCAATTGAGTGTTACCGTCGTTTACTATATAGATTCGAAATCACAAAATATATATATTTAATATACTTTATTTATATATATAGATATGTTTTTAAATAATAATTATCATAACATCATATTGTTATTTTATTTTATATAATTAATTTTAATACAACAACATATAATATTTAAAGTTAATTTCCAAATTATTATTTTTATATATACATACATATTTAAATACACACAAATCTATTTACAATTATCCGTTCGTGAATCATCGAGAGCAGTCGAAGGTCAATTGAATATATAAAACAGTTCAAACTTTTTGAGACTCAACATTACAGTCTTTTCTTATCGTGTCAGAAACATATAAAGATTTAGTTTAAATTTGGTCAGAAATTCTCGGGTCGTCACAACTTATAACTATTTAATCCATATTTCTAATTCATCTTCTTCTTCCTAAAACAACACCCAGAACTATTCATCATCTCCTTCAACTCGTCACTCTCTTCATTATTATTATCCTAAACTTCCATTATTACCATCGAATACCTTACGTACATCGTCCTCATCATACATTGACTATCCTACATAAAATCACGATCCTAATAAATCTTAACATCATCAATATCTTATAGGATTAGAAAAAAAAATATAAAAAAAATTGTAGGACGTGGCTAACACAACCGTATCCATATTATTTATTCATCACCACCATCGTTTGTTTTCGCTAATAATCATCGTTATCTAATTAGAACATGAACACAGTAATTTGCAGCAGCCTTCATCGTTCACGTATTGTTTTATCAACACTGTTCATTGTCTTCCTCCTTCATCTTCTTCGTTTATTTTGAACCGGAACAGGAAAGAATGGTGGTTGCAGAAGAACGAGAAGGTGGTTAACGTTTATCCTGGTCTCGACTGTAACACATATGCATCAACAAAGAATGATGATTTCGTGGGTTGAGTTGGATCAGCCATCGAGGAAAACAGAAAAAAAAGTGGCGAGATGGGTGACGGTTTACAAAGAAGAGAGGGAAAGAGAGTGAGTGACGGTTTTGGTGATTCAAGGGGTGCAGTTGATGGTAATTTGTGTCTTTGGTGCAGAAGGTGAGGTTCAAGAAGGTGTTGTTGGTGGTTTACGATCGTGAACGCAGTATCGATGGGTGGTGTTTTGGGTGATGGTTGATCGTGGTAATGCATGGTGAGGGTTGTGGTGATAGTGAAGTTGTTGTCACAATGGGTGTTCAACTAATAACCATGACCAAATAGAGGTAGCAGTTATGGTTCAGTTTTGGTTTACATCATGAACACGAGCAACAGTACATGGTTGTATGGAAATGGGTTTAAACAAAATGGTGAAGTGGTGGTGGTTTTTTTAAGGATGTTACAAAGAGATGGGTAGCAAGAAAATGATGATGGTGCTATGGTGGCTCACGTCAGTGATCAAGGTTCGAAGGTGGTTTCACAATAGTGGAAGTGTGTCGAAGAGAAGATCCAGATTACAATGCGAGAGAGAAAGAATTAGATGGATATATGATAGTTGCCTAGTTTCCATGTGGTGTATATATATTATATACATATAAAAAGTCTAGTAAAATAAGTCTAGTAAATTAACAATACAATAATAATCATAGCAATCAAGAGACGTGTTTTAGTGGATGGAGAAAGAATTAATCATAATACTCAATCAGTGTATCAATTTTACACAGTATTAATGAGCTGGATGAATTGATTGATAACATAAAGTAATCCAATCTTTCAATTAGGCATAGTTTTTCTTATTCGATTCACAGATTCATTCAATTGAAAAACAAAACAAAAAAAAATATATAATATAATAATTATAATATAATTTAAAATATAAACGTGTAATCGTCTACTATTTCATTCACGGACTGAAATTCGTACTCCGTTGTTACTCAGTGGCGGATAAAAGTGTTCAGAAAAGTCCCATATTTTTAAATTAACTATATTTATTTACTTTGGTCATTAAGGTATAAAATTTGATTATTAACTACTAAATAAAAATTACATTAATTATTCACTCCCAACCCCAAGTAAAATATGAAAAGTTTTAAAATTTGACAAACAAGTTCTACATATATTCTTATTAAGCCAAAAATTTATAAAACTCATTTTTGAATCACCGTTTATTTTAAAATTACATAAGTTTCTTTTTAACTCGTTTAAGGTCCATCAATATGACAATTGAGCGTTACCGTTGTTTACTAAATAACTTCGAAATTACAAAATATATATTTAATATACTTTTTATGTATATATAGATTTATTTTAATAATAAATTTTATTATCTCTTATATCATTTTATGATTTAAATCATATAGTATCTCAAACTATATTTCAGATTATATATTTTATATATATATATATATATATATATATATATATATATATATATATATATATATATATATATATATATATATATATATATATTATATATATATATATATATATATATATATATATATATATATATATATATTTACAAGTAATAGTTCGTGAATCGTCGAAAATGGTCGAAGTTAAATGATTGTATGAAAACAGTTCAAAAATTTTGAGACTCAACATTACAGACTTTGCTTATCGTGTCGAAATCATATAAAGTTTAAGTTTAAATTTGATCAAAAATTTCCGGGTCGTCACAGTACCTACCCATTAAAGAAATTTCGTCCCGAAATTTGAGTGTGGTTGTCATGGCTAACAATAAAATTGTTTTCATGACTAATAAGAGTTGCATAATGGAGTTTTATCAGCATTGAATAAATTAAATAAAACGATTCAACTACTCGAAGCGTACGAATGAAGCTATCACTAAATAGTGAAATGAGAAAGACAAGTTTCATCATAACTTTTGACTAGTCATGGTTGAATTCCGGAATTCAAGGGATTTAAAGAAAATCTTCGTTATCTATATAAGATTTGATTCGTCAGGAATTAAGGAAATTAGGATCTTCTTCAGTTAAATGCAATAATCTATTTCGATTGCTTTATCAGATATTTCACTATAAATCTACCCTCTTCATTTCCTTTATATTTTGGTTTCCATCCTTTTGTTTTTCTTTTCCTGACTTAAGTCAAGCGAATAATGGTCCAGAATTCATAAATATGAAATTTGAAATGAACATAGCATTCATTCTAAGAGAGAAATTGTAATAGCACGATCTTGATTGGTTAAATTACCATAATTCAAGAGAAAATATAAGACTATCAAGAAAATATGTTCTTGATATGTTTATAGATTAGGTAGAAAGTAAGAGTCGTGTAATATGGCACATGATGACGTTATGATCTATGAATCATCAAGTTTCATTAGAATCTCAGCATGACTTACTGTAATATAATCACGTTGATCAAGTGTCATTATATTATACTAACTCATGCATCAATTTCCAACACTACTTCGAAAACATTCATAATTTAAGCACGAAGGTTTCGGAATTTAGAACTAAGATAGTTTCTTTTATGATGTAACACAGATAAGGCGAAGAGATAAATAATATCGGACAAGAATATTTATGAAGATATCTTCAGAAATATCGAAGATATTTATGATGATATTTTGGAATTTCTAAGTTCGATGGTTGATGAAGAAAGATTTTCCGCAAGATTTTAACATGAGTACGGAGCAAGATATTCGTTAAAGATTTTATCAGAAACAGAATCATCTGGATTCTTTGAAGCAAGTTTAGTCCTTGTGATTTGTTCAGAGTCTCCTTCATGGTTTCGCATAATCCACTTTTCGGTACTAAATTTTCTATTAAGCGTTTCCAACACTCCATTCTTTATCATCATACTTTTGACTGTTAAAGTCATCAACAGTTTTCGCTGCTTTATTAGCTTTCTCAAAATTCAAAGAACTGATTCGTAGGCTAGAGTGCTTTTCAGAATTTCAGAATGAAGGATCATAATTCTAAGAGATAAATGTTATATGTATACGTATAACTGTTGATGTAGACATGCTGTGAGTTTTCAAAGTACCGATTGCTAATTCCTGGTAATTGGTATGACATTTCTCTTTACAAGATGCGGATGAGTAGGTGATAGCGTTTCAATGAATATAATAACCTTTCAGGAAGTCAAAGATTAATGAAGTTGCTGATAAGTTTTCTGCTAATGTGGTGGAATATAAATGGTTCTCCGGTAACGATGACGAAAAAGGCAATCGTATACATTAAGGTTATAATAAGACTAGTACGATTGAAAAGTCGAAGTTGACTTGCTGGAGCTATGACAAAGTTGGCTACCTTTAAAAGGGATTGTAAAGTTATTTTCGAGAATAACAACGCCAAAGGAGCTAATAAAGATACGTGTTAAACGTTTACTCAAGTTCCGAGTGTTTTCAAGTGCATAACTATATGCATCGGTCTCTTCTTCCGTAGATGAAGTGCGGTTCATCCTCTCAATTGTGGTGTTTTCAAGAATTATGAAAGGTTTGAACGCAGATTGTAATCGTCAAGATACAAATGAGGTTTAAGATGAAATCAATTGGCAAACTTGAAGAATTGTTTAGTTTCATATGTTATAATCAATATTTTAATTCATTTTTAATTGTCCAATCTTGGTAGTCCACAGTTAGCAGTCCACAGTCACTAACTCAATCATTCATATATAGTTTATAATATTCGAATTAATTAATACGTATCGTGACCGTGTACATATCTCAGACTCGATCACAACTCAAAGTATATATATTATTGTAGAATCAACCTCAACCCTGTATAGCTAACTCGATCATTACTGCATATAGAGTGTCTATGGTTATTCCAAATAATATATATAGATGAGTCGATATGATATGCCAAAACCTTGTACACCTGTCCCGATATTTAAAGTGCGTAAAATAAATAACAAAAATTAAATGACGATAAATAAAGTGCGTAAAGTAAATAACAGAAATTAAATGACGATAAATAAAATTGCGAGAATATAAATTGCGATAAATAAATTGCGATAAATAAAATGTAATCAGTTAGCTAGGAACAATTAGCTAGGAACAGTTAGCGTGGATTCTTAACAAAATTTTTCTCATAGTTAATTTGTTTGTTTCTAACAAATTTTATTTTGTCCAATGTTTTCTTCATTATGCCATTTGTTGAATTCTGATAGGTCAAAATCCAAATATGAAATTTGAATGAAAATGGTTATTCTGTGGTGGACGAATACGTATGTCTGTGGATGTAAGTAGGATAGTAAATGATCGTTGAATTAGATTCGAAGAATGTATAGTGTAAATTATTAATGTGGAATCTAAATATTCCACGGGTATTACCTACCCGTTAAAATATTTTCACCATTAATAGTTTGTACGAAAGAATTTTTAATTACAATCTTTATGAAATTATACTTACATATATATTTTCTTCAGATGTAATCATAGATTTAATGAGTTAATATAATATTAATCTCATTTGATTTACCGTTAGAACTAGAATACATAATCTCTAAAACATTAGAGATTACATAATCGCCATGAAGAACGAAGATAATTGATGTAGAACTATTCGTAAAATGATGATTATACTCGAGGTTCAGAATGAGATGTTGAGGCATGGATTGTTGATGGTACTGGTGCTGTTTATTGATGGTACTGTTGGTGCCGATGATGTTACTAAAGCTGGTAAATTTTGCACCATATTCTCCAAATTGATTACTCGAGCGCGAAGTTCGTTGACTTCTTCTATTATTCCGGGATGATTGTCGGTCGGAACGATCGAATGAATAAGATCTAGGATTTGAGATAGTATATAATCGTGATGAGATACTCTGGAAATGAAGCTGAAAATGGTGTTTCAGATAGCTTCGCCGGTAAGTGCTTCAGGTTCTTCGCCAAGAGGTGAATTCGGTTGGTGGAAAGGATCACCTTCTTCTCGTCTCCATTGATTAAGTCAACTACGGACTCATCAGATGAATTAGGGATGGATGATTGGTTGATTCATTCTGGTGACACTGCTCTCGGAGCTTAGGTGAAACTCCATATCGGAATAGCTGTCGGAATCCGAGGAATTCGAACTGGTTGAGGGATTCATCTCGTACGATCATATGAAGGATTTTCGATAAAAAAAATTATAGGATGTAGATTAGTACTCTGGAATACATAATTTTCATATGCATATCTAATACTAAAATCACATAAGTTACGGATGAATCTACGGAAGCTGTTAGGTAAAGTCTATAGTAACAGATACGCTAAGATATGAATTTTGTCTATACACTATCGATGCACTAACTGCAGTAAGATGTGTCTAGATTAAAATGATAAGTAGGTAATTTTCTAAGGATGATAAGCAGATGATTTCCGACTAGAAATGATAAGCAAAACTTTTGACACGCAGACACGGTCGAAGTCCAGACTCACAAATGCATCTAAACAACTATCAGTTAGACACACTAATGCATGACCTGGTTCGCTAAGACCACCGCTCTGATACCACCTGTAGTGCCCCGTCCTAATCCATCTGGACGAATACATTACATTTGGTTACATCGCGAGGTACTTGACCTCTATATGATACATTTTACAAACATTTCATTCGTTTTTAAAAGACAAACTTTCATTTCATCGAAAGTTGATGGCATGCATACCATTTCATAATATATCCAACTATAATTGACTTAATAATAATCTTGATGAACTCAACAACTCGAATGCAACGTCTTTTGAAATATGTCATGAATGACTCCAAGTAATATCTCTAAAATGAGCAAATGCACAGCGGAAGATTTCTTTCATACGTGAGAATAAACATGCTTTAAAGTGTCAACCAAAAGGTTGGTGAGTTCATTAGTTTAACATAAATAATCATTTCCATCATTTTAATAGACCACAAGATTTTCATTTTCAATTCTCATAAATATACGTCCCATGCATAGAGACAAAAATAATCATTCATATGGTGAACACCTGGTAACCGACATTAACAAGATGCATATAATAATATCCCCTATCATTCCGGGAAATCCTTCGGACATGATAAAACAACATCGAAGTACTAAAGCATCCGCTCCAACGGATGGGGTTCGTTAGGCCCAATAGATCTATCTTTAGGATTCGCGTCAATTAGTAGATTGGTTTACTAATTCTTAGGTTACCAAGCAAAAGGGGCATATTCGGCTTCGATCATTCACCCATATAATGTAGTTTCGATTACTTGTGTCTATTTCGTAAAACATTTATAAAAGCGCATGTATTCTCAGTCCCAAAAATATATATTGTAAAAGCATTTAAAAGGGAGTAATGAAACTCACTATTCTGTATTTTATAGTAAAAATACATATGACGGTACTGAACAAATGCAGGGTTGACCTCGGATTCACGAACCTATACTATTCATATGTATATTAAAACACATACTCGTAATCAAACAATTTCATATATTATAGCTTTGTATATTATATATTTAATTTGTATATATATTTGAAAATAATTATTATTTGTATATATATATATATATATATATATATATATATATATTAAAAATACCTTAATGGTTATATATGAGTATTTATATAAAGATTGTTAATATAATTAATTCATATATATACGTAATATTACTTATAAGTGTATTTTTATATACATAATAATATTTAATATTACTAATAGTAACTAAAAGTCGTATTTGATTATAATGATAATATTACTAATAACATTACTTATAATAATAATAATAAGAATCATAATAATATTAATGATACCAGTAGTAAAAATGATAATAATAATAATAATAATAATAATAATAATTATATAATTGAAATGATAATAAAATAACAATTGTTGGTAAAAATGATAATAATTTTTAATATTAACATTACTAATAATGATAATCATATTAATAATACTTTTGTTACTAATAACAGTAATAGTACTAAAAATGATACAATGCTATTATTCATGAAAATAATATTAATTTGTGGTATGATAGTAATAATAATACTTAACTTAATAATAATAATAATATTTATTTTTATAGTTATAATCGTAATAATAATAATAACATTAATATTCATAATAATAAATTACTAATAATAATAATAATAGAAATAAAAATAAAAATAAAATATATACCCTTCAAAAGCTTTTTCGAAAAAAAAGTTGCCCCGGACCAGACTCGAACCCGCGACCTCTTGATAACACACAAGCACTCAACACCACTCCTCCATCTAATACTTCCTTATTTAATTCTCGTATTAAATCCTTTTAACCCCCATGTCCACTGTCTTCTTTAAACTAACAGTCTAAGTTCATCTCAGCCTAACAGCATGTAGTGGCCCATTTGATTCTGCAATCTAACTGAAAGTATCGGCCCAATTAATAATTATTCAAGCCCCATGGCTAATCCTTGCTGAAAAAAAAGAATTACAGCAAATGGGAATCGAACACAGGACCTCTTGATAATCACAAACATCCCTTAACCATCCAAGCAATTTCGTTTTTCTGATATTATTACTAACTTATAACTATTTAATCCATATTTCTAATTCATCTTCTTCTTCCTAAAACAACACCCAGAACTATTCATCGTCTCCTTCAACTCGTCACTCTCTTCATTATTATTATCCTAAACTTCTATTATTACCATCGAATACCTTACGTACATCATCCTCAGCATACATCGACTATCCTACATAAAATCACGATCCTAATAAATCTTAACATCATTAATATCTTATAGGATTAGAAAAAAAAATAAAAAAATTTTGTAGGACGTGGCACAACCGTATCCATATTATTTATTCATCACCACCATCGTTTGTTTTCGCTAATAATCATCGTTATCTAATTGGAATATGAACACAGTAGTTTGCAGCAACCTTCATCATTCACGTATTGTTTTATCAACACTGTTCATTGTCTTCCTCCTTCATCTTCTTCGTTTATTTTGAACCGGAACAGGAAAGAATGGTGGTTGCAGAAGAACGAGAAGGTGGTTAACGTTTGTGATGACCCGGGAATTTCCGACCAAATTTAAACTTGAATCTTATTTTATTTCGATATGATAAGCAAAGTCTTTAATGTGAAGTCTCAAAAATTTTAAACTATGTTCATGTAATCATTTGAACTTTCGACCATTCCCGACGATTCACGAACAACTATTTGTAAATAGATAACATATATATTTAAATAGGTATTTATAATTTGAAATATAATTTAGAATATTATATAATATGATTATTAGGATTTATATTGTAAAACAAATAAAATAAAATGCGATTAGTGGAAACTATATTTAAGAATATATAGATATATATAAATATATATATAAATATTATTTGTAAATATATAAAGTTATATTAAATCTATTTGTTTAAAAATATATAATATATATTTATGTGATAAAACTTGTTATTTAAAACTGATTATTTATAGAGAGAGAGTAAATGGAAAATAATGAGTTCGAGCTTAATTGGCAAACGTCAGTAACACTCGGTTGATGTTTTGTTAGTTTTAATATAGATATGGTAGATGTTCATGAAGGATTGAAATTAAAGTTGGACTGTAAATTGATTACGAAGATTTTAGATTTGTCAAAAATATTTTTATCTTTTTAAGTTTAAATATTAGTACTCCGTACATATAAATCGGAACAGAAAATAAATAATTTTCAAACCTTTTTGATCAGGTTTCAAACAGTTAACGAGTGAAATAATTAAAAATATTTACTCTAAAAGTTTGGGGATTTTTCGGAGAACTTTTATCCGTAGCCGTTTAGCAATGGACACAAAATAGTACTCCGCAAATTGAAAATATCTTAAGTGTCGGTAGATTAAACACTATAGAGGCTGCTAACTATTGTATCAATCATATGATTAGTAATATTATTATTTAATATTTAATATTATAATTATTAATAGATTATATATATATATATATATATATATATATATATATATATATATATATATATATATATATATATATATCGCTATATATGCATATACATAGAAAACATTCACTAAACCATTTCAATCTTGATCCTTGCCTTCGTACTAGCTGTTGTCACCACCTTGCATCCTCGCCACTCACATCAAAACCACCTCCACCATCGTGCACCACTCACCACCTTCATCACTCCATCAACCACCAAACACCATACAACCGCCACCTCCTGCTACCTTGAAACCATCGGTCACCAATTTTTCTCAAACCCATTTAACCTTCAATGATCACCTTCAACCACCATGAAACACCACCGTGACTACTTCTCTCTCTCGTCTCTCTCTCCTAACCACCTTGGAACCACCACCCTAATTGGTGTCTGCTACTCGACTTCCATTATTCTCAAAACCATAGACCACTCAGCCGCCTGCCATCACTCTCACCGGCCACCCAAGAATCACCATAAACTACCTCGGCCGGCTACCACTATCACACGTCACCATCTGATATTTTTTTTTCTGTTGTCAAGCTAAAATCACCCACTTCCACCACTTGTTTTTACTTTTCGGCAATGATCCATCATCACCACCCTACAACTACTAAAACAGACCGCCACTAGCACCTCATGTTACTACAGCTACTGTTTAACCTTGCTGCTATATTCGTCATCTGTTCCTGTTTATGATAAAAGATGTTTCGGTAGTGAGGATGATGGTGATGATACACGAAAACATAATGATAGATGATACATAAAATAATAATTATGATGTTAAGGATGATGATAATATAAATTAGGATGAACGATGAGGATAATTTTCAGTTAATGGATACTGATATGAAGATATTGACGATGAGATTAGAAGATGATGATGTTGAAGCAAAACGAAAATGAGAATAATAATACTCAAAATCGGTTGCTTCTGTTTTTAAATAGCGAATAGGATAGGAAGAAGGAGATGGAGATTTACAAATGATGATGGAATGGTTTTTGGGTTATGTAGATTCAATGTTTAAAGGAGAAGATGAAACAGAAATATCGGTTCATTAGATTTAATCTGCGAATAAATTCATAAATGAATGAGTAGTGTATCGGTTAAGAGGGTTGACGGTTAAGCGAGAGGTCCTAGGTTCGAACCCAGGCCACTACCATTTTTTTTATAAAGAATCAATAAAAGCTGATGGGCCAAAGATATTAGTTAGGCCAAAATTTATTAGTCGGGCCAAAGATATTTGTTAGGCCGAAATTATTAATTGGGCCAAAATTATTAGTTAGGCTGAAAATATTAGTTGGGCTGAATGAACAGGTTAAATGGTATTGGGTACGTGATTTAATTAGAAAAATCGTTTACCTCAGTTGGTTGGGTATATGTGCGGATAACAAGAGGTCGTGGGTTCGAGCCCCGTCTGCAGCATATCTTTTTACTCAAAGATTTTAAAGGGTATACTTTATTATTTTATTTTTTTACTGTTATTATTACATGTATCATGATTATATATATATATATATATATATATATATATATATATATATATATATATTATTAAGTACTGGTATTAGTATTATTAGTATTATTATTATTAAGAATTATGAATATCATTATTATAATTATTATCATTATTTTTTTATATTTACTAATATTATAATTATTAAGATTATTATTATTAAAATAAATATTATAATAGAAAATTTTCATTTATGACTATAGTTACAAATATGATTTTTATTATTATTAATATTATTACTAATATTATTATCATCACTTAAAAATATAATTTTTATCATTTTACTACTAGTATAAGTATTATTATTATTATTATTTTTACCATTACTAATATTATGATAATATTATTATAATAACTATTCTAAAACAAATGATATATTTAATACATATAACATAACAAAAATTAATATTTTTATATACAGAATGAATATATGAAGTAGGTATATACATTATTAATATAGAAATGAAATAATTAATAAATTCTATATATATATATAAACTTATTCGATTACAGTTATGTATATTAATAAATAAACAAATGATATAGGTTCGTGAATCCAAGGTCAACCATGCATTATTCAATATAGTCATATGTATTTTTACTACAAAATACATTAGGTGAGTTTCATTTGCTCCCTTTTTAAATGCTTTTGCAATATATATTTTTGGGACTGAGAATACATGCGCTGCTTTTATAAATGCTTTACGAAATAGACACAAGTGATTAAAACTACATTCTATGGTTGAATTATCGAAATCGAATATGCCCCTTTTTATTAAGTCTGGTAATCTAAGAATTAGGGAACAGACACCCTAATTGACGCGAACTCTAAAGATAGATCTATCGGGCCCAACAAGCCCCATCCAAAGTACCGGATGCTTTAGTACTTCGAAATTTATATCATGTCCGAAGGAGGATCCCGGAATGATGGGGATATTCTTATATACAAATTGTGAATGTCGGTTACCAGGTGTTCAATCCATATGAATGATATTTTTGTCTCTATGCATGGGACGTATGTTTATGAGAAATGGAAATATGAAATCTTGTGGTCTATTAAAATTATGAAATGATTATTTATGTTAAACTAATGAACTCACTAACCTTTTGGTTGACACTTGAAAGCATGTTTATTCTCAGGTATGCAATACATCTTCCGCTGTGCATTTGCTCATTTTAAGGACATTACTTGGAGTCATTCATGGCATATTTCAAAAGACGTTGCATTTGAGTCATCGAGTTCATCAAGATTATTATTAAGTCAATTATAGTTGGATATATTATGAAATGGTATGCATGTCGTCAACTTTCGTTGTAAAGAGAGATTGTCTTTTAAAATCGAATGCAATGTTTGTAAAATATATCATATAGAGGTCAAGTACCTCGCGATGAAATCAACTGTTGTGAATCGTTTATAATCGATATGGACTTCGTCCGAATGGATTAGGACGGGTCTCTACAGTTGGTATCAGAGCCGTGGTCGTAGCGAACCAGGTCTTGCATTAGTGTGTCTAACTAGTAGTTATTAGGATGCATTAGTGAGTCTAGACTTCGACCATGTCTGCATGTCAAAAGTTTTGCTTATCATTTCGTGTCAAAAATCATCTGATTATCATCCTTAGGAAATTATCAGCTTATCATTCTTAGTCTGGACATGTCTTACTGCCTCTATTGCATAGACATTGTATAGATAAATTTATATCTTAGCGTATCTGTTATTGTTACCTTTGCCTGACAGCTTCCGTAGATTCCTCCGTAATTTATGGGATTTTAGTATTATATATGCATATGTAAATTATGTATTACAGGGTACTAATCTACATCCTATAATCTATTTTTTTATCGAAAATCCTTCATCTGATCGTACGAGTTGAATCCCTCAACCAGTTCGAGTCCCTCAGATTTCGATAGCTATTCCGATAGTTATTCCGACAGCTATTCCGACATAGATATTCACCTAAGCTCCGAAAGCAGTATAACCGGAATGGATCAACCAATCGGCCATCATCAATTCATTTGATGGGTTCGTAGTCTACTTAATCATTGCAGACAAGAAGAAGGTAACCCTTTTCATCAACCGAATTCACCTCTTAGTGAAGAACCTGAAGCACTTACCGGCGAATCTATTCGAAACACCATATTCACCCTCATTGCCAGGATATCCCACAACGATTATATTCTATCCACAATCCTAGATCTTATTCATTCGCTCGTTCCGACCGACAATCACTCGGGAATAATGGAAGAAGTCAACGAACTTCGCGCTCGAGTAATCAATTTGGAAAGTATGGTGCAAAATGTACCAGCTTCAGCAACAACACCAGTATCTACAGTACCATCAGTAACAGCACCAGTACCACCAATAACCCAAGTTTCAACAATCCATGCCTCAACATCTCATTCTGTACCTTGAGTATAATCATCGTTCTACGAATCGTTCTACATAAATTACCTTCGTTCGACATGGCGAATTGATGTTATGCGAGGAGTATATGAAATAGCTTATATTTTACTAGGAAAAACTATTAAATATGATACAATTTTACACAAGATATTTATTTATTTATAGAATGGATATACCTAAACCTTGCTACAACACTTATAGGCAGTGTACCTAATCGTACAGTAGTATAGTTTTTAGTAAGCCCGGTTCGTTCCACAGAGAAATCTTTTAAACAAAGCTTAAAGCTATATTAGTTTTAATTAATAAAAATACAAATATAAATAAGTAATATTATTATTATAAAAAGGGGGTTTTTACTGTTTAATGACCGGTTTGTCGATTTTTAAAACTTTAGTCGCAGTTAAAACCTAATGTAAAATATTAAATAAATAAAAGACTTAATTTAAAGCGTAAAATAAATAACGATAATGAAATTGCAACAAATAAAAGTGCGATGAAATAAAATTGCGATAATTAAAAAGTGCGATAATTAAAATTGCAATTAAATACAATGACAATAAATAAAAGTGCAATTAAATACAATAACAATAAATAAAAGTGCAGTAATTAGAAGTGCAATTAAATATGAAAATAAAGGAATTATGCTTATTTAAACTTCGGTAATCATGATGTTTGACGTGTTGATTTTAGTTTATTTCCATGGGTTAATTGTTCTTTGTCCTGGATTATTCAATATGTTCGTCTGGTTTTTGTCCATAACAGTCCATCGGTCATAAATATAAAGTGCGAGTGTCCTCGTCAAATTATCCTTATACCTGAAGTCAAATATTCCAACTAATTGGGGACTTAAACTGTAACAAGGTTTTAATACTTTGTTTAATAATTACACCAGGATATCGACTGCGTGTAACCCAAGGTTTTAATACTTTGTTATCAATTATGTCAAGTGTCTTTGTACATAATTTCACCCCTGTTTTAATAATTCCATAGACTATTAATCCATTCCCGTGTCCGGCTAAATGAACGATTATTCGTACATATAAATATCCCACCCATCGTGTCCGATCGAGTGTATATGGTTATTTATAGGGACGTTCAATTGTAAATCTTTATATTAAAATTAACAAACTATCATTTAGTTAAATAAATATAAAGCCCATTAATAGCTCATAGTCTAATTTCCACAAGTATCGTTCTTTTGTCCAAACCTCAATTATGGTACAAAGCCCAATTACCCAATTTTAATATTTTTAGCCCAACATCATGATTACTTCGGTATTAAATAAGCATAATAATAACTTAGCTACGAGACATTAATGTAAAAAGGTTGAACATAACTTACAATGATTAAAAATGGCGTAGCTTTACACGGACAGAATTTCGACTTACACCCTTACAACATTCGCTAACATACCCTTATTATGAGAAATTACAATTAAAATTAAAATTAAAATATAATATATATATATATATATATATATATATATATATATATATATATATATATATATATATATCGTATGATGAATGAGGAGAAAAACATGTGTTTGATGTTCACCAAACTGCGAATTTTATAGGCATGTGGGCTGGAAAAGGGGCTCATGCGATCGCATGAGTTTTGCTCCTCCAGGCCATGCGATCGCATGGCCAGCTGGGGAGGCTCACATGTTGTTGTTTTCTTCTGCCGACGGTTTTTATAATATAATATAATATATATATATATATATATATATTAATTTTAAGAATTAATTATATATTATATTATATTCATGTGCATAGTTGACTTGTAATTTTTAGTTCGTTGCGTCGAGCGTTGAGAGTTGACTCTGGTCCCGGTTCCGGATTTTCGAACGTCCTTGCGTACAATTTAATATCTTGTATTTTGCGTTTCGAATCTTGTACTCTTGTAATTTTGAGACGTTTCTTATCAATAATTGGAACCACTTTGATTGTATTTTGTACTTTTGAGCTTTTTGGTCGTTTGCGTCTTCAATTTGTCGAATCTGTCTTTTGTCTTCACCTTTTATTATTTAAACGAATATCACTTGTAAATAGAACAGTTGCAACTAAAATCTTGTCTTTCTTGAGGGATAATGCTATGAAATATATGTTCATTTTTAGCATTATCAAATATTCCCACACTTGAGCGTTGTTTGTCCTCAAGCAATATAGTCTTGAAATATACTAGAATCGCTTCTTTATTCTTCACACTTTGTACATCAGTGATTTCTAGATGGCGGTATGAACAATGGTAGTAACGTTATGGTTTACAGTCCCACATGAATATAAAAATTTTAGATCCTTTAAGGAAATTGGATCTTTATGAAAACATTTGATCTTTTTGAAAATTCAATCTAGTTTTTACCCTAGATAAGTTTTCCGGAATAACCCTTCATCGGTGTTTGCAAATTCTTTTTGTGGGTTTGGTGGGTTTCAGATTTGAAAATTTTTAGCTCAAAACTTAAGGTTTTGTGTCACCCACTTGCTAACCTTGTATTGGGAAAGCAACACGTCCAGTATACTTGCTCCGTATATTACCTTTCGGTAAACTACTGTCCGGTTGTAAAGGAAAGCATTGAACAAGCAACTGTTAAGGCAATGTCCCCTGACATGCTTTTAATTATGGTCTATAACGTATCGGATGCAATTACTATCCTTTGTAGGAGCAATAGTAAAGCTCACCCTTATAATTTTTCAGTCTGGCACAAGGTCCTGTCTTCGACCATGCTATGCAACCACCGTTCTTACGGTTGACACCCGATTTGGTTCAGGTGACCTAATGAATTCTAGGTAAATCCCTAGGATTTTACGTTCAATGGTAATGAACGCATTGAAAATGGGTTTTCTAGAAAACAAATCGGTTTGTAATTTTGATCAAAATATTTTCTCGTTCAAGCTCGAGTTTAGATATCATTGAATTCCATGAGTTTGTAATTCTCAATCTTTAAGGTCAATCTCTAGGATTGAGTAATATCAGGCTTAAAAGCTGATTTTTAATCTTTAAGGAGATTATCCTTTCTGGGGATCTGATTCATTAGTCTTATCAAGCTAATTTGCACGGCGTCCTCCCCATTTTACGAGACAGATCCTCTCATGGTTAGGATAAGTCTGACTACTTGGCGACCCTGTTTGATGCTGAGGTCCGTGGATTTCCTGCTGATTTTAGAGATGACTTTTCTAGATTTTTCGTCAACCTACAGCTGGTCTGGACTACAACTTCATGACCTAAATCAAGAAGCGCGTTTCTTTTTCGGAAGACTTTACTTCCTTTTAATGATGGAATTGATTCATCGTGTAGATCCATCTTTCTTTCAAATATATTACAGTAAATCGGGTAAAACTGATTAAAATCGTCCAAAACAAAAGTATCTTCAGTTATTTGTTACAAAAATATGTGTGATATATGTTTTAAATAACTTGGTAAATTTTCCCACACTTGGCTTTTATTTTCCTTTTTATTGTCCTCTATTCCATTTTAAATGAATTCTAACATTTTGGGTTGTTTCTCAATTTATGTCCTTTCCGAGGTAACAATAATTTCGGTGTTAACACCTAGTTTTATCGTTCATAAATATGTATAAACATGATTTTGAATTCATTTAATTGAAAATTTTGAAAAATTTTACTAGAATTGGGTAGTCAGTATATAAGACTAGGGCTGTTCTTTATTATCAGAGAGCACTAGATTCTAATACAACTACTGCGTTACTAGTATTTCTAATGGTAACCAAGTGTACAAGTCAAAAATTTTTAAAATTCCGAAAGAATTTAACCCCTTCCCACACTTAAGATCTTGCAATGCCCTCATTTGCAAAAAATCAGTAACATTTTAAATTATTGAGGGTGATTAGCGTAGAAAAATGATTAAATTTTACCAAAATTTCCAAATATATTGGCGTTTGTTTGCTGAATGATAAATGGTGCACATCATTTGTTCATTCCGTCTTGTTGTTTCGTCACATTTGTTTTTCGTTTTGTCGTCAAAAGTACTAGCTTTTGCTGAACTTAATGCCAGTCTTTGAAAATGCGCTGTTTTACCCTGTTTTGTACAATTGACAATATACATACAATACAAATATAAACATGCATGACAATTTGAAATGGGACTTAATATCCCACTTTCAAATCCTAAAGGTGAAATATTAGTACACAATAATAATAAAAATGCTAAAAATTACATAAATATATCTAATAACTTAAGTTTAAACATGAAAAAGTAATAAGATAAAAACATAAAAATCATAAAAATAACCAATGGAACCAAATCAGTCTGGATAGGGGTTCCAGTTCATCTCGTCAGGTGGGTTCCATTGTTGGTTATAGGTGTTCTGATAGGCTTGGTTATAGTCATACCGGTTAAAGGGTGGTCGGATGTCGGGGCTGTGTGGTGGAAAATGAGCAGGTCGAGTAGGCACGTTGTTATTTGGTACCTGATATGATAGCTGGCTCATGATTTGGTACTGATGAACTAACCAGCTATCGTGTTGGCGTCGCCTATAGTCCTCGTATACTCGCTCGGAGTTCCACTGCTCGTACATACTATGTCTGGCCGCGTTCGTCATTGCTTCCTCATCTATACGAACATGGACGTCAAGAATAGCATCTCAAAATACATCCCTAATGTCTTCCGCTTCCTCCATTTCCTCATCTGAGCCTCTCTCTACCTGAGGATGATTACCTTCATAGGGAACTGCCTGGTTGCGTCTACTCTAAAATACCTTAGCACCCGCATAAACCCGCAATCCTATGGTCTCATCCTGTTCTCTACAAACCTGTAATGGACCCCCTTGGTTCCTATCAACACCTAAATACTCTCCAATGAGAGTAACAAAAATACCTCCTCCTATTATACTCCCGTCCTGCATTCCTTCTGCCATTTTAGATAAATAAAAACCAACACAGTAAGGGATATTAACAAAGCTTCTCGGGTCTCGAATACACTTTAGGTAAAATAAATCATGTAAGGTCATTTTCTCCTTATTGTGACCTCTCTGTGTAATCGAGTTAGCCAAAAATCTATGAATTACACGAAGCTCGGCTTTGTTAATATGTAAGTAGGAGTGTTTTCCTCTCAGTGTAAAAACATTATAGTTTGACATACGCCTCCAAACGGCGTTCGCGTCAAAGTTCCTATCTACCCTTTCACCATGATAAATCAAACTCATACAATCGAGTAGTAGCAATTCACTAGGAGTGTAAATCTGTAATGCCCTGGCCATGTCCATCATGGACATCCTGTACATCCTACCGCCAAGGATAAATCTAAGAAAACTTCTATCATCTAACCTATCTACATCTACATTTAACGCTATAGTACTCATCAACTCAACACACCAGTCCTTATATACAGGTCTATGAATGGTGAAAAGACGTTCCCAATCTGTAAAAGAAGAACTGCCATACCTTTGAATCAAATGCTGTCTAACACGGTCAGCTAGATGGACCGTTTCTAAAGGATTCCAATCAATTACCCTCTGCACCTCTACCTCTTTTGTTACCAATTTAAATTTATTACTTTGATATGCCGGGTAATCTCTCCATCGTCTATCGAATCTCAAATTAGGATGCAATGTGTGTTCAGGAATCGTTGGGTATTCTACAGGCGGATGCATCAGAAATACTATGAATTCATTAACATTCTGTAGCGGATCATAATAGGGTACATGTTGATCAGGCTGATATTGTTGTTCCTGTTGTGGTACTTGTTCGGGTTCTGGCTCGTATCGCATTTCTGGTTCTGGTTCTGGTGCTGGAACAGGTCGTCTAGATGATGACGATGATGAACCTCTAGTATCGGCTTTCTGCAAAACACATTAAACACAAAGTTTGTGCATCTAAATATGCATTAGTGTTAGCAAAATAACAACTTAAAACAATCACAATAACATGTTAAATCAAAATTAAACTTATACACATTTTCACATTTTTTACAATTCTATACTTTTTTAAATAAGAACATATGAAAATGTATACAAAGTTCATAAGCATTTAACTCAAATAACATGTCAAAATAGTCATTACTAATAATTAAAGAAGTCTCAAATGGCAATTATATCAAATTAATCAAGTTCATGAATTTTAGACTTAAGATGTCCACTTTAATCTCCAAAAATCATGTTTAGGATCAATGTTTAGATCATTTAACTACCTAAACATGTTACACTACTTAATTTAGTAATAAATCATGACAAAAAGCGGCCATAACCTGTTTATATCAAAAAGTCCCAAATTGCTCAAGAACACAAACCTTAGATTTCTAAAATTTTTGAAGTTTTTGGCTTCAAATCATGTTAAATAGTATCAATCTAGATTATACATGCATAAAATACTAACAATTTAACACTAATTACACTAGAAATTAACAAAATTGCATTAGGTAAAATATTGGTAATTTTCACAAAAACTAGCAAATTTATGGGTTTAGGGGTGTAATTTTTGCCTTTTTGCTGAAGAATGCGAATCTAGGCATGATTAGAGCAAGAAATTTGACGAATTACGGTGAAAATTTGATGAAATTTGGTGAAGTTTTGAGAGAGTTTCGTGTATGTGTGTGTGTTGTGGTTGAAGAACAGCTCGCTGGTTCTTTTTCTATCTGGCCTGATTTTCAGCTCCATGCGATCGCATGGAGTTGAAGTGTAAACCCCATGCGATCGCATGGGGGTCCGGGTACAGTGAAAATTGTTGTTTTTTTTTTTTTTTGGGGTTTTTTAATGTTTTTAACATACTTTAATTTAATAAGATTAAAAATAATGATAATAAAAGTTCTCGTCCCTCCCTCGGGTAAAGCAATTTCGGTTCAACGACCTAGTCTTCAACTCAGGACGAATTTTAAAAATTATATTTTTAACTTAGCAAAATAAAGTAAATTTTTGTTTTTAAATTCACACCAAACTTAAATTTAAGATGCATAAATTTAAAAATTCATATTAATAAAATTTAAAAATTCACACTAAACTTATATTTTATTTTTATACATACAAACTTATATTATAAATATTAATTTTCCAAATATTTACAATTTTAAAGAAGTTTACAATATTAATTTAATATTTATATATTAATTTTAAAAACAAAGTAAAAATAAAATTAAAAATCTTTTTGGTCTTTTATCCCACTTTAATCAATCAAATATTATCAAAAATATACGCCCCTCTTTTCGGTAAAGTAATTTCGGTTCCATGACCTAGTTTAACTCATGACGAATTTTTGAAATATTTTGGGTTGATTGATTAAAGATATTTATACCTTACGAATAAACGGTAAATTTCGCAGTGATGTAGTAAATTTTTGTATGATATCAATAATTTCGGTCGCAAGACCTAATTTTATCGAATACCAATTTAATACTTTATAGCGAACAAATTAGCGTTTATTATCAAAAGGTTAAAAATAAAAATAAAAACTGTACAAACTTACCTGTGAGATAGTATTCTTAGTGATATGCTCTAGCCCACTCATAAGATAGTCGGACTAATTTATTTTCCATAGCTACATAGGCGTAACCTCGAGCATTCAGTGTTTTTTCTTCTAAACATATGAACGGTCCATCTCTGCATAAAGTAACAAATTCGGTGTTTGAATAGGTTTGATTATTTGAACATTTACCTTCGTGTGACCATTTTCCGCATTTGTGACATCTTTCAAGGTGTCGTGCTCTTCTTTTCGCTGCGGATTTTGATTTTCCTTTACCAAATTGTAACTTATTATTTTCGCATCTGGATTCTTTTCTTACTCCGTCCAATTTACCTCTGATTAATGATACTATTTCACTTGGAAGGGTGTCATTATTATGTTTAGTGATCAAAGCGTGTAGCATTAGACCATGGTTTAATTCACAGGAAGTCTTCATCTCGTAAAACCTAAAAAAAATAAAAATTCAGAATGGGGGGAGAAGACTAGTTCTTTAGGGTCTGCTAGGGAAAGACCATTCGGATTTCATTTTCGAGAACTACACAAAAACATAACATCTAACTCTAACAGAAATACATATTATCCTTTAAAGACATGATTCTCCCCACACTTAGTTAGCTGTGGTGTTGAAATTGTGATTAACTTCGTTGTCGACTTCCATTGGACTATCTATGTAATGTTTAACTCTGTGACCATTAATCTTAAATTCAAATCCATTTGAATTTATTAATTCTATTGTTCCGTATGGGAAAACTCTTTTGACTATAAATGGTCCAGACCATCTTGATTTTAATTTTCCAGGAAATAGCTTGAATCGTGAATTGAAAAGAAGAACTCTGTCTCCTTCCTTAAATTCTTTTGAACTTCTGATTCTTTTATCATGCCATTTCTTCGTTCTTTCTTTATAGATTAACGAATTTTCGTATGCTTCATGTCTCAATTCTTCTAATTCGTTTAATTGACTTAACCGTAGACGTCCAGCTTCATGTAAATCAAGATTACATGTCTTCAAAGCCCAAAATGCTTTGTGTTCAATTTCTACTGGAAGATGACATGCTTTTCCGTAAACGAGTTTAAAAGCTGTGGTTCCAATTGGAGTTTTGTAGGCTGTTCTAAAAGCCCAGAGTGCATCCTCCAATTTTATGGACCATTCCTTCAGATTTGATCCTACGGTTTTCTCCAGAATGCGTTTTAAAGCTCGGTTGGTATTTTCAACTTGTCCACTTGTTTGTGGATGATATGCGGTGGAGATTTTATGAGTTACTCCATATCTTTTGAGAACTTTCTCAAGTTGGTTATTACAGAAATGAGTTCCCCGATCACTTATTAAAGCTTTCGGTGTTCCAAACCTTGCAAAAAGACGTTTTAAAAAGTTGACTACAACTCGTGCATCGTTAGTTGGGAGAGCTTGTGCTTCCGCCCATTTAGATACATAATCAATGGCTACGAGAATGTAGAGATTATTATGAGATTTTGGAAATGGACCCATAAAGTCAATACCCCAAATGTCAAATACTTCACATGCTTGAATGACATTTTGTGGCATTTCATCACGTTGACTTATTTTTCGAGCCCTTTGACAAGCATCACAGGATTTGCAAAGAAGGTGTGCGTCTTTGTAAATTGTAGGCTAATATAATCCAGCATCATAAACTTTTCTTGCTGTGAGTTAAGGCCCATAATGCCCTCCTGTTGGTCCTGTGTGACAATGGTTTAAAATTTTACTAGCATCATCTCTGAATATACATCGGCGTATTATTCCATCTGGACAACTTTTAAACAATTGTGGATATTCCCTGAAATAGTGTTTTATATCACTAAAGAATTTCTTTCATTTTTGGTACGATAATCCTTTTTCAAGGAATCCACATACTAAGTAGTTTGCATAGTCCGCAAACCATGGAATTTCATTATAATCTATCTTCAATAGATATTCATCAGGAAAGTTGTCTTGTATGGCCGATTCATTTAGAACTTCTAATTCAGGATTTTCAAGACGAGAAAGATGATCAGCTGCGAGATTTTCTGCTCCCTTTTTATCTCGGATTTAAATATTGAACTCTTGTAAGAGTAAGATCCAATGGATTAATCTTGGTTTAGCATCTTGTTTCGAAAATAGGTATCTAAGAGCAGAATGGTCGGTATAGACCACCGTTTTAGCTAGAACGAGATATGATCGAAATTTGTCAAAAGCAAAGACAATAGCAAGGAGTTCTTTTTCAGTAGTTGTGTAATTTGTTTGTGCTCCTTGTAACGTTTTACTAGCATAATATATAGGTTGAAATCGTTTTTCAATCCTTTGTCCTAAAACGGCTCCCATTGCAAAATCACTTGCATCGCACATTAGTTCAAACGGTAGATTCCAATTTGGAGTTATCATGATCGGCGCATTAGTGAGTTTTTCTTTAAGAATATTAAAAGATTTGATGCATTCATCTGAAAAGATGAATGGAGCATCCTTTTCTAGGAGTTTATTCATAGGAGTGGCAATTTTAGAAAAATCTTTTATGAAACGTCGGTAAAAACCGGCATGCCCTAGAAAACTCCTAACTCCTCTAACATTGGTGGGATGTGGAAGTTTAGCAATTACATCTACTTTAGCTCTATCCACTTCAATTCCTTCTTTTGAAATTTTATGTCCAAGAACGATGCCTTCTTTAACCATGAAATGGCATTTCTCTCAATTAAGAACTAGATTTGATTGTTCACATCTAATAAGCATTCGTTCAAGATTAACTAAACATGATTCAAAAGTATCACCGAATACTGAAAAGTCCTCCATGAAAACTTCCATGCATTCTTCTATCATGTCGTGAAAAATCGCCATAATGCACCTTTGAAAGGTTGCAGGGGCGTTGCAAAGTCCAAATGGCATGCGTTTGTAAGCAAAAGTACCATAAGGACACGTGAATGTGGTTTTCTCTTGATCCTCGGGTGCTATTGGAATTTGAAAATATCCGGAAAAACCATCAAGAAAATAATAGTAACTATTTCCGGCTAATCTTTCCAACATTTGATCAATGAAAGGTAAGGAAAAGTGATCTTTTCTGGTGGCGTCATTTAATTTTCTATAATCTATACAAACACGCCATCCTGTTACAGTCCTAGTAGGAATAAGCTCATTTTTCTCATTTGTGATGGCAGTCATGCCACCCTTCTTAGGTACGCATTGAACTGGGCTTACCCATGGACTATCAGAAATTGGATAAATTAAACCTGCATCAAGCAGTTTAATAATTTCTTTCTTAACAACATCTTGCATATTAGGATTTAGTCTTCGTTGGCGTTGCACATACATTTTATGACCTTCTTCCATAAGGATTTTATGTGTGCAATACGAAGGACTTATTCCTTTAATATCATGAATCTTCCATGCAATGGCTGGTTTATGAGCTTTTAACACAGAAATGAGTTGAGATTTTTCATTTTCAGTAAGAGAAGACGATATTATTACAGGTAATTCAGATTCACCATGTAAATAAGCGTATTCCAAATGGTTTGGAAGTGGCTTTAACTCTAATGTCGGTGGTTCTTCTATCGATGATTTATATCGATATCTGTCTTCTTCTTTTAGCATTTGAATTTCTTCTGTTGTTGGTTCATATCCATTAGCCATAAGTGTAGCTAATATTTCAGTTTCATCAATTGGTTCAGTACCTTCTCCTAAAGAACATTCTCCTGTTCCTTGTAATTCTGGAAATTTTTCTAACAAATCTGCATGTGTATCTATAGTTTGAATATAATAACATGTATCATCTGCAGATTGTGGTTGTTGCATGGCTCTATCAACTGAAAAGGTAACACTCTCGTCCTCTATACTTAGGGTTAGTTTCTTACCAAACACGTCTATTATTGCTTTAGCCGTGTTTAAGAATGGTCTTCCTAATATGAGAGGTACTCGAGAATCTTCTTCCATGTCCAGGATAACAAAATCTACTGGAAATACTAAAGTACCAACTTTAACTAGCATGTTCTCCATTATCCCTCTAGGATATTTTACTAATCTATCGGCTAGTTGTATGCTTATTCGTGTTGGTTTCAATTCTCCAAGGTCTAGTTTAGCGTATAGTGAATACGGCATTAAATTTATACTAACACCTAAGTCTGCCAATGCTTCTATTGAACTAAGACTACCCAGAAAACATGGAATTGTGAAACTTCCTGGATCAGATAGTTTTTCTGGTATCTTATTCAACAGCATTGCTGAATAATTAGCATTCATAGTAACAGCCGAGAGTTCTTCCATTTTCTTTCTATTTGTGATTAGATCTTTCAGAAATTTAGCATATCTAGGAATTCCTGAAATCACATCAATGAAAGGAAGATTTACATTTATCTGTTTAAACATATCCAAGAATTTGGATTGCTCGGCTTCAAGTCTCTCTTTTCTCATTTTACTCGGGTAAAGAAATGGTGGTGGGTATGGTTTAACATAAGGTTTAGTCTTAACTGTGTTATCTTCATTAACCTTTTCAACTACCGGTTCTTTTTCCTTATCTTGTTCAGGTTGTGGTTCTTGTTGAGTAGGAATAGCTTCATCAGAAATTACAGGTATTTCAGGTGGTTTAAGTGTAATACTACTTCTTGTGGTAATGGCTTTAGCTGTTTCATTCCGGGGGTTAGCATTTGTATCACTAGGTAGACTTCCCGGTTTTCTTTCACCTATTAACCTTGCTAGGTTACTTACTTCTTGTTCCAAATTTTGAATAGAAGCTTGTTGATTTCTAAATGCTTGAGCATTTTGTTCATTGGTTTGTTTCTGAGATGTGAAAAACTGTGTTTGAGATTCAACTAGCTTTGTCATCATATCTTCTAAATTTGGCTTTTTATCATCGGTTTGTGGTGGTTTGTTTTGAAAATTAGGTCTTTGCTGATTGTAAGTATTATTGGATACTTGTTGACTACTAGGACCTTGTTGATTGTTGTATGGAACATTTCGATTATAATTTTAGTTTTGATTGTAAATTGGTCTTGGCGGTTGATAATTATTGTGATAATTATTTCCAGGCCTTTGGTTTATGTATGAAACATTCTCTCTTTGTTCCATTGTTAGTTCAATACTGAGACAATCTTTTGTCAAATGGGGTCCTCCACACTGCTCACAACTAATTCGTATTGAGTGGATATCTTTAGTCATCTTTTCCATTCGTCTCTTGACAGCATCTATCTTTGCGGAAATGGAATCTAAGTCATGGCTAGAATCGGCTCTAGCTGCTTTAGATGATCTAACGATATCTTTTTGTTGGTGCCACTCATGTGAGTGGGAAACAGTGTTATCAATAATTTTATAAGCATCAGTTTCTGTTTTCTTCATAATAGAACCACCAGCTGCTATATCTATCTCTTTTCTTGTAGTGATGTCGCATCCTTGGTAGAATATTTGTACTATTTGACAGGTGTCTAAACCATGTTGCGGACATCCTCTCAATAACTTTCCAAATCTTGTCCATGCCTCATATAGAGTTTCATTTAGCTTCTGTGTGAACGTAACAATTTCTCCTTGAAGTCTTACGGCTTTAGATGCCGGAAAGAATTGTTTAAGAAATTTTTCAACTAAAACGTCCCATGTATCAATCGCTCCTTCAGGTAACGATTCCAACCAATCTTTGGCTTCTCCCTTTAAAGTCTAGGGAAATAACATGAGATATATCTGTTCGTCCTCCACTTCTCTTATTTTAAATAGAGTGCAGATCCTATTAAAGGTACGAAGATGTTCATTTGGATTTTCCTTTGGCGCACCACTAAATTGGCATTGATTAGTCACCATGTGTAGAATTTGTCCTTTGATTTCATAATCTGGCGCATTAATGTCTAGTTGAGTAATTGCGTGACCTTGGCCAGTGCGTTTAGCTCTCATTCGGTCTTCCATACTTAGAGGTTCCAGATTTTCCATGATTGAATTTGTTGAATCTGAATCACTAGAGGATTCTGATTTAATGGTTGGTTCCTCAACAATCTCTGTTTGAATGATTGGTGGTTCCAGAGGAAAGATTAGTTGTTCAGGATCTACGAATTGTCCCTGAATATTCTCCAGATTCTCAATTGTGAGGTCGGGTTCAAAAAATGGATTATCGGAAATTTGAATTGGAGTACTTGGTCAACTGGATGACGATTCTAAAGAAAAATCAACGACAACGATGTTTGCTAGGTGTCTTGATCGAGTTACAGGTGGTGAACGTACAAAAGGTGGTGAACGTTTTGCTCGGTGCATTCACTGAATATCCTATTAGTTTTTAAAAAGAAAGAAAAATTATATAAGTTATCAAATTAATAGACTTTTCTGATTTTGCCCACGTTTCGAATAGCCAAAAGATGCAGCAGAGGGGCAGGATTCGTTTGGTCTCAATATAATTGAGTACTGTTTGGCTCCAATAACCCGGTCCACGTACAAATCCAACTATTACTACGAACCAGAAAATTTTGATGTCTATCAATTTAACCACTTAAAATAAATTTTCGTAATTTAAAGAAATTTAGAGAAGAAGTAGAAAGTTCTATGTCCTAAAAACTAGAATGGCGAGAAATAAGAAAGAAAAAGAGCGCGTCGAAAAATGTCGAAAAATAAAAGATTGAAAAATAATAGGCGTCGAAAAAATGAAAATAAGAAAATAGCGTGTCGAAACTTAAAAAGAAACTAAAAACTAAGAATTAAAAGTTGCGTCTAAAAATATTAAAGTTTAAAAGAAAAACTATATCCCAAATGGCAATAACTTAAAAAGGTACTAAAACTTAAAAAGGCGTCGCAAAATTCTAAAGCACCTAAATCTTAGTCTAAAGAAAAAGCACTTAAGGGATTTTACGGCAAATCTTAAAAATCTAGAAGTAAAAATAACTATGGTAAAAACTATATCTTAAAACTAAATACGAGCGAAAAATACAAAAATTACGCTAAAACGATAAAAAGGGGTACAAAATATAAAAATATACTTAAAGTTGTAAAAAGTACAATTTTTATAAAAATATTATTTATTTTATAAAACTATTAATTTTGTAATTTATTAAAACTAATTAAACTAAATATATAAATTAATTAATAAAAACTTAAACTAAATATTAATATTAAAAAACAACCCTAATTAAGGTTTAGATAATAATAATAATAATAATATATGCTCCGTAATTAATGCAGAATAGGGTTTCCTGTTGGCGTGTCAGACACACTCATGCGATCGCATGAGAGATTGCCTTCGGGCTCATGCGATCGCATGAGCCAGGGTTTTGGGCCAGGTTACGGGCTGCTACAGTACGGGCCTCGAGTTTTAATATTTTTTTTTTTCAGTTTTCTGTTTTAAATTTTCTGTTTTATATGATTATAATATATTTATATAAATTAAATAAAACTTATTTTTTTATAAAATAAAGATAAAGAAACTTTTATAGAACTTATATATTTAACAAACTCTTAAAAATATTTATATTTTTGTTTTTCTTTTTATATTTTTGCAATTTAAAACGTATTTTTACAAAAACGTATTTTTACAAAAGGAAACTAAAAATTAATAAAAATCTTTTTTTATATATATATAGCGTTGCGCTTCCGGCGTTTAAGCAGAAAAGCCTCCCCGGCAGCGGCGCCAAAAATACTTGATGTTATGCGAGGCGTATATGAAATAGCTTATATTTTTACAATGAAAAACTATTAAATATGATACAATTTTACACAAGATATTTATTTATTTATAGAATGGATATACCTAAACCTTGCTACAACACTTATAGGCAGTGTACCTAATCGTACAGTAGTGTAGTTTTTAGTAAGTCTGGTTCGTTCCACAGAGAAATCTTTTAAACAAAGCTTAACGCTATATTAGTTTTAATTTATAAAAATACAAATATAAATAAGTAATATTATTATTATAAAAAGGGGGTTTTTACCGTTTAATTACCGGTTTGTCGATTTTTAAAACTTTAGTCGCAGATAAAACCTAATGTAAAATATTAAATAAATAAAAGACTTAATTTAAAGCGTAAAATAAATAACGATAATGAAATTGCAATAAATAAAAGTGCGATGAAATAAAATTGCGATAATTAAAAAGTGCGATAATTAAAAGTGCAATTAAATACAATGACAATAAATAAAAGTGCAATTAAATACAATAACAATAAATAAAAGTGCAATAATTAGAAGTGCAATTAAATATGAAAATAATGGAATTATGCTTATTTAAACTTCCGTAATCATGATGTTTGACGTGTTGATTTTAGTTTATTCCCATGGGTTAATTGTTCTTTGTCCTGGATTATTTAATATGTCCGTCTGGTTTTTGTCCATAACAGTCCATCGGTCATAAATATAAAGTGCGAGTGTCCTCGTCAAATTATCCTTATACCCGAAGTCAAATATTTCAACTAATTGGGGACTTAAACTGTAACAAGGTTTTAATACTTTGTTTAATAATTACACCAGGATATCGACTGCGTGTAACCCAAGGTTTTAATACTTTGTTATCAATTATGTCAAGTGTCCTTGTACATAATTTCACCCATGTTTTAATAATTCCATAGACTATTAATCCATTCCCGTGTCCGGTTAAATGAACGATTATTCGTACATATAAATATCCTGCCCATCGTGTCTGATCGAATGTATATGGTTATTTATAGGGACGTCCAATTGTAAATCTTTATATTAAAATTAATAAACTATCATTTAGTTAAACAAATATAAAGCCCATTAATAGCTCATAGTCTAATTTCCACAAGTATCGTTCTTTTGTCCAAACCCCAATTATAGTACAAAGCCCAATTACCCAATTTTGATATTTTTAGCCCAACATCATAATTACTTCGGTATTAAATAAGCATAATAATAACTTAGCTACGAGACATTAATGTAAAAAGGTTGAACATAACTTACAATGATTAAAAATAGCGTAGCGTTACACTGACAGAATTTCGACTTACACCCTTACAACATTCGCTAACATACCCTTATTATTAGAAATTAAAATTAAAATTAAAATTAAAATATAATATAATATATATATGTATATATATATATATATATATATATATATATATATATATATATATATATATATATATATATATATATATATATATCGTATGATGAATGAGGAGAAAAAGATGTGTTTGATGTTCACCAAACTGCGAATTTTATAGGCTTGTGGGCTGGAAAAGGGGCTCATGCGATCGCATGAGTTTTGCTCCTCCAGGCCATGCGATTGCATGGCCAGCTGGGGAGGCTCACATATTGTTGTTTTCTTCTGCCGACGGTTTTTATAATATAATATAATATATATATTAATTTTAAGAATTAATTATATATTATATTATATTCATGTGCATAGTTGACTTGTAATTTTTAGTCCGTTGCGTCGAGCGTTGAGAGTTGACTCTGGTCTCGGTTCTGGATTTTCGAACGTCCTTGCGTACAATTTAATATCTTGTATTTTGCGTTTCGAATCTTGTACTCTTGTAATTTTGAGACGTTTCTTATCAATAATTGGAACCACTTTGATTGTATTTTGTACTTTTGAGCTTTTTGGTCATTTGCGTCTTCAATTCGTCGAATCTGTCTTTTGTCTTCACCTTTTATTATTTAAACGAATATCACTTGTAAATAGAACAGTTGCAACTAAAATCTTGTCTTTCTTGAGGGATAATGCTATGAAATATATGTTTGTTTTTAGCATTATCACGAATATGTAATCTTTAATGTTTTAGAGATTATATATTCTTATTCTAACGGTAACTCAAATGAGTTTAATATCATATTGACTCATTAAATCCATGATTACATCTGAAGAAAATATATAAGCATATATATATATTTTTTTCATAAAGATTGTAATTAAAAATTCTTTCGTACAAACTGTTAATGGTGAAAATATTTTAACGGGTAGGTAATACCCGAGGAATATTTAGATTTCACATTAATAAGTTACATTGTACAATCTTCGAATCTGATTCAACAGTCATTCACTATCTTACTTACATCCACAGATATACGAATCCGTTCACCGTAGAATAACCATTCTCATTCAATTTCATATTTGGATTTTGACCTATCAGAATCCAACAAGTGGCATAATGAAGAAAACATTGGACAAAAATAAAATTTGTTAGAAACAGACAAATTAACTATGAGAAATTTTGTTAAGAATCCACGCTAACGAAATCCTTGCTAACTGTTCCTAGCTAACTGTTAATTCCTTATCACATTTTAATTATCGCAATTTACATTCTCTCAATTTTACTTATCATCATTTAATTTCTGTTATTTACTTTACGCATTTAATTTATCGTCATTTAATTTCTGTTATTTATTTTACGCACTTTAAATATCGGGACACGTATACAAGGTTTTGACATATCATATCGACGCATCTATATATTTTATTTGGAATTACCATAGACACTCTATATGCAGTAATGATCGAGTTCTCTATACAGGGTTGAGGTTGATTCTACAATAATATATATACTTTGAGTTGTGATCGAGTCTGAGACATGTACACGGGTCACGATACGTATTATTTAATTCGAATATTATATATTAAACTATATATGAATTATTGAATTGCTAACTGTGGACTATCGACTGAGGACCAGTATTGGACAATTAAAATGAATTAAAATATTGTTTATAACATATGAAACTAAACAATTCTTCAAGTCTGCCACTTGATTTCATCTTAAACCTCATTTGTATCTTGACGATTACGATCTGTGTTCAACCCTGTCATGATTCTTAAAAGCACCTCAATCCAGAGGATGAACCAACCGCACTTCATCTACGGAAGAAAAGATTTATACATATAATTATGCACCTGAAAAACTCTTGGAAACTGAGTAAACGTTTAACACGTATCTGTGATAGCTCCTTTGTCGTTGTAATTACTGAAAATAACTTTGCAATTCCTTTTCAAATTAGCCAATTTTGTCACAGCTCCAGCAAGTCAACTTTGACTTTTCGTTCGAAACAACCTTATTATAACCTTGATATATACGTTGTCTTTTCGCCTTCGTTACGGGGAAACTGTTTAAATTCCGTCACATTAACAGTAAACGTACCAACAACTTCACTACTATTTAGCAAAAGTCACTTCGATAGATCACTATATTTATTCATTAATACCCTATCATATACTCATCCGCATCTTGTAACGAGAACTGCCATACCAATTACCGGGAATCAGCAATCAGTACTTTGAAAATGTACATCATATCTACATCAACAGTTATATGTATAACATTTATCTTTTAGAATTATGGTCTTTTATTTCAAAAATTCTGAACAGCACTCAGTCTACAAATCAATACTCTGAATGTTGAAAAAGCTGAATGAAGCAGCAGAAACTGTAGACAACCGTACACGACCTTAACTGTCGAAAGTTTGATGATAAAAAATGGAGTAATGGAAACACTCAATAAAAAATTTAGTACCAAAAAGCGGATTATGCGAAACTATGAAGGAAGACGTGGACAAATCACAAAGAATAAGCTTGACTTCAAAGAATCCAAATGATTCTGTTTCTGATGAAATTTTTAGCGAATACCTTGCTTCCGAATCTAAACCCTTACGGATAAATCTTCTTCATCATCCATAGATATTAGAAATTCCAAGATATCATCGTATCTTTCATTATAAATATCCTCCATATTTCTGAAGATATTTTCAGAACTATTCTTATCTGAAATCATTAATCTTTTCGTGCTATCAGTGTTACATCATATACAAACTGTTAGTTTCTATATTCTGTAAACTTTCGAGCTTAAAATATGAATGTTATTGAAGTAATGTTGGAAACTGAAGCATGAGTTAGTATAATATAATGACACTTGATCAACGTGATTATATTACAGTAAGTCATGCTGAGTTTCTAATGAAACGTGATGATTCACAGACCATAACGTCATCATGTGTCATGTTACATAACTCTTTCATTCTACATAACCTCTCAACATATCAAGAAGAATATATTCTTAATAGTTCTATCTTCTGTAATTTTGATAAATTTAAAAATCAAATCGTGCTATCACGTTCCACCATGCTTAGAACATTATAATCATTTGAAACTCTATATCTACGAATTCTGGATCATTGTTCGCTTGACTTGGAGTCGGGAAGAGAAAACAAGAACATGGAGCTCCGAAAAATAAAGGAAAATATAAAGCCGATCACAAACACAGGAATTACAAACCGTGTATATCAATGTTTATCGCAACATAAAGACACGGGAGAATTAAAAACATTATAACCCCGAGGGCGAAGTAGAAGAAAACAGATTCCTCCGATGGTAATTGGAAAAGGAGAATGATTGTTGCGATAGTGAGGATAAGGACAAGGATCAAAATTGGATTAAGCATTTTCATAATCTTTTGAATTTGGGGATTTTATAGAAATGGTGAGAATAAGGGAACGGAAGAGCTTAATTTATAATGGAAATATCAGACAGAGTAATCGAGGCGGATCACCGTATTTAATTTTAGAGATCTTAATTTTCCTTACTCGCCGAAGAATCAAATCCTGTAGATTTCGAAGATTTTCTTTACATCCCTTGAATTCCGGAATTCAACCAAGACAACGTCAAAAGTTAAAACGAAACTTCATTTATTCATTTCACTCTTTTGTGATAGCTTCATTCGTGCTCTTCGAATAATCGAATTATTTTATTTGTATTATTCAATAATGATAAGACTCTAATTATCAGCTCATATTCGTCAGGAAAACATATTTATTGTTAACCATGACGACCTCACTCAAATTTCGGGACAAAATTTCTTTAACGGGTAGGTACTGTGATGACCCGGGAATTTCCGACCAAATTTAAACTTGAATCTTATTTGATTTCGATACGATAAGCAAAGTCTGTAATGTGAAGTCTCAAAAATTTTAAACTATGTTCATGTAATCATTTGAACTTTCGACCATTCCCGACGATTCACGAACAACTATTTGTAAATAGATAACATATATATTTAAATAGGTATTTATAATTTGAAATATAATTTAGAATATTATATAATATGATTATTAGGATTTATATTGTAAAACAAATAAAATAAAATGCGATTAGTGGAAACTATATTTAAGAATATATAGATATATATAAATATGTATATAAAATAAATATTATTTGTAAATATATAAAGTTATATTAAATCTATTTGTTTAAAAATATATAATATATATTTATGTGATAAAACTTGTTATTTAAAACTGATTATTTATAGAGAGAGAGTAAATGGAAAATGAATGAGTTCGAGCTTAATTGGCAAACGTCAGTAACACTCGGTTTATGTTTTGTTAGTTTTAATATAGATATGGTAGATGTTCATGAAGGATTGAAATTAAAGTTGGACTGTAAATTGATTACGAAGATTTTAAATTTGTCAAAAATATTTTTATCTTTTTAAGTTTAAATATTAGTACTCCGTACATATAAATCGAAACAAAAAATAAATAATTTTCGAACCTTTTTGATCAGGTTTCATACAGTTAACGAGTGAAATAATTAAAAATATTTACTCTAAAAGTTTAGGGATTTTTCGGAGAACTTTTATCCGTAGCTGTTTAGCAATGGACACGAAATAGTACTCCGCAAATTGAAAATATCTTAAGTGTCGGTAGATTAAACACTATAGAGGCTGCTAACTATTGTATCAATCATATGATTAGTAATATTATTATTTAATATTTAATATTATAATTATATATATATATATATATATATATATATATATATATATATATATATATATATATATATATATATATATATATATATATATATCGCTATATATGCATATACATAGAAAACATTCACTAAACCATTTCAATCTTGATCCCTGCCTTCGTACAAGCTGTTGTCACCACCTTGCATCCCCGCCACCCACATCAAAACCACCTCCACCATCGTGCACCACTCACCACCTTCATCACTCCATCAACCACCAAACACCATACAACCGCCACCTCCTGCTACCTTGAAACCATCGGTCACAAATTTTTCTCAAACCCATTTAACCTTCAACGATCACCTTCAACCACCATGAAATGCCACCGTGACTACTTCTCTCTCATCTCTCTCTCCTAACCACCTTGGAACCACCACCCTAATTGGTGTCTACTACTCGACTTCCATTATTCTCAAAACCATAGACCACTCAGCCGCCTGCTATCACTCTCACCGGCCACCCAAGAATCACCATAAACTACCTCGGCCGGCTACCACTATCACACGTCACCATCTGATATATTTTTTTCTGTTGTCAAGCTAAAATCACCCACTTCCACCACTTTTTTTTTCCTTTTCGACCATGATCCATCATCACCACCCTACAACTACTAAAACAGACCGCCACTAGCACCTCGTGTTGCTACAGCTACTGTTTAACCTTGCTGCTATATTCGTCATCTGTTCCTGTTTATGATAAAAGATGTTTCGGTAGTGAGGATGATGGTGATGATACACGAAAACATAATGATAGATGATACATAAAATAATAATTATGATGTTAAGGATGATGATAATATAAATTAGGATGAACGATGAGGATAATTTTTAGTTAATGGATACTGATATGAAGATATTGACGATGAGATTAGAAGATGATGATGTTGAAGCAAAACGAAAATGAGAATAATAATACTCAAACTCGGCTGCTTCTGTTTTTAAATCGCAAATAGGATAGGAAGAAGGAGATGGAGATTTACAAATGATGATGGAATGGTTTTTGGGTTCTGTAGATTCAATGTTTAAAGGAGAAGATGAAACAGAAATATCGGTTCATTAGATTTAATCTGCGAATAAATTCATAAATGAATGAGTAGTGTATCGGTTAAGAGGGTTGACGGTTAAGAGAGAGGTCCTGGGTTCGAACCCAGGCCACTACCATTTTTTTTATAAAGAATCAATAAAAGCTGATGGGCCAAAGATATTAGTTAGGCCGAAATTTATTAGTCGGGCCAAAGATATTAGTTAGGCCGAAATTATTAATTGGGCCAAAATTATTAGCTAGGCTGAAAATATTAGTTGGGCTGAATGAATAGGTTAAATGGTATTGGGTCCGTGATTTAATTAGAAAAATCGTTTAGCTCAGTTGGTTGGGTATATGTGCGGATAACAAGAGGTCGTGGGTTCGAGCCCCGTCTGCAGCATATCTTTTTACTCAAAGATTTTAAAAGGGTATACTTTATTATTTTATTTTTTTACTGTTATTATTACATGTATCATGATTATATATATATATATATATATATATATATTATTAAGTACTGGTATTAGTATTATTAGTATTATTATTATTAAGAATTATGAATATCATTATTATAATTATTATCATTATTTTTTTTATATTTACTAATATTATAATTATTAAGATTATTATTATTAAAATAAATATTATAATAGAAAATTTTCATTTATGACTATAGTTACAAATATGATTTTTATTATTATTAATATTATTACTAATATTATTATCATCACTTAAAAATATAATTTTTATCATTTTACTACTAGTATAAGTATTATTATTATTATAATTTTTACCATTACTAATATTATGATAATATTATTATAATAACTATTCTAAAACAAATGATATATTTAATACATATAACATAACAAAAATTAATATTTTTATATACAGAATGAATATATGAAGTAGGTATATACATTATTAATATAGAAATGAAATAATTAATAAATTCTATATATATATATATATATATATATATATATATATATATATATATATATATATATAAACTTATTCGATTACAGTTATGTATATTAATAAATAAACAAATGATATAGGTTCGTGAATCCAAGGCCAACCATGCATTATTCAATATAGTCATATGTATTTTTACTACAAAATACATTAGGTGAGTTTTATTTGCTCCCTTTTTAAATGCTTTTGTAATATATATTTTTGGGACTGAGAATACATGCACTGCTTTTATAAATGCTTTACGAAATAGACACAAGTGATCGAAACTACATTCTATGGTTGAATTATCGAAATCGAATATGCCCCTTTTTATTAAGTCTGGTAATCTAAGAATTAGGGAACGGACACCCTAATTGACGCGAACTCTAAAGATAGATCTATCGGGCCCAACAAGCCCCATCCAAAGTACCGGATGCTTTAGTACTTCGAAATTTATATCATGTCCGAAGGAGGATCCCGGAATGATGGGGATATTCGTATATACAAATTGTGAATGTCGGTTACCAGGTGTTCAATCCATATGAATGATATTTTTGTCTCTATGCATGGGACGTATGTTTATGAGAAATGGAAATATGAAATATTGTGGTCTATTAAAATTATGAAATGATTATTTATGTTAAACTAATGAACTCACCAACCTTTTGGTTGACACTTGAAAGCATGTTTATTCTCAGGTATTCAATAAATCTTCCGCTATGCATTTGCTCATTTTAAGGACATTACTTGGAGTCATTCATGGCATATTTCAAAAGACGTTGCATTTGAGTCGTCGAGTTCATCAAGATTATTATTAAGTCAATTATAGTTGGATATATTATGAAATGGTATGCATGTCGTCAACTTTCGTTGTAAAGAGAGATTGTCTTTTAAAATCGAATGCAATGTTTGTAAAATGTATCATATAGAGGTCAAGTACCTCGCGATGAAATCAACTGTTGTGAATCGTTTAGAATCGATATGGACTTCGTCCGGATGGATTAGGACGGGTCTCTACAACGTTTATCCTAGTCTCAACTGTAACACATATGCATCAACAAAGAATGATGGTTTCGTGGGTTGAGTTGGATCAGCCATCGAGGAAAACAGAAAACAAAGTGGCGAGATGGGTGACGGTTTATAAAGAAGAGAGGGAAAGAGAGTGAGTGACAGTTTTGGTGATTCAAGGGGTGACGGTTGATGGTAATTTGTGTCTTTGGTGAAGAAAGTGAGGTTCAAGAAGGTGTTGGTCGTGGTTTACGATCGTGAACGCAGTATCGATGGGTGGTGTTTTGGGTGATGGTTGATCGTCGTGATGCATGGTGAGGGTTGTGGTGATAGTGAAGTTGTTGTCACAATGGGTGTTCAACTAATAACCATGACCAAATAGAGGTAGCAGTTATGGTTCGGTTTTGGTTTACATCATGAACACGAGCAACAGTACATGGTTGTATGGAAATGGGTTTAAACAAAATGGTGAAGTGGTGGTGGTTTTTTTAAGGATGTTACAAAGAGATGGGTAGCAAGAAAATGATGATGGTGCTATGGTGGCTCACGTCAGTGATCAAGGTTCGAAGGTGGTTTCACTATAGTGGAAGTGTGTCGAAGAGAAGATCCAGATTACAATGCGAGAGAGAAAGAATTAGATGGATATATGATAGTTGCCTGGTTTCCATGTGGTGTATATATATTATATACATATAAAAAGTCTAGTAAAATAAGTTTAGTAAATTAACAATATAATAATAATTATAGCAATCAAGAGACGTGTTTTAGTGGATGGAGAAAGAATTAATCATAATACTCAATCAGTGTATCAATTTTACACAGTATTAATGAGCTGGATGAATTGATTGATAACATAAAGTAATCCAATCTTTCAATTAGGCATAGTTTTTCTTATTCGATTCACAGATTCATTCAATTGAAAACAAAACAAAAAAAATATATAATATACTAATTATAATATAATTTAAAATATAAACGTGTAATCGTCTACTATTTCATTCACGGACTGAAATTCGTACTCCGTTGTTACTCAGTGGCGGATAAAAGTGTTCAGAAAAATCCCATATTTTTAAATTAACTATATTTATTTACTTTGGTCATTAAGGTATAAAATTTGATTATTAACTACTAAATAAAAATTACATTAATTATTCACTCCCAACCCCAAGTAAAATATGAAAAGTTTTAAAATTTGACAAACAAGTTCTACATATATTCTTATTAAGCCAAAAATTTAAAAAACTCATTTTTGAATCACCGTTTATTTTAAAATTACATAAGTTTCTTTTTAACTCGTTTAAGGTCCATCAATATGACAATTGTGCTTTACCGTTGTTTACTAAATAACTTCGAAATTACAAAATATATATTTAATATACTTTTTATGTATATATAGATTTATTTTAATAATAAATTTTATTATCTCTTATATCATTTTATGATTTAAATCATATAGTATCTCAAACTATATTTCAAATTATTATTATATATATATATATATATATTTATATATATATATATATATATATATATATATATATGTATCTATTTATTTACAAGTAATAGTTCGTGAATCGTCAAAAATGGTCGAAGTTAAAGGATTGTATGAAAACAGTTCAAAAATTTTGAGACTCAATATTACAGACTTTGCTTATCGTGTCGAAATCATATAAAGTTTAAGTTTAAATTTGGTCAAAAATTTTCGGGTCTTCACATTTATCATTGTGTTCAGCTTCGTGTACACAGCAGCAAAGATAAGTGGATTTACTAGGTTTGGGTGAACCGAAAATAGAAGTTTTATATGTGGTGATCAAGATGGATTTGGTTTTTAGTCACAACAATAACAAATCTGAAAATAATTAAATCAAGTTCTTCATTCTTCATCGTTTCAACTGTTTTGAGCCCCGGATTGATTGGCAACGAATTGCAGCAAATTGAGAATGAGGAGATGTTCTAAATATATTCGTGAAACTGTATACAAATTATGAAAGGCTGAATCGAAGAATTTATAATGAATTTCGGAGTCAAATCTTAAACACAAAAAGTAAACTGTCTGTTGAAGAATCAAATTCGAAGTTAATTGGATGTTTCAGATGAAATTGATGATTGACGAAGGTTTTATGGAAGATTTAACAAGTACTTCATGAAGAGATCGAGCACTATAACTATCCAGATTGCAAAATCATAATTCCTCTTCATCTTCACAAAGTTTCTACTGTATAAAGAGTTATTCTGATATATTGTTGTTATGATGGGTTGAAATCAATCGTCCGTGATATAAATCGATTCCTAGGGTCAAGTCTGAGTTGTTTTCTAGCGACAATTGAGGACATGAATGGGAGAAAGAACAGGGGCAGGGAAGAAAGTTTGAAAGCTGATAGGGATGGCATCTGATTACTCATTCATCTATATCTGTTAATATAACACTCCGTAAACTAATTATGTATTAATAACAATATTAATAATTATTATTATTATATTAATGATAAAAATAATAATGATAATGTAACATCCCAATTATTTAAGGTATTATTTTATGTGAAATTTTATTGCTAAGAAATTAATTGGTAAAAGTTATTTTATGTTAAATGGATAAAAGTTAAGTTTATTGGTTAAGTTAAGAAGGACTAATGGTGCAAAGTTAGAATTAAGGACCTTCCTAGCTATAGATGTGATGGGGAGGGTAGAAAGTGCAATTAGGCCAAAGTTAATTTAAATAAAAAGGAATTAAAATGCTGGAAATTGAGTTATTCACAAAATTATACAGAAAAACCTCCTGTATGTGTGTGTATGTCGATGTTGAGGGAGAAGGAGGAAGAAACCACAAATTGTTGAAATTAGACACATGCAATTGAAGATTTGTGAAATCTAACACACCTTAATCACTCTAGCAAGCTTTAATCTTCCAATTTCACTCTCTTTGTGCACAATTAGGGTTCTTAAACTCTAAAAGTCAAGGTATGAATTTTATGTCTATGTATTACTTTTATTGTGTGATAATGATGAGATTTATGCTTAAGAAGTTGCTAGTTGTTGAATGGTGCACAATTGTTTGAGTTAAAATGAAATTGTCATTGATTTTGGAAGAAGAATTAAGCATGAACTTGCATTTTGGATTTATGGTATGAATATGATGAATTTAGTGATGTTCTAGTTAAATTTCTAGTCATGCACACCAAGTGTTTGATAAAATGTCTCAATGAGATGTTCATGTGTTTTAGTTAGTAATTTTGAAGAAGGATGTTCATGTTTGAGTTATTGTTATTATTGTAAGTTATTCAATTTGATTAAGTAATAACTTAAGGGTGTTAGTAATGGAATTGGATTGTATGCAACTTATTAAATGAATAATGAAAAGATTGGTGGAAAGTTGCATGTATTACTAAAAGAGATGAACTAGTAATGTACATGATTAAAGTTATGAAGTTTAATTGGTAATATTCTTATCTTAGAAAAGATGAGATCAAGGCTAGAATGTATGTATGTTGTGATTAGGGGGTTAAGTGTATGTATAAGTATAGAAAGATGCAATGATTCATGAAAGTTGTGATTTTGTTGAGTTGTGTGATTAATGGGATTAGCTCATGTATAGGTGCTAATCAAGGAAAAGAGGTTACAAGTGATCAAGGAAATTCAATTAAGCAAGGTGAGTTTATAGGGGGTAATATGGGCGGGTCAAGAGTGGCTTAGTGTTCTCGGATTGCATCCGTGCAAGAGAGTAACGACTAAGTGCACTATATATGTAGCTTAGATAGAATTATTAGGTTAGCCTAATAATTGTATCTATGGTTGATGTTTAGCTTAGGCAAGGTTATTACATTGCTAGTAATCTTGCCTATGGTTTGTTTTAGCTTAGACACATTAAATGTCTATGTTTGAAATGATGATGAAATGAAATGATGATAGCTTAGGCATATTTAGTATGTCTATGGTTAGCTTAGGTATGATTACTAGGGTTGGCCTAGTAAGTCATGCCTATGGTATGAATGAATCGGATCCGAAAGTAAGCAAACAACCGATGGGTTGAAGGATAAGTGTTATGTTTTATGTTTTACTACTTTCCTATAACTCACTAAGTGTAAAAGCTTACTCCCATGATGTTTTATGTTTTAGGTGCTAAGGTTCATCGCGAAGGTAAGGAGCCCGTTTGAAGCGCTAGAGGAGCATTGGCATTAGTGTAAGTGGTATTGCAAGTCCCTTTTGTAAACACGCTCTACGGTTACCGCTTATCAACGCCTAGTGTTTTGAATGTGTCATGTTTGTTATTGTCAAATTTGGGACCAAATGATGGTTTAGATTATGAAAACATGTTTTGATGTTTAAAAGATGTTTGCGAATGTTTAATGATATTAGAAACTGTTTCCTTAAGTTTGTGTATGAATTATGCAGTTTTGATTGTGTTGGAAAAATGATGAAAGGTGTAAAATTTGGTTTAAATAAAAAGTTGCAGGTCAGATCCTGGACACGAGTTGTGTCGCGCCGCGGCAAAGCCCTCCGCGCCGCGGCAATGGCCTGAAGTTGAAATCAGAAACTGGGTTAAGATGTGTAATGTTTCCCGCGTTGTGTCGCGCCGCGACAAGGCAAACCGCGCCGCGGCATATACCTTGTCCGGGCAGTGACTCTGTTTTTCAAAAAAAAAAAAAAAAAAAAATTTTACTCGTTTAAAGGCGTTAAAAGTTGGTATCAGAGCTGTGGTTTAAGGGACTTGGATAACCCACGATAGGGATTATCTAGGCTTAAACCATTGTTATGAAATGATAAGCGGTTTAGGACTTGCATAAGTGTTAAGGTCGAATAGTTGTGCCATGCTCCATAGGGTAGAGTCGTTGACGAGACTTGTAGTTTAATGATTGAGATTATGATTGGTTTATGTAAGGAGTTTGATACTCGTTAGCCATGATGTCTTAGTAGATTAAATGTGTAATGGAATGGTGTAATAACAACAGGCCATTGTTATTACTTCATTTTAGTACACATGAACGTCTACTATGGTCATGGTGAATCGAGTTAGGAATTCTTTCGATTTGTTTGGTTATGATGATGATGTAGGTATTTGAACTAACGAGTTGAATGTAATTTTCAGAATGGCTATTGTATCACCGAATAGAGGTAATGAGGAGGACGACGAGTACGTCCACACCCCATCCATGGAGTCTATTGAAGACTCTCAAAATGAATCCGAAGAAGTTAACATGCCAAATGACATTTCGGGGCAAATAGGGCAAGCCTTGATACGTTATACCCCAACCTTGTTAGAAAAGATCAAGACATTGATAAACGACCAATTAGACGAGAAGTTAAAGACTCTTATTGCTAATAACCCTACTTTAAGAGGCGAAGGGGGAAGTGGGGTAAGACAAGAAGAGGTAGAAGCCCCAAGAAGGAAGGATGATCGATTTGAATATAAGAACTTTGCAAATTGCCATCCCCCGGAGTTTCATGGTAAGGTTGACCCAATTGTTAGTCAAAGATGGATTGATGAGATTGAAGAAACTTTTATGTTGTGTGAATGCCCCGAGCATTTAAAGGTAATTTATGCGGCTCATCAAATGAAGGGTAGTGGTTATGAGTGGTGGAATTTCATAGTTAAGTCTCATGGGCGAGACGTGGCTACAAGTTTCTCATGGGACAAGTTCCGTGAAATGTTTATGACCCAATTTGCTCCACCCGCCGAGGTTAGTAGGTTGAAATCCGAGTTTATGAATATAGAGCATGGAAGTAAATCGGTGACCGAGTTTAATGCCGAGTTCAATGATAAGTCTCTTTTTTGTCCGGACTTTGTGTCAAGTCCCAAGTTGATGATGGATCATTATCATGAAAAGTTGAATCCCGAGATAAGTGAATTTATCGACAAGAGCACTTATAAGACCTTAGCCGAAATGATGAATAGAGCACTTGTTAGAGAGCATGAACTTAGGAAGAAGGCGGCGTTTAAGCGAAAGTTAGATCAAGACTCTAAGGCGATGCATAATGTTAGTCCGAAGAAGGGTAAGTTTGGTTCCGAATCCCCGCACAAGTCAAAAGGGAGTTTTGTGTCGGGTAAGAGCGGTGGGAAAGAAGCCAAGTCGTGTACTAGGTGTGGTAAGAATCATACGGGTGAATGTAAAGCGGGTACCACTGATTGTTACTCTTGCGGGAAGCCGGGTCATAGGGCCGCCGAATGTCCTAAGAAAGGTAAGCAATGTTATTATTGTTTTGAGAAAGGTCACTTTCAAGGCGAATGTTCGGAATACAAGAAGGATTTAGCTAGTGGTAGCGTTAAGAAAGAGGTTAAGACGGAACCGAAGACTAGTGATAGCCGACCAAGGGCCCGAGCTCATCAGATTACCGCACTCGAAGCGAAGGAGTCCCAAAATGTGGTGTCAGGTACCTTTATTGTAAACTCTTTACCTGCACATGTTTTGTTTGATTCCGGTGCTACGCGGTCGTTTGTATCGTATTCTTTTTGTAAGCATTTTAATATGACCCCAAGTATGTTAGAACACCCATTAGTGGTTGAAATAGCGGATAATAAAACCGTGATGGTATATAGTATCATTAAGGGGTGTGAAATTGTTTTGGATGATGAAAAGTTTGTCATTGATTTAATACCCATGCATATGGGGGAATTTCAAGTAATTGTGGGTATGGATTGGTTAGATGACAATGAAGGGATAATTTTGTGTCGTAAGAAAATTGTGTTAGTTCAATCACCAAGTGGGAAAGTTATATGGATTTATGGGGAGCGAGCTAGGCGTGCTATTCCTATATGCACGTATGCTAGGGCTAAAAGATTTTTGTCTCATGGATGTTGTGCGTTTTTGGCACATGTTGTTGATAATTCGAAAAAAATTGTTGAATTAGATGATGTACCGATAGTTAACGAGTTTCCGGATGTGTTTCCAAGTGAATTGCCCGGTGTACCTCCCGAACGAGAGGTAGAGTTTAGAATAGATTTGATACCCGGGGCCATGCCAATTGCCAAAGCTCCCTATCGATTAGCCCCGTCGGAGATGAGAGAAATGATGACTCAATTACAAGATTTGATAGATAAAGGTTTTATACGTCCCAGTAGTTCACCATGGGGAGCTCCGGTTTTATTTGTGAAAAAGAAGGATGGAACTATGAGAATGTGCATTGATTATAGAGAATTGAATAAGGTCACTATTAAGAATAAGTATCCGTTGCCGAGGATAGACGATTTGTTTGATCAACTACAAGGTGCAAGTTTCTTTTCAAAGATAGATTTAAGGTCGGGTTACCATCAATTGAAAGTGAGGGAAGAAGATGTTCCTAAAACGGATTTTCGAACGAGGTATGGTCATTATGAGTTTGTGGTTATGCCGTTTGGGTTAACAAATGCTCCGGCCGCATTTATGGATTTGATGAATAGAGTTTGTCGACCGATGCTTGATAGATTTGTAATTGTATTCATTGATGACATTTTGGTATATTCTAAGAATGAAGAGGAACATGCGGTGCATTTAAGACAAGTATTAGAGACTTTAAGAAGAGAAAGGTTGTTTGCTAAGTTCTCTAAATGCGAGTTTTGGCTTCGTGAAGTTCAATTTTTGGGTCATGTCATTAATAAGAAGGGTATTTGTGTTGATCCGGTAAAGATAGAAGCAATTATGAGATGGGAACCACCTACGAATCCTACCGAGGTTAGGAGTTTTCTAGGCTTAGCGGGGTATTATCGACGGTTTATACAAGATTTTTCTAGAATAGCCACCCCACTCACCAAGTTGACTCGTAAAAGTGTGCCATGGAAATGGGAAGAAAAGCAAGAACAAGCGTTTCAACTCCTTAAGGAGAAGCTTGTTCAAGCGCCCATATTGGTTTTACCGGAAGGGAATGAGAACATGACGGTTTATTGTGATGCTTCTAAGAAAGGCTTAGGGTGTGTATTGATGCAAAATGGGAAGGTCATAGCTTATGCTTCCCGACAATTGAAGGAACACGAGAAACGTTATCCTACGCATGATTTAGAATTGACGGCCGTAGTTTTTGCTTTAAAGATTTGGCGTCATTATCTTTATGGTGTTAAGTTTTCCATTTATACCGATCATAAGAACTTAAAATATTTATTTGATCAAAGGGATCTGAATGATAGGCAAAGGAGAGGTCTCGATTTGGTGAAAGATTATGATTGTGAGATCTTATATCACCCCGGAAAAGCGAACGTGGTATCGGATGCTCTTAGTAGGAAGTCGAGTCATCAACCGATTAAGATAACGAGTTTGGCCATGGTAATATCACCTCAAATATTTGATGATATTCGTGTTGCACAAGGTGAAGCATTATCGCCCGAAAACATGAGAAAAGAAAGGATCAAGGGGCAAGTTGATGATTTTGTGGTAGATTCTCGTGGATTAAGACTTAGATATGGGAGAATTTGGGTACCTTTGCAAAGTGGTGTTAGAAGTGAGCTCCTTGACTTAGCTCACAAATCTAAGTATTCGATTCACCCCGGTGCTACGAAAATGTATAGAGATTTAAGGAAAGACTATTGGTGGCCGGGAATGAAGAGGGATATAGTTAAGTATGTGCACAAGTGTCTTACTTGTCTTCAAGTGAAAGCCGATCATCAAATGCCTTATGGTAAGATGCAACCTTTAGAGGTACCGGTTTGGAAATGGGAGCATATTACAATAGATTTAGTGACTAAGTTGCCTAAGACCCCTAGACAACACGATGCAATTTGGGTTATTGTTGATAGATTGACTAAGAGTGCATTATTCTTGGCAATAAGAGAAGCTTCGTCATCGGAAGCAATGTCTAAGTTGTATATGAAGGAAGTTGTTGCAAGGCATGGAGTGCCGGTTTCTATAGTTTCGGATCGAGACACCCGATTTACCTCACGATATTGGAGAAAGTTTCAAGAGGAAATGGGTACTAAGTTACATATAAGTACCGCGTTTCACCCGCAAACGGATGGTCAAAGTGAACGGACTATACAAACTCTTGAGGATATGTTGAGAGCATGTGTCATCGATTTCGGTGGAAGTTGGGATACTCATTTACCTTTAGTTGAGTTTTCATACAACAATAGTTATCACTCTACAATTGGAATGGCACCATATGAGATGTTGTATGGAAGGAGGTGTAGAACCCCGACTTGTTGGGGCGAAGTGGGTCAACGAGAATTAGGAAGCACGGAAATAGTACAACAAACCACCGAGATGATCGACCAAATTCGTGAAAGAATGAAGGCGGCACAAGATCGACAAAAGTCTTATGTAGATAAAAGGAGAAAACCGATAGAATTTCAAGTAGGTGATAGAGTGATGCTAAAAGTTTCTCCATGGAAAGGCATCATTCGTTTTAGAAAGAGGGGAAAATTGGGTCCAAGGTTCGTGGGACCATTTGAGATAGTGGCGAAAGTTGGGAAGGTAGCCTACCGTTTGGCTTTACCCGAAGAATTGAGTAATATACATGACACATTTCACGTGTCGCAATTGAGAAAGTGCTTGGCGGATGAATCAACCTATGTTCCTTTGAATGAAATTGAGGTCGATAATAAGTTAAGATATGCGGAGAAGCCAATAAAGATTTTGGAGCAAAAGGTTAAGCGCTTGAGAAATAAGTCGGTTATATTGTTGAAGGTATTATGGCAATTTAGAAAAGGTTCCGAATGTACATGGGAACCCGAAGAATGGCTCATGAAGTATTATCCGTCGTTGCATCAAGAATGGTTCGCGAGGACGCGAACGATCCAAGAGGGGGAGAGTTGTAACATCCCAATTATTTAAGGTATTATTTTATGTGAAATTTTATTGCTAAGAAATTAATTGGTAAAAGTTATTTTATGTTAAATGGACAAAAGTTAAGTTTATTGGTTAAGTTAAGAAGGACTAATGGTGCAAAGTTAGAATTAAGGACCTTCCTAGCTATAGATGTGATGGGAAGGGTAGAAAGTGCAATTAGGCCAAAGTTAATTTAAATAAAAAGGAATTAAAATGCTGGAAATTGAGTTATTCACAAAATTATACAGAAAAACCTCCTGTATGTGTGTGTATGTCGATGTTGAGGGAGAAGGAGGAAGAAACCACAAATTGTTGAAATTAGACTCATGCAATTGAAGATTTGTGAAATCTAACACACCTTAATCACTCTAGCAAGCTTTAATCTTCCAATTTCACTCTCTTTGTGCACAATTAGGGTTCTTAAACTCTAAAAGTCAAGGTATGAATTTTATGTCTATGTATTGCTTTTATTGTGTGATAATGATGAGATTTATGCTTAAGAAGTTGCTAGTTGTTGAATGGTGCACAATTGTTTGAGTTAAAATGAAATTGTCATTGATTTTGGAAGAAGAATTAAGCATGAACTTGCATTTTGGATTTATGGTATGAATATGATGAATTTAGTGATGTTCTAGTTAAATTTCTAGTCATGCACACCAAGTGTTTGATAAAATGTCTCAATGAGATGTTCATGTGTTTTAGTTAGTAATTTTGAAGAAGGATGTTCATGTTTGAGTTATTGTTATTATTGTAAGTTATGGAATTTGATTAAGTAATAACTTAAGGGTGTTAGTAATGGAATTGGATTGTATGCAACTTATTAAATGAATAATGAAAAGATTGGTGGAAAGTTGCATGTATTACTAAAAGAGATGAACTAGTAATGTACATGATTAAAGTTATGAAGTTTAATTGGTAATATTCTTATCTTAGAAAAGATGAGATCAAGGCTAGAATGTATGTATGTTGTGATTAGGGGGTTAAGTGTATGTATAAGTATAGAAAGATGCAATGATTCATGAAAGTTGTGATTTTGTTGAGTTGTGTGATTAATGGGATTAGCTCATGTATAGGTGCTAATCAAGGAAAAGAGGTTACAAGTGATCAAGGAAATTCAATTAAGCAAGGTGAGTTTATAGGGGGTAATATGGGCGGGTCAAGAGTGGCTTAGTGTTCTCGGATTGCATCCGTGCAAGAGAGTAACGACTAAGTGCACTATATATGTAGCTTAAATAGAATTATTAGGTTAGCCTAATAATTGTATCTATGGTTGATGTTTAGCTTAGGCAAGGTTATTACATTGCTAGTAATCTTGCCTATGGTTTGTTTTAGCTTAGACACATTAAATGTCTATGTTTGAAATGATGATGAAATGAAATGATGATAGCTTAGGCATATTTAGTATGTCTATGGTTAGCTTAGGTATGATTACTAGGGTTGGCCTAGTAAGTCATGCCTATGGTATGAATGAATCGGATCCGAAAGTAAGCAAACAACCGATGGGTTGAAGGATAAGTGTTATGTTTTATGTTTTACTACTTTCCTATAACTCACTAAGTGTAAAAGCTTACTCCCATGATGTTTTATGTTTTAGGTGCTAAGGTTCATCGCGAAGGTAAGGAGCCCGTTTGAAGCGCTAGAGGAGCATTGGCATTAGTGTAAGTGGTATTGCAAGTCCCTTTTGTAAACACGCTCTACGGTTACCGCTTATCAACGCCTAGTGTTTTGAATGTGTCATGTTTGTTATTGTCAAATTTGGGACCAAATGATGGTTTAGATTATGAAAACATGTTTTGATGTTTAAAAGATGTTTGCGAATGTTTAATGATATTAGAAACTGTTTCCTTAAGTTTGTGTATGAATTATGCAGTTTTGATTGTGTTGGAAAAATGATGAAAGGTGTAAAATTTGGTTTAAATAAAAAGTTGCAGGTCAGATCCTGGACACGAGTTGTGTCGCGCCGCGGCAAAGCCCTCCGCGCCGCGGCAATGGCCTGAAGTTGAAATCAGAAACTGGGTTAAGATGTGTAATGTTTCCCGCGTTGTGTCGCGCCGCGACAAGGCAAACCGCGCCGCGGCATATACTTTGTCCGGGCAGTGACTCTGTTTTTCAAAAAAAAAAAAAAAAAAAAAAAAAAAATTTACTCGTTTAAAGGCGTTAAAGATAATAAATAAAAAAATGATAATAATAATAATAATAATAATAATAATAATAATAATAATAGTAATAGTAATAATAATAATAATAAATTGTATTATCCTTATAATAGTAATATTAATAATAGTGATAACTATAATAATAATAATAATCCTTTTTAATGATAATGGTAATAATAATTATAAATAATAATGATGTTAATAATAATAATATTAATGTTAATGTTAGAGATAATAATAATATGATAAATATCTTGTAAGAATTTCGAACCATCTACACAAGTTCGCATTTTACCAACAGTGAATCCACTTTGAAACTTTTTAATTCATGGATTAGTTAATTTGTTCCTGTGTCGACATACTATATATATATATATATATATATATATATATATATAATAGTAATAATAAACAAAATAATATAATATTTAATATATAAAAGAAACGTGTAGTGAATTATTTAATAAGGTGAAGAAACAAAACATCCTGGTCCCGGGGCTTGTTATAAGTCATCAGTCTTCTAATATATGTATGTGTATATTCTCGTGGAGAAGAAAAACAATTGTTAGAGACTATCATTGGAGCCCCACACTCTTGACTAGCCGACATTTTTTTTATTGTTTACATTAAAACTTGTGAATATTTCTTGTACATATCCTACCGACATAATTGATGTTGGATATCTATGATGGCCCAACATGTAGAGATAAATGGTTTGAGATCATGACTCAGATTGTAATCCAATTAACAGTGATCCACTAGCTATATAACATAACTAGCTGAATTGATATATAAATATGTATATGTATGTATGTATGTATGTATATATGTATGTATGTATGTATGTATGTATATATATATATATATATATATATATATATATATATATATATATATATATATATAAGAACAAGTTAATTATAACGTAAGTTATTTTCATATCAAATTTTAATAATTAAATCACATAATATTTCAAATTATATTTCAATTTATTATATCTATGTATGTATATACATATAAATATATACATATTTATTTACAAGTAATTGTTCGTGAATCGTCGAGAACAGTCGAAGGTCAAATGATCTTATGAAAATAGTTTACAAACTTTAATACTCAACATTACAGACTTTGCTTATCGTGTCGAAATCTAATAAGAATTAAGTTTAAATTTGATCGAAAATTTCCGGGTCGTCACATTTTGTACTCGGGTTACGTGTACAATTATATATCTGAAATCTTGTGGTCTATTAAAATGATGGAAATGAATGTTTATGATAAACTAATGAACTCACCAACCTTTTGGTTGACACTTGAAAGCATGTTTATTCTCAGGTTTGAAAGAAATCTTTCGTTGTGCATTTGCTCATTTAGAGATATTACTTGGAGTCATTCATGGCATATTTTAAAAGACGTTGCATTCAAGTCATTGAGTTCAATAAAGATTATTATTAAGAAGATAACAGATTAAGTCATTTATAGATTGGGACATATTATGAAATGGTATGCATGCCTGTCAACTTTCAATGTAATGAAAGGTTGTCTTTTAAAAACGAATGCAATGTTTGTAAAATTTATCATGTAGAGGTCAAATTGCCTCGTGATGTAACCATATGTTATTGTATTGGTCCTTATGGATTAGGACGGGTCACTTCAGGAACCATTCATGCGCTAGCAGATTTAGGAGAAAGTATCAACCTAATCCCCTACTCTCTCTACTAGAGATTAGAGTTAGAAGACTTATCACCAACCAAAATGACGATCCAGCTTGTCGATCACACAATTCGATATCCTAAGGGCATAGTTGAGAACGTCTTGGTGAAAGTCGATAAATTATTGTATCCTACAGATTTCGTAGTAATGGACATTAAGGAAGACCTACACACACCGATAGTGTTAGGAAAACTTTTCGTGAATACAGCTAGGACTGTAATTGATGTGTACAATCAAACCTTAATCTTGTGATCACATGGGGAGAGCATTACCTTTAAAATTGACCGACTTACCGATATTTCTGGACAGGCAGATATGTTTGCTATTTCCACCAGACGGATCACTTCCGATGATGAGTCTCCACCACCTGCCAATGATGTCGAAATGGGTGTCGAATCACAGTCTGCTGACGACCCAGAAATGGAAGAAGAGGATCCCAACGAAGAAATAGAGGAAGAAGAGGAATCTGGGGAGGAATAGGAAATGGGGGACCTAAAACAAACTGCGATGATACCCTCCCTAAGCTTGGAACGTCACGAAGAATTAATGAGGCTAGAGATGAAGGATCACATTTTAATCATTCGTTTCAAGAAGAAAATTGATAAGGCTAAGGTTAAAGATATGGAAATTGATCCTGCAAGTGTTGAAGTGAAGCACCAGAATGCTGAAGAATCTCGTTCATCAGACGAATCCATAGAAAAATACTATAACGATGATGACGAGGAAGAGAAACATGAAGACATTCTGGATAACTCATATTCTCCACCCGAACCAGATCAGGAGGAGCTGGACTCTTCTTCAGATCGGATTTCGGTCATATCTAATCACACCGACATGATAACCATCATCAATAACATCGATGAATTTGAAGATATTCTCGAAGCCATTCGTAAATCAACAATTGATTTCACACTAGGATTAAACAGAACGGATCATGGCTATCAAAGACGAATACAACCTCTATCTATAGAGAGAAGACAATAATGTTGAAATCTTAGAAGGGCGCATTCAAGACTTTATCAATACTCTTCACGATCATATCTACCATGAAGAAAGGAAATGAGAGCACAATTCAGTGGTTCGCACTATTCTCGAGACAAGATTTTATCGAGATCAGAAGATAATTTACTCTAAGGTTTACAATGCCTTAGCTGGATCTGCACTTTCGTTCTCAGCAAATCAACGAGCACTACTGACTCTCATCCGGAAACATATGGATCTTTCCATCGGATGCCCAACTTATCACTATGATTTGCAAATGATCGAAGATATTCACAGCCTCTTTGCTCTCTTGGAAAGAGAAAATTGCGAAAGCACACCAGACATGCTAGTGATTTATGTAACAATTGATCACCACGCTGATCTGATTAACAAAGGGTTACAAGACGTAGTAGCAAAAGAAGGGAGAAGTAACAATCCATTTTCACATCTCAAACCAGACCGAGTCAACATTGCCACTTATGTTACGAAGCAGATAGCACGTATCTTCCACGAATCCACGGATCTTAGTTTCACATTCAAAGCTGGATGTCGGGAGATAAACTCAAAGACGGTGACATTAATGCTTGGGTCAGGAATGCTTTTCATTTCTTTTCAGCTTCGCCTCTTGACCAATCTGTGCAAGGCTACAGCTGTGGAGAACACCGTTCATAAGATTTTTAGATACCGAATATACAATTTCTGACACTATTTGAAGACCTCCGAAATGAACATCCTATCAGAGAGATAATAACCACCAGAACTGCCTCAATGATTGATATTCATGGATCAATCAGCAGAGTCATTGATCATATTCTCATCAGACTTCAAGATTTGTCACGAGCCGAAACCGTACATTATCTATCTTTCAGAAGATCTTCAAGAGAAGTACCGAATCTACTACCACTTTTGATCCAGCACTTTCTCCGAATCTATCCACCAAGACTCACATTCCCTCGAGAAGAACATGATTACAACTATAAGGAGGAATGTCTGCTTTTTAGGCATCATTACGGTCGAGCCAACGAACTTAAATAAAAGCGCTTCTCAGGAGGCAACCCGTGCAATAAAGTAGAGTAGAAAATAAAGGATGACAAATGAGCCGAACAATTAGTAGAAAAGATTTGTGTGGCGACCCGACCAAAATCGTCATTGACGGCGCCGCTAACTTAGGTCCCGTTGCGTGGTCGTAGTCCCTATATGAGACTCGTTTGACCAAAATTATGTCGCATTCATTTGAAAGGTACAAGACTTGCAAGTTTAGTTTACAAAACCGTTCGACAACAAGTCTAAGTTTACAAAAGTCATAAAGTATAAATGAAATAACTTGCGATATAATTAGTTTAAAAACACAGTTGCTATAAATAGCGTAAGTATGTAAACAAAAGTTTGAATCCAAAAGTGCTATCCCTAGCGTATGCATGCATGGTTGACTCCAATCAAGTAATCAAAGAGTGCGGAAGCATGTATCAAGTAGCCAAGTATGAACCTGAGAAAACATGTAGAAAACTGTCAACGAAAAACGTTGGTGAGATCATAAATGTATTTGTAAAAGTATGTTTTTTTGAATCACAAGGTTTAGTATCAAGCGTATACATCTCTAAAGATGTGTTTGTATCAAAAAGTATACATCTCAAAAGATGTTATTTGTAAACCATAAGATTTTGTATAAAGTGAATATCAAGCGTATACATCGCAAAAGATGTTGTCTGTATCACGAGCACCCAATTACCAAAACTTAACTGAATCTTACCTCTGCATAATAGTGTTAGAACCTACACTATACACCGAAAATATGTTTCATCCGTCAGACGAGGGTTCGTCAAACCCGTATGGCCACACAACATAAATTCTCGCTCACACCCTACAAGTGTAACTAATGGTAATTGAACTTGAGGATTTTTGTTCTAACTCGTATGTTTCTTTGCTCTTGTATTCGTATTTGTGTTCAAAGTATGAAAGTATAAACCGTATAAAATGTATATAAAGTATATGTTTCTCAGCCCACGATTTAAAGTATAAAAGTATTTGCAAAGGTGGGACTATGATCTCACCTCGAGTGCACGAGTATAAAAGTACTTCACAAAGTAAACGTGTGCATGAAAGTTGCTTAGCCTTGACCTAAACAAGTAAGTTGTATCAATTAACCGGTTACGACACAAGGTCGGGTGAAATGTGTTCAATTAGTCCTATGGCTCGTTATGACTCGATTATATAGCATGTGAATCAAATTATCAAGTTTCATGCAAGATACAAGTAAAGAATCATGTTAGAAAGATTGCATAATCATTTGGTTAAGTTTGACAAAAAGTCAAACTTTGGTCGGTCAAAGTCAACGAAAAAGTCAACACGTTCGGGTTCGGTCCCGAACTATTTTTCTGAGGTTTTTATTCATGTATAAGCATGTTAGAACAAGTCTCATGTGAATCGGGGGTGCGTAGCATAGCAAACATTATTCGAAAATCGACAAAATTGGACAGCCCACTTTGGCGCGCCGCGCGGGTGTATGGCGCGCCGCGCCATTACCTGTGCAGAGAATTCTGGCAGTTTTCACACTCAAGCACGAATCCAACTTCAAATACCCATAAATCCTAAACCGTAAACATCCAAAACAAGTATCTTATATCGTTGGAAATGTATTCTGACAAGGAATACAACTAACCACTTTTCATCAAGCAAAACATTATTTACAATAGCCGAAATCTCGTCAAGTGGTCATTAAATGTTCAAAACCATCGTTTCAAGTTTACAAAACGCATTTTAAGATTCGGGAATGCAATTCACACATATGATATGCCGTTTTGAAGGTAATGAAACATACAATACAACTAATCACTAACTAATAACATTTCATGGCATTCAAAGCATCAAAATTCCATTTCAAGTTCATCAAACCCTAACCCAAATCCACCAAAACCAATAATCGAGTTTATGGAGTTTTCTCAAGCAACCTACACATCAAATTGAAGCTAGTGATACTAGTAACACAATTAAAACATGAACTTTAACAATTTAACAACATTTAATCACCCAAAACTCAAGATTAAGCACACCCATTTCAAATGTTCAAACTAGTTACTCAAAACAACAAATCGAGCAAACAAAACATGTATTCATGCTAGACACGAGCCATAGACACTAACTAACACCATTTCAAGTATATAAAATGAATTTAGAGAAATTTAGTGTTTTAGAAACGTTACCCAAACGAGATGAAGTTGGTACCAAAATGTAGAGGATGAAGAGAGGATCACGAATATGTAATTTGTTTTGTGATGAACTTCCTTGATTGAATTTAGATGATAAATCTTTGATGTTGGGGTTTGAGAGAAAACATGGAAGTAGCAAGAATGAGGGAGGTGGAATGGATGGAGGAGAAGGCCACTTTGACTATTTGACCTAGTCAAATTTTTGCCCACTTGGCAAGTTTAGTCCCTCAAGTTTTAAAGCGGGTGCGGGAATTAACCGAGCGAATATTTTAAAAACGCTCGAGTAAACGAGTGATATTATAATTAAATAACGGGAATATTATGAACGTTAGTCAACGGAAAATACGAAATTAAATAACGAAAGATATTATTCTTTAAAAAAAAAAGACAGTGTTAAAAATAAATTTAACGCAAAAACGCGGGATGTTACATTACCTACACCTTAAAAGAAATTTCGTCCCGAAATTTAGTTGGAAGTAGTGGTTGTTGTTTCTTCTTTGAAACCTTGCGTTGTCGGTTCTACGAATAAGTGAAGGTACTCCTTCGGGTATTTCAACGAACTTCGACAGTCGCGATTTTACGTTGGTTTAAAGTTTGGTTTCATGATTCAAAATTTCAACCGGTTCTCCTAGGAAGGAAAGTTTGTCACCGATAGTAGGTTCGTCGAAGACGATAACATGTTCCTGTTTCGCAAGACTCTTCTTCAAGTTTGATATATAGAATGTAGGATGAACGGAGCTCAAATGAATCGAAAAATCTAAACGGTATGCATCGGGTCCAATACGCCCCAAGATTTCAAAAGGATCAAAATATCGCGGATTTAGCTTTCTACGTTTCCCGAAATGAATTACACCTCCTCAAGATGCGACTTTTAACGTTACGCGGTTTTCCACATGGAATTTGAAAAGTTTACGTCTAACAGTGGCATAGCTCCTTTAGCGACTACAGTCGTCTCGAGCCTTTCTGAGGTTAAAGAAGTTTCTTGGTTGTTCCATGAATTAGCTCGGGTTCGGTGGTTTGATTATCATTAACTTGGTTCTACAAAAGGAGAATGACGTTTCCGGTCATATAAGATTTCAAAAGGTGTGACGTTAAAACTAGAATGAAAATCATTGTAGTAAGAGAATTTGGCTAAAGGAAAATACTCTTCTCAAGTAAATTTGGAGTTGATAACACAAGCTCGTATTACGGTTTCCATGGTTTGAATCGTACATTTGCTTTGTTCGTCGGTTTATGGTTGATGCGTGGTACTCATGTTTAAACGTGGTCCCGAGGCTTTTCGAAAAGCACTCCGAAATCTAGAAGTGAAACGAGGATTTCGATCCGAAATGAGGTACAGTTCTGTAAGGTATATTCGAACAAGTTTGTTAGGACTTGAAAATGTTTGTTAGAACAAGTTTCTGTTTCTCGAGAATTTCACGCCGCGAAAGATTTATCGATTTCCGAAAACGTTCGTTAGGACTATTCACCCTCGTGGCGAATACTAGTATAACGTGAAGAGTCTCTCCCTCCATTGAGAATTTAGATAAAATATTTTCTTTAAACGGAAGTACGAGTGTAATACGAGAGAAATTTCCGCCTCGATGTGGGCATATCAAGCATATTGTAGTTCTTCGATGAAACCGTGCGAAGACGAGATAGTATACGTGTATAACATATGTTTGAAGTTGAAAGAATTTTCCATTCATTCGGAAGCATAAATATGGTTCGACAATAATCGAAGATGTGTCCCGGGTATGGTTGTTATCAATATTCTCGGAGTTTTCGGATATCCAAACAAGAAATGTGAAGTCATGTACATGGCACATGGTGGTGATTAGGTTGATCGAGTCTAACCACCATCACGTGTCATTAGAACTTTGGTATGATTTACTGTAATATAACTACGTTGATCAAATGACGTTATATTACGCTAACTCATACCTCCATTCCCACATCACTCCATAGAATCAAGTTCGTGTAATCGTGAAAATTTAAAATAAACAAAGTGTAACGACGTCTCTAACGTGACTCGTATTAATCAAAAGAATTTGTGCAACTCTGAAGATGCATTTCCCGAGGGAAGTGTATAAATGATTGTTCACGTCAATGTGGTTCGAGTCAGACAATAAGGTATTCAGGTATGAAAAGAGTAACGAGTCATGATAACGAGTAGCACGCAATCGTAGTGATAAATGTTGATGACGATACTCACCTAGAGTAGTGATGGTAGTAACACCAAAAAGTAGATAGTAAGAAACACCAGTGGGAAACCGATAGTAAGTTGAAACAGTGGCAAATAACAATCTGGGAGACAGAGTTCCCGAACAAGTGTGACTAATGAAGTCGTCGTCATCCATACGTGTATGAATCATGAATTTACGTGTGTTACCAAAAAGTGGCGGAATACGAGTTCGTAAGATGAAAACTTGGTACCATTAAGGAGTTTGCCTAAGAATGATTCAAGTATAATGCACAAGTAGTCAAGTAAGTGCTATCTATAGCAAATGTATGTCAGAATGCAATGGTTAACTATCCGGTTGTAGTCTAGATTCACTAATGCATCCTAACGACTCTGTCAGACACACTAATGCATATCCTAGTTCCCTACAACCAACGCTCTGATACCACTTGTGGCGACCCGACCAAAATCGTCATTGACGGCGCCGCTAACTTAGGTCCCGTTGCGTAGTCGTAGTCCCTATATGAGACTCGTTTGACCAAAATTATGTTGCATTCATTTGAAAGGTACAAGACTTGCAAGTTTAGTTTACAAAACCGTTCAACAACAAGTCTAAGTTTACAAAAGTCATAAAGTATAAATGAAATAACTTGCGACATAATTAGTTTAAAAACACAGTTGCTATAAATAGCGTAAGTATGTAAACAAAAGTTTGAATCCAAAAGTGCTATCCCTAGCGTATGCATGCATGGTTGACTCCAATCAAGTAATCAAAGAGTGCGGAAGCATGTATCAAGTAGCCAAGTATGAACCTGAGAAAACATGTAGAAAACTGTCAACGAAAAACGTTGGTGAGATCATAAATGTATTTGTAAAAGTATGTTTTTTTGAATCACAAGGTTTAGTATCAAGCGTATACATCTCTAAAGATGTGTTTGTATCAAAAAGTATACATCTCAAAAGATGTTATTTGTAAACCATAAGATTTTGTATAAAGTGAATATCAAGCGTATACATCGCAAAAGATGTTGTCTGTATCACGAGCACCCAATTACCAAAACTTAACTGAATCTTACCTCTGCATAATAGTGTTAGAACCTACACTATACACCGAAAATACGTTTCATCCGTCAGACGAGGGTTCGTCAAACCCGTATGGCCACACAACATAAATTCTCGCTCACACCCTACAAGTGTAACTAATGGTAATTGAACTTGAGGATTTTTGTTCTAACTCGTATGTTTCTTTGCTCTTGTATTCGTATTTGTGTTCAAAGTATGAAAATATAAACCGTATAAAATGTATATAAAGTATATGTTTCTCAGCTCACGATTTAAAGTATAAAAGTATTTGCAAAGGTGGGACTATGATCTCACCTCGAGTGCACGAGTATAAAAGTACTTCACAAAGTAAACGTGTGCATGAAAGTTGCTTAGCCTTGACCTAAACAAGTAAGTTGTATCAATTAACCGGTTACGACACAAGGTCGGGTGAAATGTGTTCAATTAGTCCTATGGCTCGTTATGACTCGATTATATAGCATGTGAATCAAATTATCAAGTTTCATGCAAGATACAAATAAAGAATCATGTTAGAAAGATTGCATAATCATTTGGTTAAGTTTGACAAAAAGTCAAACTTTGGTCGGTCAAAGTCAACGAAAAAGTCAACACGTTCGGGTTCGGTCCCGAACTATTTTTCTGAGGTTTTTATTCATGTATAAGCATGTTAGAACAAGTCTCATGTGAATCGGGGGTGCGTAGCATAGCAAACATTATTCGAAAATCGACAAAATTGGACAGCCCACTTTGGCGCGCCGCGCGGGTGTATGGCGCGCCGCGCCATTACCTGTGCAGAGAATTCTGGCAGTTTTCACACTCAAGCACGAATCCAACTTCAAATACCCATAAATCCTAAACCGTAAACATCCAAAACAAGTATCTTATATCGTTGGAAAGGTATTTTGACAAGGAATACAACTAACCACTTTTTATCAAGCAAAACATTATTTACAATAGCCGAAATCTCGTCAAGTGGTCATTAAATGTTCAAAACCATCGTTTCAAGTTTACAAAACGCATTTTAAGATTCGGGAATGCAATTCACACATATGATATGCCGTTTTGAAGGTAATGAAACATACAATACAATTAATCACTAACTAATAACATTTCATGGCATTCAAAGCATCAAAATTCCATTTCAAGTTCATCAAACCCTAACCCAAATCCACCAAAACCAATAATCGAGTTTATGGAGTTTTCTCAAGCAACCTACACATCAAATTGAAGCTAGTGATACTAGTAACACAATTAAAACATGAACTTTAACAATTTAACAACATTTAATCACCCAAAACTCAAGATTAAGCACACCCATTTCAAATGTTCAAACTAGTTACTCAAAACAACAAATCGAGCAAACAAAACATGTATTCATGCTAGACACGAGCCATAGACACTAACTAACACCATTTCAAGTATATAAAATGAATTTAGAGAAATTTAGTGTTTTAGAAATGTTACCCAAACGAGATGAAGTTGGTACCAAAATGTAGAGGATGAAGAGAGGATCACGAATATGTAATTTGTTTTGTGATGAACTTCCTTGATTGAATTTAGATGATAAATCTTTGATGTTGGGGTTTGAGAGAAAACATGGAAGTAGCAAGAATGAGGGAGGTGGAATGGATGGAGGAGAAGGCCACTTTGACTATTTGACCTAGTCAAATTTTTGCCCACTTGGCAAGTTTAGTCCCTCAAGTTTTAAAGCGGGTGCGGGAATTAACCGAGCGAATATTTTAAAAACGCTCGAGTAAACGAGTGATATTATAATTAAATAACGGGAATATTATGAACGTTAGTCAACGGAAAATACGAAATTAAATAACAAAAGATATTATTTTTAAAAAAAAAAGATAGTGTTAAAAATAAATTTAACGCAAAAACGCGGGATGTTACAATTTGAGTCTTTATCAAGCCTATGACAATGGGTACAACATGACTGGCTATGAGTGAATTCATTTCTTAGATCTATAGGGAACCCTAAACACTTGTGTGATTTGAGTGACCCGTGAAAGCTAGCCTAAGTCATGTAACCTCCTCGCATACTTGTAGAGATAGTTTCAACCATAACATGGATAAATCACCTTATTCTTTGCCCTTATAATAAAAAGCAAACCGCTTAGGCTATTAGAAAAGAAACTACGCAAAGATTTATTAAGGTAAAAATGAGAAGTTTGCTTGAAGACAAGCAAAGTCTAAGTGTGGGATATTTGACATCGGCTAAAACGTCACGTTTGTACCCTGGTATTGAGGCCCAAAAACAATAAAGTTCCAAGCTTTATTACCAAAATACCCGCTTCGTCGGTTAAAATTGAAGATCAAGTGATTACGAAGACGGTGCAAAAAGAATCAAGAGAATCGGAGCTAAAACGAAAATTCTAAAGCGAAAACGGTGAAGGACAAGAAACCAAGCTACGATCTAGGAAATCAAGTTACGATCCAGTGAAATCAGCAAGCCAAACGGCTTACCATAATGGAAAACGGCTTGCCAAATGGCCTAAGCAAATTGGCATCAAAAACGGGCCACCAGGCAAACGTTCTCTGCAAACGGCCTGCCAAACGGCCTGCCAGCCATTTGCAGGCAATTTCACTTCTATTTAAAGGCCAAAATAATATTATGGTTCGTGTATGCTGTTGAGATGCTTTCCGGTTATGCTTTAAACTCAATCGTTTTTCCAACTAATAGAACGTAGTTATCAGCTATGTTATTGGGAAGTCGTGAACCCCGATTTAGAGTACACTATCTATGTCACCCCTTGGTAAGAGAAGTCTATCAGATACAACATAAGTTTCACTGAGGCACACCGGTAGCAGTAAGTCCACCGAGCCTTGGATTTCGACTGAGGACTCTTTCATAGTGAAACATCTGACTAGACCCTTAGTACATTGTCAGTCCTAGACCATGCTAGTGTAGTCACTAAGCATATAAACTTCGTATGTGCACGCTGAATCACAACAGTTGTTGTAAGCTGTACCTCTACTAAGTAAGGCCATGGAACCCGGTTAGTGTTGATTAGTATACCTCACCATAACACGGTCTCAAGCATTGTACCCCGCTTGAGGGATTATTAGTTAATTAAGGAACTGTTTGTTTAAACACATAAAGGATTGGACCGTTGGGATAACCGACCGTGTTCATGAAAGTCAAACCCGACTTGGCCATGGCGTTCTTTATGGTTGAACTCTTTTAAGGGCCTAACTATCTTTTAAACTCGATCATTAACAAAAGCATCGAAACACATCACGTCTCTCGGATACGGCAAACCCTGTATTCTATTATACTTAAGAAAGTTTATACCTTTGTGGAATGTTAATACGTCACCCAACCGAGTCGCTCAATTGGATGAGCCGTCTGAATGTGTATGCTTGTAGTCAGACTGCACGGGCGTCGGGGGTAAGGGACATTGCTATCTATTCAGAATCTTCAAGCATATCGCTTTACCCAGTGACATGTCTTATGACAGGAGCGTTTAGGACCAGTGTAATGAATACGAGGTCACTATCTATTCATGAGCCAGTATTCCATAATCTCGGTAAAGTAACTGATGAAATCATAGTGTGCGCTTGTTTTAACCTTATCTGAATTACAAATTTTATCGCATTTACTTCACTTTATCTTATAAATTAGAAAACCCAAAAATTAGGTAACAAACCGCTACTCCTTCACTTTAGGATTATCTTAAGCTTTAATTATAGCTTCGATTCTACTGATATCTTAAAAATACGACTCTAGGTCATACTCCCTTACTCATAATAAGGAGTAGTAGGATTTAGGCCCCGTTAAATATAAATTTAAAACTATTGCTATCTCTTGATAAGCCGTTTCTGACGCCTTGCGACCTGACGACACCGCATAAATAAAACCGTCCATTTTGGCCATATCATGTAGCTACCAACACTATGAAACTAGCAATATCCTTTTGTTGTAACTCAGAGTTAGGTAGAAAAAACTTTATGCGACTAGCATTATGTAATTAGCACTATGTATCCGATCTTTGAACCATATATGCAAAAACTATGTAAATATCATCATGAACCCAAACTATCAAGCTTAACTTTTATATACTACTGTAAACATAAACTAAAAAACATAACCTTGTAGCGAAGCGCGGGCGCGTTTCACTCGTTTCAATCAATTATGTATATCTTTCATCACAATTTCGATCTGATTTATCTTAAATTGATCATCATTATCATCACGCTACTAGTTCATCTTCATCATCTCAAACCTTCAACTCATAAATTCCATAATCAATTAGAAAAATCTAATATTCTATAGCTGTTAGGAATGATCTCGTGATCATATCTGCAAAATCTTAGGTCCTAATTTCTTCATTTGATCATACAATCGAAAACCAAAAACTTTAGGCAAAATCGTTAAAATTAAAATTTTGATCAATCTCTTGTTTAAACAATTTTCATTTTTAAACCATTGCCCGAAAGCACCTAGATTTTGATTTTTTGTTCTGAATCTAAAACCATATATATTATGAGGACTGACATCATAATGATGAACAATAATTGTTCATCACCGACTTCAGTTAATTCGTGCAATAAGTGTCAATATATGATTGATTGAGATTGATTCGAGCTACTGGGATTGTTAAGAATCAATTAAATTGATTAATATGAATTATAGAGTGATTATTCTATAATACACACATGAGGTGTTTGTTGAAATTCCTCAATGACTTTGTTATTATAAAATATTTTGATTATTCCAGATATTGGAGCATTAATCTAAATTGACATTATTAGAGTGGATAAGAAATTGATTATGTGCGAGATTAAGTGATTCATTGATCTTTGCAATCTTATAATGAAGTGATGCTTATTTAAGGGTGTGCTACGAAACCTCCTTCGTGTTGAGGGACCAAACAGAGAATAGATATAGGCATAGGAGTCGACTCATCATCAGAGGATTTCGGCCTAGTTTATAGCTCTAGGCAACTACTTAACAAACTAAAAAGAAGCCCCCCAAAAAGAGTCTTTTTGTAGATTATTGGTCCACTGCCTCTTCTTTGAAGCTAAGCAAAAACGCAAGAAAGTCTTTTACAAGAAATCCTTCTCGTAAGAAAGAAAGAAAGCATTTTAGATGGAAGCCCATATTGAGTAAGAATGCTCGCTAGTTTCCATCAGTTTAGTTTGCTCTACTTTTCAACCAAAATAAGTCTTCTTTGAAAATATTTCATTCTTTGCCTACCGATCTACCTCCCACATTCCTATAAAGGTAGAAAGTGAATGAATTGACAAGCTTGTAACTTATATGAAATCGAAAGACATTAAGTTAGACAAGGAGCTCATGTACCACATGGTGGGCGAATGCTCCCCTATTTTAAAAGATTCTTTATGCTCTTTTTTCTTTAATCTCTTTACATGTGAATATGAATTTTTGGACCTAATACTTTTGAGCTTCATACCCCCATCGAACTGACAGATCGGCTAGTGATGATAACTCGGTCTTAGTAGATTGCTCAATGCTCACCAGAACCCTACTCATATTCCAAAGGCGTTACTTCAATTCAAGGGCAAGCTCCTTTTATTACATAACCTAAAAAAATACAAAAAATGTACTTCAAGTAGTTGTGTGAATTATTAGCTTTTATTACAACACTTATATTAATATTTAAATAATGTACCTAACATAAAAAAGGTAACACCCGTTTAAACGGCCTAGATTTTATAAGTTTCCTATTTGGTTTATTGATATAATTTAATTATAATGTTTAAATTTTATTTAATTGTTGGAAAAGTGAAATGATAGATTATGTATTTATAATTTGTTAAGTGCTTATACGAATCATCCTCCAGTTCAAAGCGCTAACAGGATTGGCTATGACAAACATAAATCATTTCTCAGTTCCTTCGTTTTGTGACAAGGATCATCATACATATTTGTTTGACTGAATTACACTTCAATAAGTCTGCCTAACGTAAGCATTGTGTTTTAGATAACAAATAAAATACATGTTTATATGGGTAAGGGGATTACCCTACTTTGAAAAACCCATGCTTCTTTATAATCCACATTCTTCACTTTATAAATTTGTAGAAATTTCAGAACCTAAACACACCCTTGTGTTCTTAAACACTAAAACCTTATTTCTAGAAATTGAACCAAGGAATTGTGTGTGACTCTTCCTTGTGATTTTCATAAATTAAAATCAGTTATCGTTGGGTTATTTCTCTTGATTTAAAGTACATTTTGTGGGTTTTAGTTTTAAATTCAGAAGAAATGCTTGAATCTCTTGCTTATGATGTTTGTCGTTTGAAATTGATGCGTGAAATAACTTAGATATGGTTTATATGACGTCCCTTGTGTGTTTTTATGGTCAAAACATGTCAAAATTGGAGATTTGGGTGTTTAGAACTCGTAATAGGAGTTGTTGCTGCTGTTATTCGCCTCACACACGTGAGAGTCCTCTTGGTGCGTGAGAATCCTGATAGCAGGCGTGAGTCGTGTCTTGCGCACGTGTTCAGTCTCACGCACGAATCTATTGTATTCCACACGTATAAATATCTTAACATGTGATTGAGATTGATTGAGTGTCACGTACACGTATCTAGTCACACACGCGCATGTTTGAGTCATGCACATTCATGAAAACGACTCACACGCATATATGTTGACAGGTCAATGTGCCAGGTGAAATCTTGACCCATGTGATGTATATGTATGTTTTAAACTGTTTATCTGTTAGAATGCTGATAATTTGATTTAGAAATATGTATTAACTCGGAATATGATCTTCTCAGGTCACAAGAGAAAGGAGAAGGCTCGATAATACTAGAATTCTGAGTTCTTGCCGTTATCGGGTGAGTGAGAATATCCTTATGGATATTATTACATAGTAACGAGTGTAGTTACTATTTGTTAGTATGATACGTTGGTATGTATGGTTATAATTTTCTATGGTGATTATATGTGCACTATTTGGTGAAGCGTCTTGGTGTTGTGACAACGGAAGAGGTGAACATTTGACCGGGTAGGTTGGGTTCAATCGTTATTGTGCTTCACGGTACATTTTAATCGACACATGTGTTACGTCAGGAGGACTATACTGTGTGATAATAGCTAGGGATATCAGTACAGCTCTAGTTCGATCAACGATTAGTTGAAGACCTGACAGGGTTACCAGTCATCTTGAGATACTTGGGTTATTTGTTGCCATGTTATATTGAAGTTAGGGTTGTAACTATATGATATTATCTGTGTGGATAACTCATTCATTTAGCTTCATGTTAATCTCCCACTTCTTCCCCCATGCAGGTTTATTCGTTGTATGCTCGGTATGGGAGAAGTGATGTGTATTTTGGATATGTTTGACACACCACTACTTTGATATATTTGTTGGTCCTGATTTAACAACATGAAGTTTGTAGAGGATGGGTGAATATAATTTTTTTGTTAATTAAGTTTATTTAATAGTTTAAGTATATAATTAACAATCAATTAAATCAGAGTATATGTAATTTTCAACTTTATTCTTTTCTTGAAATAATCTCAAAGAATCACGATTATTCTTTGGCGGAATAGATAACCGGTTGATAAAGATTACACCTGGATACCTTTTGAACGAATGAAACTTACACAAGTTTGGACTATATCGTTCTAATACCCACACCACTAATTTATACAATAGTCGATTCAACTATTTATAGAAGCCCTAAAAACCGTGTAATAGATCTATTATCCACTGGTACAAAGGATGTTTGTACTCAGCCGACAACTATGGCAGGAAGCACTTGACTCCCCTTTCATCCTCGGTAGCTAATTGCAGGATTAACCCATTGGACATCCTATTTGAATAAACAAATGGAATATTGGGTTCCCTAGGGGTTGACAAAGTATTAACCATGAAATGCACATGGGTTAAATTTCCGCATTCCATTGTTGTCTTGTAAGGTCACTTGTCAGCCGCTGACGTGTATCCTTCTATGTTCAACTTCGTCTTCGATGTCAGTTGAATAGTACCCTTTGATGTAGGCAACACAGGAAACGATTACGCTTGTAATGGAGCATAATTTGTCTAAGTGTTGTGAGCTGCTCTAGTCTGTGCTGGTTCTTCTGTTGTTGGTTCTTCATGTGATCTACTTGCTAATTCAGCATATATCCTATGCTGATCGTGAAGAACTTTGAATCTTTAACTATCTTGTGCTGATAGTGAAGGCAGCACACCAGACCACTTAAACACGACATTTATTGTTGTTGTATATAAACAAACTTATGTTGGCCTGCACATTACAACAAGTGCTTATAATCATGTTTTGTCATAATTAAATTCTTAATTGTGTACGAGACTCAACAATATTTGTAATGTCGAGCCTTAATGTATTTAACTTACGTAACACCGAATTTGTATTGTAAATATGTTTTGGTATAAATGAGGATAAAAAAACTCGCGCTTCGTTGCGGAGTGGTTTTGGTCTGTTAACGGTCAGTTAATTGAACATTTACAAAAAAGGGTTAACGGTCGGGTAATTAAACAAAGTTGTAATAAAAATAACTTCGATGCTGGGTTGTTTTGGTAGGTTAACGACTGGTTAATTTAACGTTTAAAAAACGGTTAACGGCGATTTAATAATGAAGGGGAAAAAAGGAAGTGGAAAAAAGTTGTAAAATAAATATATTATGTTAACTGACCAAAAACACATTGCAACGAAGCGCGAGTTTTTTTGGTGTTGCTATCCAAGAATATAAATAAAAATTGATCATTTAAATAATTAATGAATCACGATTCAAAAATCATACCATTTGAGAAGTTAATGGTGGCAGATCAGTACATTTTGAAAATATCAAAAGATTTGATTTTTAAATTTTCTTAAGAATAGATGTAAAAATTCTACGAACTATTTATATGTTAACATGAGACGGAGTATTTGCTAAAAGATATTTAAATGTTTGGAGTTTAAAGAATCTCTTATTAATACACGTGACCATGTCCCCAATAGTACCGAAGTCAGCAAGAAAAGAAAAAAGGTTACCAATTTATTCTCATTCACAAACTCTAAATCCCCAAACTCTTCATCCCAAAACTGTCCCATCTCTCCCAAATTCCAATCGACTCTCTTTCAACACAGACTGCTGCTTTCACCTCAAAAACCCCAAAGCATCGTCACCCTCCTACATTAACTGCCACCCTATTTAACCAACACAAACCACTACTACCATTTTTTTTATCAATATACTCCAGTAAACTTATGTTTCGATCTATAACTAATTTTTCCCTCATTTTATCAGATCTGAATGTATATTCTGGTAAACATATGGTCAGATCTATAACTAATTTTCCCTTATTTTCAGCCGCCACTAGCGTTGCCTGTCATTAACCGAGTTTAATGATGATAGTTGCTGGAGTTTACAAAAAGTGGTAACCGGAGGTGGATTACGGTGCGACGTTCGAAGGTCAACCAGTGGTGGCAGGAGGTATATTTGTGACGATGGTTTGGCTCTAGGGTTTTTATAATGTGTTTGATTTTGATAGTGGTTTGGCGTTGGTGTCGACGTGATGGTGACTGCGGCTCTGTGGTTGGCAGTGGTGTTGACCGTGTGGTTTGTGGTGTGGTGTGGCGGCCGAAGGTTTGGTTGAAGCTGTTGTTTGCGGTTTGCCAGAAGTCGTTTGTGACGATTGCTCGAGGTTGAAGGTGGTGTTTATCAGTTTATGTACCAAATGTGAAAAGAGAAATTTAAAATGTAAAATTATCAAATTACCCATGTTCGATAAGTAAAAAAAAAAACAGTGTTTTACCCATGTGAACGGTATAATGCTTATTGTAATTAGTATTATTGATTATTGATAATATCAAGGTTGCAAAAAACGTGAGACGGGGTCGAGACGGTCGGGTCCGAAAAAGGTCGAGACGTTCGAGACGGGGTCGAGACGGGGGTCGAGACGGACGTTGACCAAAGTTGACTTTTAAATATATAAGTATAAAAATGAAAGCTAAAAACTTTAATTAATTAATTTGTGCCCATAATTGCTATCATCGTTAATTTAATACAAAAAATTCAAACTAAAATACGATATATTTTACCGATTTTCTTTTTTTTCTAATTTTTGACCGACTTTGACCCGATTTTTTCAACTTTGACCCGAATTTTGACCGTTGACTGTCATATTAGACGGTTTTCTTCAAGACGGGACGGACTAGTCACCAAACTGTCGAGACGGGCGTCGAGACGGCCCGAGACGGGGTGTTTTGCAACAGTGGATAATATTGATTGATGTTTGTAAATAATATATATATATATGATGAGGATCCAGAGAGAACCAATAGAGAGAAAGAACTTAGAGAACTCACATATTGAATGCATATACACCTACCATATGCACCCATTATTTGAAAAAAAATCTAAAAAAAGGTTTACAACAAAATATTTGTAATATTTTATTAAAAAAAAGTCCACGTCAGTGCAGCCTGACTACCACGTACTGACACGTGACTCAGTATGTGCCACACAAACTGACACGTGGCTCAGTCTATGGCACACAGACTTACACGTGTCTGTCTGCGTTAACGTGGCAGTCGGTCTGCATTGATGTGACAGTCAGTATGCGCTGACGCGGCAATCAGTTTGCACTGACGTGGCAGTTAGCCTACGTTGACGTGGAATTAATTTTTTTTTTAAATTAATTATTTTTATATAAAAAGTTTCAAAAATATTTGTTTCTATTTTTTTTTTTTAGAGTTACATGGTGCTATGAGTTCTCTCCATACCTAATTCTCTCTTGATTATTTCAATATATATATATATATATATATATATATATATATATATATATATATATATATATATATATATATATATATATATATATATATATATATATATATTGATTTAATTAAGAGGGAAACTCTTTTTTGGAGAAAAATGGGAGGAAGTAATTTTTTTCGTTTATTTTTTAATTTTTTTTCAGGCATCAAGATTACAAGAAAATATGAAGATTTAAAAAAGACACTTTGTGATGAATGTTAACATTTTGACGAGAAAACGCTCGGAGAAATAAATGATAACATTCACTGCAATGAATTTTGATTATGAGTTTGTTTTTTAGGGTTTTAAAATTAGGGTTTAGAAATTAGGGGTTAAAAATTAGGGTTTAGCTATTAGGGTTTTGAAACTAGGGTTTTGCGTTTAGCAATTAGGGTTTAGGGTTTAGAAATTAGGGTTTAGATTGAATTTTTAACACGAACGGTTTAGAGTTTAGGGTTTAGGGTTTTAGGCTTTAGGGTTTTGGGTTTATGGACTAAACCCAAAACTCAAAACCCTAAACCCTAAACTCTAAATCGGGCTAGATCTTGAAAAAAACTTCACATATGATGGAACATTTAGGAATAACATTACGCATGTTGCATGTTCTCAGTTTTTTCTTCGAGCGTTTTCCCGCCAACATTTATCACAAAGTGTCTTTTTTAAATGTTTTGAAAAAAATTCAAAAAAAAAAATGAAAATAAATTTTACTTCCCCTTTTCCCCAAAAAAGTGCTTCCTTATTGATTATGACCATATATATTGATCATATACATAGCGTTGTATATGTATATTTTTAAGTGCAAAAGGCTGAAAACAACAATTGCGCAGAGTATACTTAAAGGATTAAGGAGATCCGCTGAAGGTAAAGTTCGCGGATCAGATTGCGCGTTAGTGAAACATTGCAGATTTATTTCGCCAAGACAACGCGAATGATAGTTAAAACCGCACACCGCGAATATTCCAGAAACTATAAATAGAGAGCTTGGCCTCTCATTTATAGGTTGTTAATTCTCCACCATTTGCTTTAGCCTTTGTAATTTTCACTTGTGACTTTGTCCAAGGAATTTTTACATTGTGTTAAGGTACGTTGCTAAGACATACCAGCTAATTTGATAATTAGCCATGGCAACTAACGCGAAACAAGCATCCAGCTCCGTGAATGCTGATATGCCAAATGATGATTTGCAGAATGCTTTGCCAGTTAATTTTTAGGCAAACGTCAATGCTAACGCGAGCAATTCGGTTCATGAATCGCTTGCCAAAACAACTAACACATGTAATAACCTGCCTTCTTCCGCTAGTTAGCTTTTTTAATATTCTCGTTATTTAATTATAACATCTCTCGTTTACTCCAGCGTATTTAAAATAATTCGTATAGTTAATTCACGCACCCGCTTTTAAACTCGAGGGACTAATGTTGCCAAGGGACCAAACTAGTTGACTAGGTCAACTAGTCAAACCCATCTCCTTCCACCCTTTCATTTCACCTCCCACTTTTCTACTTTCTCTCTTCTTACTTCCATTTTTCTTTCAAATCCACAACTTTAAAGATTCATCATCTAAATCCAAACTAGGAAGCTAACATTTGTGACGACCCGGAAATTTCTGACCAAATTTAAACTTAATCTTTATATGATTCCGACACGATAAGCAAAGTCTGTAATGTTGAGTCTCGAAAATTTTTGAACTGTTTACATGGATACATTTAACTTCTGACCATTTCCGACGATTCACGGACAATTAATTGTAAATGAATGTGTATATAAATAAATAGTAAACGATTGTAATACTCGGTTGACAGTTCGTTAGTGTTCAAACATATTTAATATATATTTATGAGGGTTTAAAATAAAAGTTGAACTGTAAATTGATTAAGAAGATTTTAGGCTTGATAAAAAAAATATTTTTACCTTTTTAGATTAAATTTAAGTACTCCGTACATATTATTTGGAACAGTAAATAAATAATTAAAGAACTTTTTTGATCAGGTTTCAAACCGTTAATGATTGAAATAATTAAATATATTTAAGCTAAAAATTTGGGATTTTTAAGAATACTTTTATACGTTAACTGTTTAGCAATGGACCACGATAGTAACATTCCAAAACCTCTGGTGGCTAACTATTCCATTTACTATTTCAGAGATAATTGATTTACTGTTTTGAGCACTGATTGTTTTCACTTCAACTCTATTATAATGTATATATATATATATATATATATATATATATATATATATATATATATATATATATATATATATATATATATATATATATATATTTAATGAATATGGGAGATACATATTTTACAATTTCTTTCTTTTCCTTTTTACAATCGACAGCTTCCATAATCACACTCCTTTGTTTACTATTTCTCCTGGTTGTTTTCTTTCTCCACAAACAAACACATATTGACAATTGAATATATATATATATATATATATATATATATATATATATATATATATATATATATATATATATATACAATCACGGACACTACTACTTTTCTATTATTGATAGATATTATCATAGTATAGTGAATGATTTAATTTTTATATATATACTTTACATACCCAAAAGTTCACAAACCCACCACCCATGTTTCCAAGATCATTTGCAACTTCTCTTACTCAAACTCTTGTCTCGGTTGAAGCTAAACTCGACCATCATCTAGCCGCCACCACCACATATCATCATTATGTTTGCTTCTTTTGTTTCTGTTTCGTGGGAAGACAACTACCATCTAACAACAACCCATCTCTGTTTCCACTGCGAACACCATGCATCACCTCTAACAGAGACCACCACTGTTAATCGTTCCTGTTTCTAATCTGTTCGAAAACAGCCCACTAAACCATCATTTATACCCATCTTCCTACTATTCCTTGACACTTTTGTTCGCTGCTATCTACTTCTATTTTCTAATCAAACGCAACCCAAACAGAGGTAAGGATACACTTATTGTTTATGTCTTGAACAGCTTCTGCAGCTGCAATTATTTCAGTTTCATTCAGCTGCTGCTATGCTTTTTTTTCGATTTCAATCAAACCCTCATTTGAACACCATTAATGTAAGCTACTACTTCTGCTGTTACAGGCTGTTTGATCAGCCGGAATAACCAACTACAACCACCAAAATGAAACCAAGAGACCACCTGTTACTCGTAACCTTTCTCTTCTATTTCTTTCTTTAATCGAATACAAACATCACCACAATCATCAAATCACCTCATCACCATATATTAACTGCTACCTGTAACTATTGTTTCCATTTTTGTTTTCGTTCAACGAACCAATACAACCATCAAACCTATTCATTAAACTACCATCATACCTGCACATCTCCGGACCTCCATTTAAACATCTATCAATTTTCTATTCCAATCTATTGAATACCAAAAACATATACTCGACCACCATGTACTATAACCAACACAAACCACACTCATAAACCATAATTTGAACTGCGGCTGCTATACTAAATTGTTCCTGTTCGACCAACAGACCAAAAACCGAACCCAACCAAATACCTATTATGATTTACTGCTATGTAAACATTAACAACTGTAGCTTCTTGTTCGGTTTGAAAAGAAAAAGAAACAAGATTCCCATGACCTATTGATTTATACAACCATCATCATCGGACCTGTTTACAATTTAGGAAAAGAAAACAAAATATTCCAATCTTTCATATTCAAATCAAACAGATAGACTATATCGCAGTAAATCTGATTGAATTGAACTTACGATGAACGATGATGGCTAATAAATATATATTTATTTATATAAATAAATATGTAAATAAAAAAAAGAGCATAAATCACTGTTTCCGTTCTCTGTTGTTACTCGGAGATGATGATAATCGATGATAATTGATACAGTACCTGTAATTACGCTACTATGATTATTGATTTCTTCCTAGTTGAACAAACATCAACTATTGCTTCAATTTTTCTGTTAACGATGATGATTACAACTGATGAGGATGATTGAACGATGATGACGATAAATCGATGACCTGTTATACCTCGATAATTGTTGTTTGATCGATAGAAGAATTGAAGGCCCCATGAACCGTGATGTTCCTGCGTTCTTGACCCTGCTGAAATGTCCCGTTCATATTGATTATAAACGTTCCATATTAATTGATTTCGTCGCGAGGTTTTGAACTCTATATGAGACGTTTTTCAAAGACTGCATTCATTTTAAAACAATCATAACCTTTAATTTATCGATAAAGGTTTAAAAAGCATTACGTAGATTATCAAATAATGATACTCTAAAATATACCGTTTACACACGACCATTACATAATGGTTTACAATAAGAATATATTACATCAAAAATAAATTTCTTGAATGCAGTTTTTACATAATATCATACAAGAATGGACTCCAAATCTTGTCCTTATTTTAGTATGCAACAGCGGAAGCTCTTAATAATCACCTGAGAATAAACATGTTTAAAACGTCAACAAAAAATGTTGGTGAGTTATAGGTTTAACCTATATATTTATCAAATCGTAATAATAGACCACAAGATTTCATATTTCAATATACATCCCATACATAGAGATAAAAGTCATTCATATGGTGAACACCTGGTAACCGACATTAACAAGATGCATATAAGAATTTCCCCTATCATTCTGGAATTTCCTTCGGACATGATAAAAACGAATTCGAAGTACTAAAGCATATGGTACTTTGGATGGGGTTCGTTAGGCCCAATAGATCTAACTTTAGGATTCGCGTCAATTAGTAGATTGGTTTACTAATTCTTAGGTTACCAAGCAAAAGGGGCATATTCAGCTTTGATCATTCACCCATATAATGTAGTTTCAATTACTTGTGTCTATTTTGTAAAACATTTATAAAACTGCATGTATTCTCATCCCAAAATATTAGATTTTAAAAGTGGGACTATAACTCACTTTCACAGATTTTTACTTCGTCGGGAAGTAAGAATTGGCCACTGGTCGATTCACGAACCTATAACAAATATGTACATATATATCAAAGTATGTTCAAAATATATTTACAACATTTTTAATACGTTTTAATGTTTTAAGTTTATTAATTCAGCTGTCCTCGTTAGTAACCTACAACTAGTTGTCCACAATTAGATGTACAGAAATAAATCGATATATATATTATCTTGAATCAATCCACGACCCAGTGTATACACGTCTCAGGTTAGATCACAACTCAAAGTATATATATTTTTGGAATCAACCTCAACCCTGTATAGCTAACTCCAACATTACTGCATATAGAGTGTCTATGGTTGTTCCAAATAATATATATAGATGGGTCGATATGATATGTCAAAACATTTGCATACATGTCTATGGTATCCCAAGATTACATAATATATTAGAATACATGTATAATACAATATAAGTTAGCTAGGATATGATTAATATAGATTTGTTACCAATTTTCACGTAGCTACAACAAGCAAAAATATCCAATCTTGTTTTACCCATAACTTCTTCGTTTTAAATCCGTTTTGAGTATTTCAAGTTGATATGGTTTCATATTGAACTTAAGTTTATGAATCTAAACAGAAAAATATAAGTTTATAGTCGGAAATACAGGTTACATTTCATTTTTGTAAAGGTAGTCATTTCAGTCGAAAGAACGACGTCTAGATGACCATTTTGGAAAACATACTTCCACTTTGAGTTTAACCATGATTTTTGAAAATAGTTTCATGTTCATAAGAAAAATCATTTTCCCAGAAGAACAACTTTTAAATCAAAGTTTATCATAGTTTTTAATTAACTAACCCAAAACAGCCCGCGGTGTTACTACGACGGCGTATATCCGGTTTTACGGTGTTTTTCGTATTTTCCGATTTTAAATCATTAAGTTTGCATATCATATAGATATAGAACATGTGTCTAGTTGATTTTAAAAGTCAAGTTAGAAGGATTAACTTTATTTGCAAATAAGTTTAGAATTAACTAAACTATGTTCTTGTGATTACAAGTTTAAATCTTCGAATAAGATAGTTTTATATGTATGAATCGAATGATGTTATGAACATCATTACTACCTTAATTTTAGTAGGTAAAACTACTGGAAATTATAAAATAGATCTAGCTTCAAAGGATCCTTGGATGGCTTGAAAGTTCTTGAAGCAGAATCATGACACGAAAACAAGTTCAAGTAAGATTTCCACTCGAAATAAGATTGTTATAGTTATAGAAATTGAATCAAAGTTTTAATATGAGTATTAACTTGTATTATAAAGATATCTTTCTGTAAATAATAAAGATTTCTTAAGGTTGGATGATCACTTTACAAGATTGGAAGTAAGCTAGCAAACTTGGAAGTATTCTTGATTTTATGAAACTAGAACTTATAGAATTTTTGAAGAACACTTAGAACTTGAAGATAGAACTTGAGAGAGATCAATTAGATGAAGAAAATTTAAGAATGAAAGTGTTTGTAGGTATTTTTGGTCGTTGGTATATGGATTAGATATAAAGGATGTGTAATTCTGTTTACTTGTAAATAAGTCATGAATGATTACTAATATTTTTGTAATTTTATGAGATATTTCATGCTAGTTGCCAAATGATGGTTCCAACATGTGTTAAGTGACTCACATGGGCTACTAAAAGCTGATCATTGGAGTGTATATACCAATAGTACATACATCTAAAAGCTGTGTATTGTACGAGTACGAATACGTGTGCATACGAGTAGAATTGTTGATGAAACTGAACGAGGATGTAATTGTAAGCATTTTTGTTAAGTAGAAGTATTTTGATAAGTGTCTTGAAGTCTTTCAAAAGTGTAGGAATACATATTAAAACACTACATGTATATACATTTTAACTGAGTCGTTAAATCATCGTTAGTCGTTACATGTAAATGTTATTTTGAAACCTTTAGATTAACGATCTTGTTAAATGTTGTTAACCCGTTGTTTATTATATCTAAAGAGATGTTAAATTATTACATTATCATGATATTATGATATATTAATATATCTTAGTATTATATATATACAGTTAAATGTTGTTACAACGATAATCGTTACATATATGTCTCGTTTCGAAATCCTTAAGTTAGTAGTCTTGTTTTTACATATGTAGTTCATTGTTAATACACTTAATGATATATTTACTTATCATTTAACATGTTTAACAAAGTGTATCAATATCTTAATATGATTCATATGTACTTAGTAAGACGTTGTTATAACGATAATCGTTATATATATCGTTTTCGAGTTTCTTAATTCAGTAGTCTCATTTTTATGTGTATAACTCATTGTTAAAATACTTAATGAGATACATACCTATCATAATAACATGTTAACTATATATATATCCATATATATATCATCATATAGTTTTTACAAGTTTTAACGTTCGTGAATCACCGGTCAACTTGGGTGGTCAATTGTCTATATGAAACCTATTTCAATTAATCAAGTCTTAACAAGTTTGATTGCTTAACATGTTGGAAACACTTAATCATGTAAATAAAAATTTCATTTAATATATATAAACATGGAAAAGTTCGGGTCACTACAGTACCTACCCGTTAAATAAATTTCGTCCCGAAATTTTAAGCAGTTGGAGGTGTTGACGTATCTTCTGGAAATAAGTGTGGGTATTTCTTCTTCATCTGATCTTCTCGTTCCCAGGTGAACTCGGGTCCTTGATGTTATGCGAGGTGTATATAAAATAGCTTAAATTTTACTAGGAAATACTATTAAATACGATACAATTTTACACAAGATATTTATTTATTTATTGAATGGATATACTTAAACCTTGCTACAACACTTATAGGCAGTGTACCTAATCGTACAGTAGTGTAGTTTTTTAGTAAGTCCGGTTCGTTCCACAGGGAAAAATCTTTAAACAAATCTTAACGCTATATTAGTTTTATTTTATAAAAATACAAATATATATATAAGTAATATTATTATTATAAAGGGGGTTTTTTACCGTTTAATGACCAGTTTGTCGATTTTAAAAACTTAAGTTGCAGTTAAAACCAAATGTAAAATATTAAAAATAAATACAAGACTTAATTTAAAGCGTAAATTAAATAACGATAAAATAAAATTGCGATAATTAAAAGTAAGATAATTAAAAGTGCAATTAAATACAATAACAATAAATAAAAGTACGATAATTAGAAGTGCAATTAAATATAAAATAAAGGAAATTAAATATGAAATAAAATAATTATGCTTATTTAAACTTTCGTAATCATGATGTTTGACGTGTTGATTTTAGTTTTATGCCCATGGGTTAATTGTCCTTTGTCCTGGATTATTTAATATGTCCGTCTGGTTTTTGTCCATAACAGTCCATCAGTCATAAATATAAAGTGCGAGTATCCTCGTCAAATTATCCTTATACCCGAAGTTAAATATTCCAACTAATTGGGGACTTAAACTGTAACAAGATTTTAATACTTTGTTTAATAATTACACCAGGTTATCGACTGCGTGTAACCCAAGGTTTTAATACTTTGTTAACAATTATGCCAAGTGTCCTTGTACATAATTTCACCCCTGTTTTAATAATTCTAGTGGCTATTAATCCATTCTCGTGTCCGGTTAAATGAACGATTATTCGTACATATAAATATCCCGCCCATCGTGTCCGATTGAGTGTATATGGTTATTTATAGGGACGTCCAATTGTAAATCTTTATATTAAAATTAACAAACTATCATTTAGTTAAACAAATATAAAGCCCATTAATAGCCCATAGTCTAATTTCCACAAGTGTCGTTCTTTTGTTCAAACCCCAATTATGGTACAAAGCCCAATTACCCAATTTTAGTAATTAGCCCAACATCATGATTACTTCATTTTAAATAAGCATAATAATAACTTAGCTACGAGACATTAAATTAAAAAGGTTGAACATAACTTACAATAATTAAAAATAGCGTAGCGTTACACGGACAGAATTTCGACTTACACCCTTACAACATTCGCTAACATACCCTTATTATTAGGATTAAAATTTAAATTAAAATATAAATATAAATATTTACGTATAGATATAGAGAGGATGGGTATATGATATTTTTTTACGTCGAACTGCGCTGGCTTTTACAGGAATTTTCGTCCAGGGGAGCTCCGCGACTCGCGGCATTTTTTGCCTTCAAACTCCGCGAGTCGCGGAGTTTGTTTTTACAGCTCACCCAACTTTGGCTCTTTGTTTGCCGACGATTTTTAGATATATTATAATATATATATTAATTTTAAGAATTAATTATATATTATATTATATTCATGTGCATAGTTGACTTGTAATTTTTAGTCCGTTGCGTCGAGCGTTGAGAGTTGACTCTGGTCCCGGTCCCGGATTTTTGAACGTCCTTGCGTAAAATTTAATATCTTGTACTTTGCGTTTTGAATCTTGTACTCTTGTAATTTCGAGACGTTTCTTATCAATAATTGGAACCTCTTTAATTGTCTTTTGTACTTTTGAGCTTTTTGGTCGTTTGCGTCTTCAATTCGCCGAATCTGCCTTTTGTCTTCACCTTTTATTATTTAAACGAATATCACTTGTAAATAGGACAATTGCAACTAAAAGCTTGTCTTTCTTGAGGAATAATGCTATGAAATATATGTTCGTTTTTAGCATTATCAAATATTCCCACACTTGAGCGTTGCTTATCCTCAAGCAATATAGTCTTGAAATACTAGAATCACTTCTTTATTCTTCACACTTTGTACATCAGTGATTTCTTTACGGCGGTATAAACAATGGTAGTAACGATATGGTTTTCAGTCCCACATGACTATAAAAATTTAGATCCTTTAAGGAAATTGGATCTTTATGAAAACATTTGATCTTTTGAAAATTTTAATCTAGCTTTTACCCTAGATAAGTTTTTCGGAATAACCCTTCACCGGTGTTTGCAAATTGTTTTTGTGCGTTTGGTGGGTTTCAGATTTGAAAATTTTAGCTCAAAACTTGCGGTTTTGTGTCACCCACTTGCTAACCTTGTATTAGGAAAGCAACACGTCCAGTATACTTGCTCCGAATATTACCTTTAGATAAACTACCGTCCGGTTGTAAAGGAAAGCGTTGAACAAGCAACTGTTAAGGCAATGTCCCCTGACATGCTTTTAATTATGGTATATAACGTGTCGGACGCAATTACTATCCTTGGTAGGAGCAATAGTAAAGCTCACCCTTATGATTTTTCGGTCTGACACAAGGTCCTGTCTTTGACCATGCTATGCAACCACCGTTCTTACGGTTGACACCCGATTTGGTTCAGGTGACCTAATGAATTCACGGTGAATTCCTAGGATTTTACGTTCAATGGTAATGAACGCATTGAAAATGGGTTTTCAGAAAACAAATCGGTTTATAATTTGATCAAAATATTTTCTCGTTCAAGCTCGAGTTTAGATATCATTGAATTCCATGAGTTTGAATTCTCAATCTTTAAGGTCAATCTCTAGGATTGAGTAATATCAGTCTTAAAAGCTGATTTTTGATCTTTAAGGAGATTATCCTTTCTGGAGATCTGATTCATTAGTCTTATCCAGCTAATTTGCACGGTGCCCCCCCCATTGTACGAGATAAATCCTTCTCATGGTTAGGATAAATCTGACCACTTGGCGACCCTGTTTTATGCTGAGGTCCGTGGATTTCCTGCTGATTTTAGAGATGACTTTTCTAGATTTTTCATCAACCTACAGCTGGTCTGGATGACAACTTCATGACCTAAATCAAGAAGCGCGTTTCTTTTTCGAAAGACTTTACTTCCTTTTAACGATGGAATTGATTCATCGTATAGATCCATCTCTTCTTTTCTTTCATCGGGTAAAACAGTTTAGTTTAGTCCAAAGCAAAAGTATCTTCAATTATTTGTTACAGAAATATGTGACATATGTTTAAGATAACTTGGTAATTTTTCCCACACTTGGCTTTTATTTTCCTTTTTATTGTCCTCTATTCCATTTTAAATGAATTTTAACATTTTGGTTTGTTTCTCAATTTATGTCCTTTCCGAGGTAACAATAATTTCGGTGTTAACACCTAGTTTTATCGTTCATAAATATGTATAAACATGATTTTGAGTTCATTTAATTGAAAATTTTGAAAATTTTTACTAGAATTGGGTAGTCAGTATATAAGACTAGAGCTGTTCTTTATTATCAGAGAGCACTAGATTCTAATACAACTACTACGTTACTAGTATTTTTAATGGTAACCAAGTGTTTAAGATAAAAATTTTAAAAATCCGAAAGAATTTAACCCCTTCCCACACTTAAGATCTTGCAATGCCCTCATTTGCAAGAAATCAGTAACAATTTAAATTATTGAGGGTGATTAGCGTAGAAATGATTAAATTTTACCAAAGTTTCCAAACATATTGTTGTTTGTGTTGAATGATAAATGGTGCACATCATTTGTTCATTCCGTCTTGTTGTTATTTCACATATATTTTGCATCTTGTCGTCAAAATTAGTTGCTTTTGCTGAACTTAATGCAGTCTTTGAAAATGCGTTGTTTTACCCTGTTGTGTACATAAGATAAACTGCAAACATATATACATATTTTTGAAGTTTGGTATATTACCCCACATTCAAAAATTATTAAAATCTAATAATAAAAGTTAGAAAATTATAAAAACTATTACAATATTAACATAAGTATTAAATGTATCAACATTACAAATTATAAAATAAATAAAACTAAGTAGACTAGGGATGATACTGATATCAGTAGGGGTTCCATGCATAACCGTATGTGTTATATAATGCTTCGGCTGGGTTATACGTAGGATACGGTGGTTGCATCTCTATAGACCAGGGAGGAAATACGGGCGATGGAGTAGGAATATAGTTTCTACCTACATGTTGGCAATGAGCTATGATTTGGTTTTGATGAACTTGCCAATCTTCACATGCTCTATGTCTAGTATTTTCATACTCTTGTGAAGCTATAAAACTTTGCATTTCTGTCATTTCATTTCCCCCTCCCACATTACCCGACTGTTGGTTTCTCTCAACCTGTGGATGTCTACCATTATATCGTACTGCGGTGTTATTTCGCCTCTTCAAAACCTTCACACCATGGTATACATTTAAACCTATTGTATCGCGGGGTTCTGTTTCTTCGACTAATAATCCCCCCGACTTATATCCACATTGAGATACTCAGCAATTAATGTAATAAATATACCACCTCCTATTATGCTATGCGGTCTCATCCCCCTAACCATAGCTGATAAATAATAACCCACACAATAAGGTATAATTACAGCGCTTTGTGGGTCTCGAATACACATGTGGTAAAACAAATCCTGTTCATTTACCTTTTCCTTATTCTTACCTCGTTGTGTAATCGAATTGGCTAAAAACCTATGAATTACTCTTAACTCTGCTCTATCTATATCCAAATAAGAGTAATTTCCCCCTTTAAATCAGTGATGGCTAGTCATTTTACTCCATACACCATGCGTATCAAAATTTTCATCAATTTTCCTACCGTTCAATATCAACCCTCTACAATCGGCAGATGCTAACTCCTCAGGCGTATATATACGTAAGGCCTGAGCCATGTCTAGTAGAGACATGTGGCGCATCGAACCTCCTAACAAAAATCTAATAAAAGATCGATCGGTTAAACTAGCTACCCGATCATTTATTTCTATACTACACAATAATTCTTCACACCATACTTTATATACAGGTCTACGTATGTTGAATAAACGTACCCAATCGTTAAAAGTAGAATTACCATACCTCTGTGTAAGTAATTCTATAATTGGCCCGTCTAATTCTACAGCTTCTAACGGTGCCCATTCTATTACCCTAGGTACTTCAACAGCTTTAGAATGAAGAGTGTGCAAGCCCCTTTGGTATTTTGGATAATCTATCCAACGTCTGTCAAATCTCAAGTTCGGGTGCAAATCTTCCAAGTGCATATCTGAAAATGTCATAACTGGATGAGGTATATCTTGTTTATAATAGCTATCAACATCTTGTTGTTCCGCATTCTCAGGAGGAGCATTGCGAGCTTGGGATGAAGATTCACCCCTTTCAGTCTGCAAAACACATCAAACACAATTTTTGTGCATCCAAATATGCATTAGTGTCAGCAAAATCATCAATCAAAATAATTACAATGACATGTCCAATTTATATCAAACTTATGCTCATTTTCATATTTTTATCAAATCTACACTTTTTCAAATAAGCATATACGAAAATGTTCGCCAAGTTCATAAGCATTCAACTCAAATAACATGTCAAAATAATCATTACTAGCAATTAAACAAGTTTCAAATGGCATTATCTCTTAAAAATCAAATTCATGAATTTTAGACTTGAAAAAGTCCACTTTAATTCTCAAAAATAATGTTTAGGCTCAAAGTTTGGATCATTTAACTACCTAAACACGTTACACTACTTAATTTAGCAATAATTCATGACAAAAATCGGCCATAACCTGTTTATATCAAAAAGCCCCAAATTTGCTCAAGAACACAAACCCTAGATTACTCAAAATTTGAAGTTTAAGGCTTCTAATCATGTTAAATAGCATCAATATAGGTTATACAAGTATAATACATAAACAATTTAAGCATAATTACACTAAAAAGCATCAAAATCGAATTGGGTATAAAATTGCTCAAGAACACTAATTTTCGAATTAAATGGTGTTTAGGTGTAGAAATTTACCATTTTTCTTGAGTAATTCCTTGATTGCATCCTTCTCAACATGATTTTAGTAAAAGATTTGATGAAAAACGGCTAAAAATTAAGAAATTGAGAGTGTTTTTCGTTTGTTTTCGCAGTAAAATGAGTTATGGGTGTGTGCAACTGAGCTGTTCGGCCCTTTTTATTTTTTTTTCTGTAATTTCAGTCGTTCGCGACTTACGGTGTTTGGCCCTTACAAATTCCACGAGTCGCGGTGTTTGTTTTTTTTTTTTTTGTAAAAACCTTATCTTATAAAACAATTAATTAATTAATTTTAAAATTTTGTTTCCCTTGTTATTTAGGACGAGGTCGTTTCGGAACGATGTCCTAGTCCGTCCTTCGACAAAATTTTAAAATTTGTCTTTTTGTAGCGATTGTTTTAAAAGCTAAGATTTTTGGGTTTTTTTAATGTTTTTGGCATACTTTAATTCAATAAGATTAAAAATAATGATAATAAAAGTTCTCGTCTCTCCCTCGGGTAAAGCAATTTCGGTTCAAAGACCTAGTCTTCAACTTACGACGAATTTTAAAAATCATATTTTTAACTTAGCAAAATAAAGAAAATTTTTGTTTTTAAATTCACACCAAACTTAAATTTAAAATGCATAAAATTAAAAATTCACACCAAACTTAATTAAAAATTCATATTATAAATTCACACCAAACTTATATTATATTTTTGTTTTTATACATACAAACTTATATTAAAAATATTAATTTTTCAAATATTTACAATTTTAAATATATTGATTTAATTTAAACAAGTTTACAATATTATTTTAATATTAATTTTAAAAACAAAGTAAAAATAAAATTAAAAATCTTTTTGGCTTTTATCCCACTTTAATCAATCAAATATTATCAAAAATATGCGCCCCTCTTTTCGGTAAAGTAATTTCGGTTCCATGACCTAATTTAACTCATGACGAATTTTTGAAATATTTTGGGTTGATTGATTAAAGATATTTATACCTTAAGAATAAACGTTAAATTTCGCAGTGATGTAATAAATTTTTGAATGATATCAATAATTTCGGTCGCCAAACCTAATTTCATCAAATACCAATTTAATACTTTATAGTGAATAAATTAGCGTTTATTATCAAAAGGTTAAAAATAAAAATAAAAAAAATAAAAACTGTACAGACTTACCTGTGAGATAGTATTCTTAGTGATATGATCTATCCCATTCATAAGATAGTCGGTTTAATTGGTTTTCCATGGCTACATAGGCGTAACCTCGAGCATTCAGTGTTTTTTCTTCTAAACATATGAACGGTCCGTCTCTGCATAAAGTAACAAATTCGGTGTTTGAATAGGTTTGATTATTTGAACATTTACCTCCATGTGACCATTTTCCGCATTTGTGACATCTTTCTAGGTGTCGTGCTCTTCTTTTCGCTGCGGATTTTGATTTTCCTTTACCAAATTGTAACTTATTATCTTCGCATCTGGATTCTTTTCTTACTCCGTCCAATCTTTCTCTGATTACTGATACTAGTTCACTCGGAAGTGTGTCATTATTACGTTTAGTGATCAAAGCGTGTAGCATTAGACCATGGTTTAGTTCACAGGAAGTCTTCATTTCGTAAAAACCTAAAAAAAATAAAAATTCAGAATGGGGGGAGAAGACTAGTTCTTTAGGGTCTGCTAGGGAAAGACCATTCAGGTTCCATTTTCGAGAACTACACGAAAACAGAAAATCTAACTCTAACAGAAATACATAAAATCCTTAAAAGACTTGATTCTCCCCACACTTAGTTAGCTGTGGTATCGAAATTGTGATTAACTTCGTTGTCAACTTCCATCGGACTATCTATGTAATGTTTAACTCTGTGACCATTAACTTTAAATTCAATTCTATTTGAATTTATTAATTCTATCGTTTCGTATGGGAAAACTCTTTTGACTATGAATGGTCCAGACCATCTTGATTTCAATTTTCCAGGAAATAGCTTGAGTCGTGAATTGAAAAGAAGAACTCTGTCTCCTTCTTTAAATTCTTTTGAACTTCTGATTCTTTTATCATGTCATTTCTTCGTTCTTTCTTTATAGATTAACGAATTTTCATATGCTTCATGTCTTAATTCTTCTAATTCGTTTAGTTGACTTAACCGTAGACGTCCAGCTTCATGTAAATCAAGATTACATATCTTCAAAGCCCAAAATGCTTTGTGTTCAATTTCTACTGGAAGATGACATGCTTTTCCATAAACGAGTCTAAAAGGTGTGGTTTCAATTAGAGTTTTGTAGGCTGTTCTAAAAGCCCAAAGTGCATCCTCCAATTTTATGGACCATTCCTTCGGATTTGATCCTACGGTTTTTTCTAGAATACGTTTTAAAGCTCAGTTGGTATTTTCAACTTGTCCACTTGTTTGTGGATGATATGCGGTGGAGATTTTATGAGTTACTCCATATCTTTTAAGAACTTTCTCAAGTTGATTATTACAGAAATGAGTTCCCCGATCACTTATTAAAGCTTTCGGTGTTCCAAACCTTGCAAAAAGACGTTTTAAAAAGTTGACTACAACTCGTGCATCGTTAGTTGGGAGAGCTTGTGCTTCCGCCCATTTAGATACATAATCAATGGCTACGAGAATATAGAGATTATTATGAGATTTTGAAAATGGACCCATAAAGTCAATACCCCAAATGTCAAATACTTCACATACTTGAATGACATTTTGTGGCATTTCATCACGTTGACTTGTTTTTCCGGCCCTTTGACAAGCATCACAGGATTTGCAAAGAAGGTGTGCGTCTTTGTAAATTGTAGGCCAATAGAATCCAGCATCATAAACTTTTCTTGCTGTTAGTTGAGGCCCATAATGCCCTCCAGTTGGTCCTGTGTGACAATGGTTTAAAATTTTACTAGCTTCATCTCCGAATACACATCGGCGTATTATTCCATCTGGACAACTTTTAAACAGATGTGGATCTACTCAGAAATAGTGTTTTATATCACTAAAGAATTTCTTTCGTTTTTGGTACGATAACCCTTTTTCAAGGAATCCACATACTAAGTAGTTTGCATAGTCTAGATATTCATCAGGAAAGTTTTCTTGTATGGCCGATTCATTTAGAACTTCTAATTCGGGATTTTCACGACGAGAAAGATGATCAGCGGCGAGATTTTATGCTCCTCTTTTATCTCGGATTTCAATATCAAATTCTTGTAAGAGTAAGATCCAACGGATTAATCTTGGTTTGGCATCTTGTTTTGAAAATAGGTATCTAAGAGCAGAATGGTCGGTATAGACAACCGTTTTTGCTAGAATGAGATATGAACGAAATTTGTTAAAAGCAAAGACAATAGCAAGGAGTTCTTTTTCAGTAGTTGTGTAATTCGTTTGTGCTCCTTGTAACGTCTTACTAGCATAATATATAGGTTGAAATCGTTTTTCAATCCTTTGTCCTAAAACGGCTCCCATTGCAAAATCACTTGCATCGCACATAAGTTCAAACGGTAGATTCCAATTTGGTGTTATCATGATCGGCGCATTAGTGAGTTTCTCTTTAAGAATATTAAAAGATTTGATGCATTCATCTGAAAAGATGAATGGAGTATCTTTTTCTAGGAGTTTATTCATAGGAGTGGCAATTTTAGAAAAATCTTTTATGAAACGTCGGTAAAAACCGGCATGCCCTAGAAAACTCCTAACTCCTCTAACATTGGTGGGATGTGGAAGTTTAGCAATTACATCTACTTTAGCTCTATCCACTTCAATTCCTTCCTTTGAAATTTTATGACCAAGAACGATGCCTTCTTTAACCATGAAATGACATTTCTCCCAATTAAGTACTAGATTTGATTATTCGCATCTAATAAGCATTCGTTCCAAATTAACTAGACATGATTCAAAAGTATCACCGAAGAATGAAAAGTCATCCATGAAAACTTCCATGCATTCTTCTATCATGTCGTGAAAAATCGTCATCATGCACCTTTGAAAGGTTGCAGGGGCGTTGCAAAGTCCAAATGGCATGCGTTTGTAAGCAAAAGTACCATAACGGCACGTGAACGTGGTTTTCTCTTGATCTTCGGGTGCTATTGGAATTTGAAAATATCCGAAAAAACCATCAAGAAAACAATAATAACTATTTCCGGCTAATCTTTCCAACATTTGATCAATAAAAGGTAAGGGAAAGTGATCTTTTCTGGTGGCGTCATTTAATTTTCTATAATCAATACATACACGCCATCCTGTTACAGTCCTAGTAGGAATAAGCTCATTTTTCTCATTTGTAATGACAGTTATGCCACCCTTCTTAGGCACGCATTGAACTGGGCTTACCCATGGACTATCAGAAATTGGATAAATTAAACCTGCATCTAGCAGTTTAATTATTTCTTTTTAACAACATCTTGCATATTAGGATTTAGTCTTCGTTGGCGTTGCACATACGTTTTATGACCTTCTTTCATAAGGATTTTATGTATGCAATACGAAGGACTTATTCCTTTAATATCATGAATCTTCCATGCAATAGCTGGTTATGAGCTTTCAACACAGAAATGAGTTGTGATTTTTCATTTTCAGTAAGAGAAGACGATATTATTACAGGTAATTCAGATTCACCATGTAAATAAGCGTATTCCAAATGGTTTGGAAGTGGCTTTAACTCTAATGTCGGTAGTTCTTCTATCGATGATTTATATCGATATCTGTCTTCTTCTTTTAGCATTTGAATTTCTTCTGTTGTTGGTTCATATCCATTAGCCATTAGTGTAGCTAACATTTCAGCTTCATCAATTGGTTCAGTTCCTTCTCCTAAAGAACATTCTCCTGTTCCTTGTAATTCTAGAAATTCTTCTAACAATTCTGCATGTGAATCTATAGTTTCAATATAATAACATGTATCATCTGCAGATTGCGATTGTTGCATTGCTCTATCAACTGAAAAGGTAACACTCTCGTCCTCTATACTTAGGGTCAATTTTTTACCAAACACGTCTATCATTGCTTTAGCCGTGTTTAAGAATGGTCTTCCTAATATGAGAGGAACTTGAGAATCTTCTTCCATGTCCAGAACAACAAAATCTACTGGAAATACTAAAGTACCAACTTTAACTAGCATGTTCTCCATTATCCCTGTAGGATATTTTATTGATCGATCGGCTAGTTGTATACTTATTCTTGTTGGTTTCAATTCTCCAAGGTCTAGTTTAGTGTATAGTGAATACGGCATTAAATTTATACTAGCACCTAAGTCTGCTAATGCTTCTATTGAACTAAGACTACCCAGAAAACATGGAATTGTGAAACTTCCTGGATCAGATAATTTTTCTGGTATCTTATTCAACAGTACTGCAGAACAATTAGCATTCATAGTAACAGCCGAGAGTTCTTCCATTTTCTTTCTATTCGTGATTAGATCTTTCAAGAATTTAGCATATCTAGGCATTCCTGAAATCACATCAATGAAAGGAAGATTTACATTTATCTGTTTAAACATATCTAAGAATTTGGATTGCTCGCTTCAAGTTTTTCTTTTTTCATTTTACTTGGGTAAGGAAGTGGTGGTTGGTATGGTTTAACATAAGGTTTAGCCTTAACTATGTTATCTTCATTAGCCTTTTCAACTACCGGTTCTTTTTCCTTATCTTGATCAGGTTGTGATTCTTGTGGAGTAGGAATAGCTTCATCAGAAGTTACAGGTATTTCAGGTGGTTTAAGTGTTGTACCACTTCTTGTGGTAATGGCTTTAGCTGTTTCATTCCGGGGGTTAGCATTTGTATCACTAGGTAAACTTCTCGGTTTTCTTTCACCTATTAACCTTGCTAGGTTACTTACTTCTTGTTCCAAATTTTGAATAGAAGCTTGTTGATTTCTAAATGCTTGAGCATTTTGTTCATTAGTTTGTTTCTGAGATGTGAAAAACTTTGTTTGAGTTTCAACTAGCTTTGTCATCATATCTTCTAAATTCGGCTTTTTATCATCGGGTTGTGGTGGTTTGTTTTGAAAATTAGGTCTTTGCTGGTTGTAAGTATTATTGGATACTTGTTGATTGCTAGGACCTTGTTGGTTATTGTATGGAACATTTCGGTTATAATTCTGGTTTTGATTGTAAATTGGTCTTGGCGGTTGATAATTATTCTGATAATTATTTCCAGGCCTTTGGTTTAGATATGAAACATTCTCTCTTTGTTCCATTGTTAGTTAAATACTGAGACAATCTTTTGTCAAATGTGGTCCTCCACACTGCTCACAACTAATTCGTATTGAGTGAATATCCTTAGTCATCTTTTCCATTCGTCTCTCGACAGCATCTATCTTTGTGAAAATGGAATCTAAGTCATGGCTAGAATCGGCTCTAGCTGCTTTAGATGATCTAACGATATCTTTTTCTTGGTGCCACTCATGTGAGTGGGAAGCAGTGTTATCAATAATTTTGTAAGCATCAGTTTCGGTTTTCTTCATAATAGAACCACCAGCTGCTATATCGATGTCTTTCCTTGTAGTGATGTCGCATCCTTGGTAGAATATTTGTACTATTTGACAGGTGTCTAAACCATGTTGTGGACATCCTCTCAATAACTTTCCAAATCTGGTCCACGCCTCATATAGAGTTTCATTCGGTTTCTGTGTGAACGTAACAATTTCTCCTTGAAGTCTTACGGCTTTAGATGCCGGAAAGAATTGTTTAAGAAATTTTTCAATTAAAACATCCTATGTATCAATCGCCCCTTCAGGTAACGATTCCAACCAATCTTTGGCTTCTCCCTTTAAAGTCCAGGGAAATAACATGAGATATATATGTTCATCCTCAACTTCTCTTATTTTAAATAGTGTGCAGATCCTATTAAAGGTACGAAGATGTTCGTTTGGATCTTCCTTCGGTGCACCACTAAATTGGCATTGATTAGTCACCATATGTAGAATTTGTCCTTTGATTTCATAATCTGGCGCATTAATGTCTGGATGAGTAATTACGTGACCTTGGCCAGTGCGTTTAGCTCTCATTCGGTCTTCCATACTTAAAGGTTCTGTTACTTCCATAATTGAATTTGTTGAATCTGAATCACTAGAGGATTCCGATTTAATGGTTCGTTCCTCAACAATCTCTGTTTGAATGATTGGTGGTTCCGGAGGAAAATTTAATGGTTCAGGATCTATGAATTGTCCCTGAATATTCTCCGGATTCTCAATTGTGAGGTCGGGTTCAAAAAATGGATTATCGGAAATTTGAACTGGAGTACTTGGTCGACTGGATGACGATTCTAAAGAAAAATCAACGGCGGTAATATTAGCTAAATGTCTTGATCTAGTTACAGGTGGTGAACGTACAAAAGGTGGTGAACGTCTTGCTCGGTGCATTCACTGAATATCCTATTAGTTTTTAAAAGGAAAGAAAAATTATATAAGTTATCCAATTAATAGACTTTTCTGATTTTGCCCACGTTTCGAATAGCCAAAAGATGCAGCAGAGGGGCAGGATTCGTTTGGTCTCAATATAATTGAGTACTGTTTGGCTCCAATAACCCGGTCCACGTACAAATCCAACTATTACTACGAACCAGAAAATTTTGATGTCTATCAATTTAATCACTTAAAATAAATTTTCGTAATTTTAAGAAATTTAGATAAGAAGTAGAGAAAATTCTAAGTCCTAAAAACTAGAATAGCGAGAAATAAGAAAGAAAAAGAGCGCGTCGAAAAAGGTCGAAAAAGAAAAGAAAAAGAGCGACTTATAAAATTTTAAAAACACTCGACTAACCCAACCTTATTACTATCACTAACTTAAAATTAAAATTGCAAATTGAGATTACTAATTTGAGTGATAATTGATACATAGGTAAAAGGCGTCGAAAAATAAAAATAAGAAAGTAGCGCGTTGAAACTTAAAAAGGAACTAAAAACTAAAAATTAAAAGTTGCGTCTAAAAATATTAAAGCTTACAAGTAAAACTATATCCCAAATGGCAATATCTTAAAAAGGTACTAAAACTTAAAAAGGCGTCGCAAAATTCTAAAGCACTTAGATCTTAGTCTAAAGAAAAAGCACTTAAGGGATTTTACGGCAAAGCCTAAAATTCTAGATATAAAAATAACTATGGCAAAAATTATATCTTAAAATTAAATACGAGCGAAAAATACAAAAATTACGCTAAAAACAAATAAAAAGGGACAAAATATAAAAATATACTAATAATTGTAAAAAGTACAATTTTTATAAAAATATTATTTTTAGATTATTTATTTTATAAAAGTATTAAATTTATAATTTAATTAAACTAATTAAACAAAATAATAATAAAAACTAAAATAAATAATTAATTAAAACCTAATTAGGGTTTTATAATAATAATTATAATAATTACCCCGTAATTAATTGCTGACTAGGGTTTCTGTCGGTGTCAGAGTGGCTCCGCGAGTCGCGGTTCTCGACGCTGGAAAACTCCGAGAGTCGCGGGATTTCAAATTTCAGATCAGGTTGTTTCGTTTGACAGGTTCAACGTAATTATATATATATATATATATTTTTATTTTTTTGTTTTTAATTTAATTAAAATATTTATATAATTTAAATAAAACTTATCTTTAAAAACTAAGATAGAAATAAAATACTTTATAACAATCTAAAAAAAATAGATTTATATATATTTATATTTTTTTTTTCTATTTTTTACATTTTTTTTATATTTTAAATAAACACAAAATATTTAAATAAAACTTATATTTTTTATAAAATAAAAATAAAGAAACTTTATAAAACTTAAATATTTAACAAACTCTTAAAAATATTTAAATTTTTTTGTTTTCTTTTCTATGTTTTCGAATATTTAAAACGTATTTTTACAAAAAACGTATTTTTATAAAAGTAAACTAAAAATAATTTTTTTTTATTTAGCGTTGCGCTTCCGGCTTTTAAGTTAGATGTTCCCCGGCAGCGGCGCCAAAAATACTTGATGTTATGCGAGGTGTATATAAAATAGCTTAAATTTTACTAGGAAATACTATTAAATACGATACAATTTTACACTAGATATTTATTTATTTATTGAATGGATATACTTAAACCTTGCTACAACACTTATAGGCAGTGTACCTAATCGTACAGTAGTGTAGTTTTTTAGTAAGTCCGGTTCGTTCCACAGGGAAAAATCTTTAAACAAAGCTTAACGCTATATTAGTTTTATTTTATAAAAATACAAATACATATATATAAGTAATATTATTATTATAAAAGGGGTTTTTTTACCGTTTAATGACCGGTTTGTCGATTTTAAAAACTTAAGTTACAGTTAAAACCAAATGTAAAATATTAAAAATAAATACAAGACTTAATTTAAAGCGTAAAGTAAATAACGATAAAATAAAATTGCGATAATTAAAAGTACGATAATTAAAAGTGCAATTAAATACAATAACAATAAATAAAAGTACGATAATTAGAAGTGCAATTAAATATAAAATAAAGGAAATTAAATATGAAATAAAATAATTATGCTTATTTAAACTTCCGTAATCATGATGTTTGACGTGTTGATTTTAGTTTTATACCCATGGGTTAATTGTCCTTTGTCCTGGATTATTTAATATGTCCGTCTGGTTTTTGTCCATAACAGTCCATTAGTCATAAATATAAAGTGCGAGTATCCTCGTCAAATTATCCTTATACCCGAAGTTAAATATTCCAACTAATTGGGGACTTAAACTTTAACAAGATTTTAATACTTTGTTTACTAATTACACCAGGTTATCGACTGCGTGTAACCCAAGGTTTTAATACTTTGTTAACAATTATGCCAAGTGTCCTTGTACATAATTTCACCCCTGTTTTAATAATTCTATTGGCTATTAATCCATTCCCGTGTTCGGTTAAATGAACGATTATTCGTACATATAAATATCCCGCCCATCGTGTCCGATTGAGTGTATAAGGTTATTTATAGGGACGTCCAATTGTAAATCTTTATATTAAAATTAACAAACTATCATTTAGTTAAACAAATATAAAGCCCATTAATAGCCCATAGTCTAATTTCCACAAGTGTCGTTCTTTTGTCCAAACCCCAATTATGGTACAAAGCCTAATTACCCAATTTTAGTAATTAGCCCAACATCATGATTACTTCGTTTTAAATAAGCATAATAATAACTTAGCTACGAGACATTAAATTAAAAAGGTTGAACATAACTTACAATGATTAAAAATAGCGTAGCGTTACACGGACAGAATTTCAACTTACACCCTTACAACATTCGCTAACATACCCTTATTATTAGGATTAAAATTAAAATTAAAATTAAAATATAAATATAAATATTTACGTATAGATATAGAGAGGATGGATATATGATATTTTTATTATATAATTTAGTTTTTATTTTTATTTTGTATTTTTTGTTAAATTAATGTAATTAGTTTATAAAATTAATAGTTTTATAAAATAAATAATAAAAAATAATATTTTTATAAAAATTGTACTTAATACAACTTTTAGTATATTTTTATATTTTGTCTCTTTTTATTTATTTTTAGCGTAATTTTTGTATTTTTTGCTCGTATTTAATTTTAAGATATAATTTTTGCCATAGTTATTTTTATATCTAGAATTTTAGACTTTGCCGTAAAATCCCTTAAGTGCTTTTTCTTTAGACTAAGATCTAAGTGCTTTAGAATTTTGCGATGCCTTTTTAAGTATTAGTACCTTTTTAAGATATTGCCATTTGGGATATAGTTTTACTTGTAAGCTTTAATATTTTTAGACGCAACTTTTAATTTTTAGTTTTTAGTTCCTTTTTAAGTTTCAACGCGCTACTTTCTTATTTTTATTTTTCGACGCCTTTTACCTATGTATCAATTATCACTCCAATTAGTAATCTCAATTTGCAATTTTAATTTTAAGTTAGTGATAGTAATAAGGTTGGGTTAGTCGAGTGTTTTTAAAATTTTATAAGTCGCTCTTTTTCTTTTCTTTTTCGACCTTTTTCGACGCGCTCTTTTTCTTTCTTATTTCTCGCTATTCTAGTTTTTAGGACTTAGAATTTTCTTACTTCTTATCTAAATTTCTTAAAATTACGAAAATTTATTTTAAGTGGTTAAATTGATAGACATCAAAATTTTCTGGTTCGTAGTAATAGTTGGATTTGTACGTGGACCGGGTTATTGGAGCCAAACAGTACTCAATTATATTGAGACCAAACGAATCCTGCCCCTCTGCTGCATCTTTTGGCTATTCGAAACGTGGGCAAAATCAGAAAAGTCTATTAATTGGATAACTTATATAATTTTTCTTTCCTTTTAAAAACTAATAGGATATTCAGTGAATGCACCGAGCAAGACGTTCACCACCTTTTGTACGTTCACCACCTGTAACTAGATCAAGACATTTAGCTAATATTACCGCCGTTGATTTTTCTTTAGAATCGTCATCCAGTCGACCAAGTACTCAAGTTTAAATTTTCGATAATCCATTTTTTGAACCCGACCTCACAATTGAGAATCCGGAGAATATTCAGGGACAATTCATAGATCCTGAACCATTAAATTTTCCTCCGGAACCACCAATCATTCAAACAGAGATTGTTGAGGAACGAACCATTAAATCAGAATCCTCTAGTGATTCAGATTCAACAAATTCAATTATGGAAGTAACAGATCCTTTAAGTATGGAAGACCGAATGAGAGCTAAACGCACTGGCCAAGGTCACGCAATTACTCATCCAGACATTAATGCACCAGATTATGAAATCAAAGGACAAATTCTACATATGGTGACTAATCAATGCCAATTTAGTGGTGCGCCGAAGGAAGATCCAAACGAACATCTTCGTACCTTTAATAGGATCTGCACACTATTTAAAATAAGAGAAGTTGAGGATGAACAGATATATCTCATGTTATTTCCCTGGACTTTAAAGGGAGAAGTCAAAGATTGGTTGGAATCGTTACCTGAAGGGGCGATTGATACATGGGATGTTTTAGTTGAAAAATTTTTTAAACAATTCTTTCCGGCATCTAAAGCCGTAAGACTTCAAGGAGAAATTGTTACGTTCACACAGAAACCGAATGAAACTCTATATGAGGCGTGGACCAGATTTGGAAAGTTATTGCGAGGATGTCCACAACATGGTTTAGACACCGGTCAAATAGTACAAATATTCTACCAAGGATGCGACATCACTACAAGGAAAGACATCGGGTATAGCAGCTGGTGGTTCTATTATGAAGAAAACCGAAACTGATGCTTACAAAATTATTGATAACACTGCTTCCCACTCACATGAGTGGCACCAAGAAAAAGATATCGTTAGATCATCTAAAGCAGCTAGAGCCGATTCTAGCCATGACTTAGATTCCATTTTCGCAAAGATAGATGCTGTCGAGAGACGAATGGAAAAGATGACTAAGGATATTCACTCAATACGAATTAGTTGTGAGCAGTGTGGAGGACAACATTTGACAAAAGATTGTCTCAGTATTAAACTAACAATGGAACAAAGAGAGAATGTTTCATATCTAAACCAAAGGCCTGGAAATAATTATCAGAATAATTATCAACCGCCAAGACCAATTTACAATCAAAACCAGAATTATAACCGAAATGTTCCATATAACAACCAACAAGGTCCTAGTAATCAACAAGTATCCAATAATACTTACAACCAGCAAAGACCTAATTTTCAAAACAAACCACCACAACCCGATGATAAAAAGCCGAATTTAGAAGATATGATGACAAAGCTAGTTGAAACTCAAACGCAGTTTTTCACATCTCAGAAACAAACTAATGAACAAAATGCTCAAGCATTTAGAAATCAACAAGCTTCTATTCAAAATTTGGAACAAGAAGTAAGTAACCTAGCAAGGTTAATAGGTGAAAGAAAATCGGGAAGTTTACCTAGTGATACAAATGCTAACCCCCGAATGAAACAGCTAAAGCCATTGCCACAAGAAGTGGTACAACACTTAAACCACCTGAAATACCTGTAACTTCTGATGAAGCTATTCCTACTCCACAAGAACCACAACCTGATCAAGATAAGGAAAAAGAACCGGTAGTTGAAAAGGCTAATGAAGATAACATAGTTAAGGCTAAACCTTATGTTAAACCATACCAACCACCACTTCCTTACCCAAGTAAAATGAAAAAAGAAAAACTTGAAGCCGAGCAATCCAAATTCTTGGATATGTTTAAACAGATAAATGTAAATCTTCCTTTCATTGATGTGATTTCATGAATGCCTAGATATGCTAAATTCTTGAAAGATCTAATCACGAATAGAAAGAAAATGGAAGAACTCTCGGCTGTTACTATGAATGCTAATTGTTCTGCAGTACTGTTGAATAAGATACCAGAAAAATTATCTGATCCAAGAAGTTTCACAATTCCATGTTTTCTGAGTAGTCTTAGTTCAATAGAAGCATTAGCAGACTTAGGTGCTAGTATAAATTTAATGCCGTATTCACTATACACTAAACTAGACCTTGGAGAATTGAAACCAACAAGAATAAGTATACAACTAGCCGATCGATCAATAAAATATCCTAGAGGGATAATGGAGAACATGCTAGTTAAAGTTGGTACTTTAGTATTTCCAGTAGATTTTGTTGTTCTGGACATGGAAGAAGATTCTCAAGTTCCTCTCATATTAGGAAGACCATTCTTAAACACGGCTAAAGCAATGATAGACGTGTTTGGTAAAAAATTGACCCTAAGTATAGAGGACGAGAGTGTTACCTTTTCAGTTGATAGAGCAATGCAACAACCGCAATCTGCAGATGATACATGCTATTATATTCAAACTATAGACTCACATGCAGAATTGTTAGAAGAATTTCCAGAATTACAAGGAACAGGAGAATGTTCTTTAGGAGAAGGAACTGAACCAATTGATGAAGCTGAAATGTTAGCTACACTAATGGCTAATGGATATGAACCAACAACAGAAGAAATTCAAATGCTAAAAGAAGAAGACAGATATCGATATAAATCATCGATAGAAGAACCACCGACATTAGAGTTAAAGCCACTTCCAAACCATTTGGAATACGCTTATTTACATTGTGAATCTGAATTACCTGTAATAATATCGTCTTCTCTTACTGAAAATGAAAAATCTCAACTCATTTCTGTGTTGAAAGCTCATAAACCAGCCATTGCATGGAAGATTCATGATATTAAAGGAATAAGTCCTTCGTATTGCACATATAAAATCCTTATGGAAGAAGGTCATAAAACGTATGTGCAACGCCAACGAAGACTAAATCCTAATATGCAAGATGTTGTTAAAAAAGAAATAATTAAACTGCTAGATGCAGGTTTAATTTATCCAATTTTTGATAGTCCATGGGTAAGCCCAGTTCAATGCGTGCCTAAGAAGGGTGGCATGACTGTCATTACAAATGAGAAAAATAAACTTATTCCTACTAGGACTGTAACAGGATGGCGTGTTTGTATTGATTATAGAAAATTAAATGATGCCACCAGAAAAGATCACTTTCCCTTACCTTTCATTGATCAAATGTTGGAAAGATTAGCCGAAAACAGTTACTATTGTTTTCTTGATAGTTTTTCCGGATATTTTCAAATTCCAATAGCACCCGAGGACCAAGAGAAAACCACGTTCACGTGCCCTTATGGTACTTTTGCTTACAAACGCATGCCATTTGGACTTTGCAACGCCCCTGCAACCTTTCAAAGGTGCATGATGGCGATTCTTCACGACATGATAGAAGAATGCATGGAAGTTTTCATGGATGACTTTTCAGTCTTCGGTGATACTTTTGAATCATGTCTAGTTAATCTGGAATGAATGCTTATTAGATGCGAACAATCAAATCTAGTACTTAATTGGGAGAAATGCCATTTCATGGTTAAAGAAGGCATCGTTCTTGGTCATAAAATTTCAAAGGAAGGAATTGAAGTGGATAGAGCTAAAGTAGATGTAATTGCTAAACTTCCACATCCCACCAATGTTAGAGGAGTTAGGAGTTTTCTAGGGTATGCCGGTTTTTACCGACGTTTCATAAAAGATTTTTCTAAAATTGTCACTCCTATGAATAAACTCCTAGAAAAGGATGCTCCATTCATCTTTTCAGATGAATGTATCAAATCTTTTAATATTCTTAAAGAGAAACTCTCTAATGCGCCGATCATGATAACACCAAATTGGAATCTACCGTTTGAACTTATGTGCGATGCAAGTGATTTTGCAATGGGAACCGTTTTAGGATAAAGGATTGAAAAACGATTTCAACCTATATATTATGCTAGTAAGACGTTACAAGGAGCACAAATGAATTACACAACTACTGAAAAAGAACTCCTTGCTATTGTCTTTGTTTTTGACAAATTTCGTTCATATCTCGTTCTAGCAAAAACGGTGGTCTATACCGACCATTCTGCCCTTAGATACCTATTTTCGAAACAAGATGCCAAACCAAGATTAATCCGTTAGATCTTACTCTTACAAGAGTTCGATATTGAAATCCGAGATAAAAGAGGAGCATAAAATCTCGCCGCTGATCATCTTTCTCGTCTTGAAAATCCGGACTTAGAAGTTCTAAATGAATCGGCCATACAAGACAACTTTCCTGATGAATATCTATTGAAGATAGATTATAATGAAATTCCATGGTTTGCAGACTATGCAAACTACTTAGTATGTGGATTCCTTGAAAAAGGATTATCGTACCAAAAACGAAAGAAATTCTTCAGTGATATAAAACACAATTTCTGGGAAGATCCACATTTGTTTAAAAGTTGTCCAGATGGAATAATACGCCGATGTGTATTCGGAGATGAAGCCAATCAAATCTTAAACCATTGTCACACAGGACCAACAGGAGGGCATTATAGGCCTCAACTAACAGCAAGAAAAGTTTATGATGCTGGATTCTATTGGCCTACAATTTACAAAGACGTACACCTTCTTTACAAATCCTGTGATGCTTGTCAAAGGGCTGGAAAAATAAGTCAACGTGATGAAATGCCACAAAATGTCATTCAAGTATGTGAAGTATTTAACATTTGGGGTGTAATAGCCACTAGTTGGGGTTTGGACAAAAGAACGACATTGTTAACGTAATCCTAATAATTAGGGTGTAATAACACTTATAGGCATGGATATATAAATATAAAATAATGGTACTTAAAGAAGCTCATAAAACCAGATACTCAATACATCCTGGAACAGGGAAGATGTACAAGGATCTCAAGAAACATTTTTGGTGGCCGGGTATGAAAGCCGATATTGCTAAATACGTAGGAGAATGTTTGACGTGTTCTAAGGTCAAAGCTGAGCATCAGAAACCATCAGGTCTACTTCAACAACCCAAAATCCTGGAATGGAAATGGGAAAACATTACCATGGATTTCATCACTAAATTGCCAAGGATTGTAAGTGGTTTTGATACTATTTGGGTAATAGTTGATCGTCTCACCAAATCAGCACACTTTCTACCAATAAGAGAAGATGACAAGATGGAGAAGTTAGCACGACTGTATTTGAAGGAAGTCGTCTCCAGACATGGAATACCAATCTCTATTATCTCTGATAGGGATGGCAGATTTATTTCAAGATTCTGGCAGACATTACAGCAAGCATTAGGAACTCGTCTAGACATAAGTACTGCCTATCATCCACAAACTGATGGGCAGAGCAAAAGGAAGATTCAAACGCTTGAAGAAATGCTACGAGCATGTGTTATTGATTTCGGAAACAGTTGGGATCGACATCAAACGCTTGAAGTACAGGTCTCCGATTTATTGGAGTGAAGTGGGGGATAGACAGATTACGGGTCCGGAGATAATACAAGAAACTACCCAGAAGATCATCCAAATTCAACAACGGTTGAAAATCGCCCAAAGTCGACAAAAGAGCTACGCTGACATTAAAAGAAAAGATATAAAATTTGAAATTGGAGAGATGGTCATGCTTAAAGTTGCACCTTGGAAAGGCGTTGTTCGATTTGGTAAACGAGGGAAATTAAATCCAAGGTATATTGGACCATTCAAGATTATTGATCGTGTCGGACCAGTAGCTTACCGACTTGAGTTACCTCAACAACTCGCGGCGGTACATAACACTTTCCACGTCTCGAATTTGAAGAAATGTTTTGCTAAAGAAGATCTCACTATTCCATTAGATGAAATCCAAATCAACGAAAAACTTCAATTCATCGAAGAACCCGTCGAAATAATGGATCGTGAGGTTAAAAGACTTAAGCAAAACAAGATACCAATTGTTAAGGTTCGATGGAATGCTCGTAGAGGACCTGAGTTCACCTGGGAACGAGAAGATCAGATGAAGAAGAAATACCCGCATTTATTTGCAGAAGATACGTCAACACCTCCAACTGCTTAAAATTTCGGGACGAAATTTATTTAACGGGTAGGTACTGTAGTGACCCGAACTTTTCCATGTTTTTATATATATATATATTAAATAAAATTGTTATTTACATGATTAAGTGTTTTCAACATGTTAAGCAATCAAACTTGTTAAGACTTGATTAATTGAAATATGTTTCATATAGACAATTGACCACCCAAGTTGACCGGTGATTCACGAACGTTAAAACTTGTAAAAACTATATGATGACATATATATGGATATATATATAGTTAACATGATATTATGATAAGTAAACATATCATTAAGTATATTAACAATGAACTACATATGTAAAAATAAGACTACTAACTTAATGATTTCGAAACGAGACATATATGTAACGATTATCGTTGTAACGACATTTAACTGTATATATATCATATTAAGATATATTAATACATCATGATATCATGATAATATAATAATTTAAAATCTCATTTGATATTATAAACATTGGGTTAACAACATTTAACAAGATCGTTAACCTAAAGGTTTCAAAACAACACTTACATGTAACAACTAACGATGATTTAACGACTCAGTTAAAATGTATATACATGTAGTGTTTTAATATGTATTCATACACTTTTTAAAGACTTCAAGACACTTATCAAAATACTTCTACTTAACAAAAATGCTTACAATTACATCCTCGTTCAGTTTCATCAACAATTCTACTCGTATGCACCCGTATTCGTACTCGTACAATACACAACTTTTAGATGTATGTACTATTGGTATATACACTCCAATGATCAGCTCTTAGCAGCCCATGTGAGTCACCTAATACATGTGGGAACCATCATTTGGCAACTAGCATGAAATATCTCATAAAATTACAAAAATATGTGTAATCATTCATGACTTATTTACATGAAAACAAAATTACATATCCTTTATATCTAATCCATACACCAACGACCAAAAACACCTATAAACACTTTCATTCTTCAATTTTCTTCATCTAATTGATCTCTCTCAAGTTCTATATTCAAGTTCTAAGTGTTCTTCATAAATTCCAAAAGTTCTAGTTTCATAAAATCAAGAATACTTCCAAGATTGCAAGTTTACTTCCAAGTTTTCTAAATCCATTCCAAGTAATGATCCAAGATCAAGAAACCTTTGTTACTTATAGTAGGTTATCTTTCTAATACAAGGTAATAATCATATTCAAACTTTAATTCAATTTCTATAACTATAACAATCTTATTTCGAGTAGAAATCTTACTTGAAATTGTTTTCGTGTCATGATTCTGCTTCAAGAACTTTCAAGCCATCCAAGGATCCTTTGAAGCTAGATCCATTTTTCTCATTTCCAGTAGGTTTATCCAAGGAACTTGAGGTAGTAATGATGTTCATAACATCATTCGATTCATACATAAAAAGTTGTCTTATTCAACGTTATAAACTTGTAATCACTAGAACATAGTTTAGTTAATTCTAAACTTGTTCGCAAATAAAGTTAATCCTTCTAACTAGACTTTTAAAATCAACTAAACACATGTTATATATCTATATGATATGCTAACTTAATGATTTAAAACCCGAAAACACGATAAACACCATAAAACTGGATATACGCCGTCGTAGTAAAACCGGGGGCTGTTTTGGTTGGGATAATTAAAAGCTAAGAAGAACTTTGATTTAAAAGCTATACTTCTGGAAAAATGATTTTTATTATGAACATGAAACTATATCCAAAAATCATGGTTAAACTCAAAGTGAAAGTATGTTTTTCAAAATGGTCATCAAGATGTCGTTCTTTCGACGGAAATGACTACCTCTTTCAAAAACGACTTGTAACTTGTATTTCCGACTATAAACTTATACTTTTTCTGTTTAGATTCATAAAGTTAAGTTCAATACAAAACCGTGGCCACTGGAATCACTCAAAACGGATTAGAAACGAAGAAATGGCGAGTAAAACAAGATTGATAAAAACTACTCATTTTACCTACGTGAAATTTAGTAATAAATCTATTCCAACCTAACCTAATCAACTTATATTGTATATTATGTAATCTTGAGATACCATAGACACATATACAATGTTTCAACCTATCATGTCGACCCATCTATATATATATTGCGGAACAACCATAGACACTCTATATATGAATGTTGGAGTTAGCTATACAGGGTTGAGGTTGATTCCAATATATATATATAGTTTGAGTTGTGATCAATACTGAGATACGTATACACTGGGTCGTGGATTGATTCAAGATAATATTTATCGATTTATTTCTGTACATCTAACTGTGGACAACTAGTTGTAGGTTACTAACGAGGACAGCTGACTTAATAAACTTAAAACATCAAAATGCATTAAAAGTGTTGTAAATATATTTTGAACATACTTTGATATATATGTACATATTTGTTATAGGTTCGTGAATCAACCAGTGGCCAAGTCTTACTTCCCGACGAAGTAAAAATCTGTGAAAGTGAGTTATAGTCCCACTTTTAAAATCTAATATTTTTGGGATGAGAATACATGCAGGTTTTATAAATGATTTACAAAATAGACACAAGTACGTGAAACTACATTCTATGGTTGAATTATCGAAATTGAATATGCCCCTTTTTATTAAGTCTGGTAATCTAAGAATTAGGGAACAAACACCCTAATTGACGCGAATCCTAAAGATAGATCTATTGGCCTAACAAACCCCATCCAAAGTACCGGATGCTTTAGTACTTCGAAATTTATATCATATCCGAAGGGTGTCCCGGAATGATGAGGATATTCTTATATATGCATCTTGTTAATGTCGGTTACCAGGTGTTCACCATATGAATGATTTTTATCTCTATGTATGGGATGTATATTGAAATATGAAATCTTGTGGTCTATTGTTACAATTTGATATATATAGGTTAAACCTATAACTCACCAACATTTTTGTTGACGTTTAAAGCATGTTTATTCTCAGGTGAATACTAAGAGCTTCCGCTGTTGCATACTAAAATAAGGACAAGATTTGGAGTCCATGTTTGTATGATATTGTGTAAAAACTGCATTCAAGAAACTGATTTCGATGTAACATATTTGTATTGTAAACCATTATGTAATGGTCGTGTGTAAACAGGATATTTTAGATTATCATTATTTGATAATCTACGTAAAGCTTTTTAAACCTTTATTTATGAAATAAAGGTTATGGTTTGTTTTAAAAATGAATGCAGTCTTTGAAAAACGTCTCATATAGAGGTCAAAACCTCGCAACGAAATCAATTAATATGGAACGTTTTTAATCAATAAGAACGGGACATTTCAGTTGGTATCAGAGTATTTTTAATAACCCAAGGTTTTAATAACTATAGATAATATCGCTTACGTTAACATATAGGACAACCATTTTATAGACCACAATTGTTAACGTATAGAGAGAGATTAAAGGATATATGATTACGTAAATTTAGAAGTTCTAAATGAATCGGCCATACAAGACAACTTTCCTGATGAATATCTATTGAAGATAGATTATAATGAAATTCCATGGTTTGCAGACTATGCAAACTACTTAGTATGTGGATTCCTTGAAAAAGGATTATCGTACCAAAAACGAAAGAAATTCTTCAGTGATATAAAACACTATTTCTGGGAAGATCCACATTTGTTTAAAAGTTGTCCAGATAGAATAATACGCCGATGTGTATTCGGAGATGAAGCCAATCAAATCTCAAACCATTATCACACAGGACCAACAGGAGGGCATTATGGATAAACGGTTTTAAAAAAATAATAACCTAGATCAAATAAAATTAGACTATGGGCTATTAATGGGCTTTATATTTGTATTAAAAAAAAACAAACACCGCGACTCACTGAGTTTGTAAGGGTCAAACACCGCAAGTCGCGGAGGACCGAAATTACAGAAAAAAAATAAAAAGGGCCGAACAGCTCAGTTGCACACACCCACAACTCATTTTACTGCGAAAACAAACGAAAAAACACTCTCAATTTCGTAATTTTTAGCCGTTTTTCATCAAATCTTTTACTAAAATCATGTTGAGAAGGGTGCTATCAAGGAATTACTCAAGAAAAACGGTAAATTTCTACACCTAAACACCATTTAATCCGAAAATTTGTGTTCTTGAGCAAATTTGAGGCTTTTTGATATAAACAGGTTATGGCCGATTTTTGTCATGAATTATTGCTAAATTAAGTAGTGTAACATGTTTAGGTAGTTAAATGATCCAAACTTTGAGCCTAAACATTATTTTTGAGAATTAAAGTGGACTTTTTCAAGTCTAAAATTCATGAATTTGATTTTTGAGAGATAATGCCATTTGAAACTTGTTTAATTGCTAGTAATGATTATTTTGACATATTATTTGAGTTGAATGCTTATGAACTTGGCGAACATTTTCGTATATGCTTATTTGAAAAAGTGTAGATTTGATAAAAATATGAAAATGAGCATAAGTTTGATATAAATTGGACATGTCATTGTAATTATTTTGATTGATGATTTTGCTGACACTAATGCATATTTGGATGCACAAAAATTGTGTTTGATGTGTTTTGCAGACTGAAAGGGGTGAATCTTCATCCCAAGCTCGCAATGCTCCTCCTGAGAATGCGGAACAACAGGATGTTGATAGCTATTATAAAAAAGATATACCTCATCCAGTTATGACATTTTCAGATATGCACTTGGAAGATTTGCACCCGAACTTGAGATTTGACAGAAGTTGGATAGATTATCCAAAATACCAAAGGGGCTTGCATACTCTTCATTCTAAAGCTGTTGAAGTACCTAGGGTAATAGAATGGGCACCGTTAGAAGCTGTAGAATTAGCCGGGCCAATTAGAGAATTACTTACACAGAGGTATGGTAATTCTACTTTTAACGATTAGGTACGTTTATTCAACATGCATAGACCTGTATATAAAGTATGGTGTGAAGAATTATTGTGTAGTATAGAAATAAATGATCGGGTAGCTAGTTTAACCGATCGATCTTTTATTAGATTTTTGTTAGGAGGTTCGATGCGCCACATGTCTCTACTAGACAGGGCTCAGGCCTTACGTATATATACGCCTGAGGAGTTAGCATCTGCCGATTGTAGAGGGTTGATATTGAACGGTAGGAAAATTGATGAAAATTTTGATACGCATGGTGTATGGAGTCAAATGACTGGCCATCACCGATTTAAAGCGGGAAATTATTCTTATTTGGATATAGATAGAGCAGAGTTAAGAGTAATTCATAGGTTTTTAGCCAATTCGATTACACAACGAGGTAAGAATAAGGAAAAGGTAAATGAACGGGATTTGTTTTACCACATGTGTATTCGAGACCCACAAAGCGCTGTAAGTATACCTTATTTTGTGGGTTATTATTTATCAGCTATGATTAGGGGGATGAGACCGCACAGTATAATAGGAGGTGGTATATTTATTACACTAATTGCTGAGTATCTCAATGTGGATATAAGTCAGGGGGGATTATTAGTCGAAGAACCAGAACCCCACGATACAATTGGTTTAAATGTATACCATGGTGCGAAGGTTTTGAAGAGGCGAAATAACGCCGCAGTACAATACCATGGTAGACATCCACAGGTTGAGAGAAACCAACAGCCAGGTAATGTGGGAGGGGGAAGTGAAATGACAGAAATGCAAAGGTTTATAGCTTCACAAGAGTATGAAAATGCTAGACATCGAGCATTTGAAGATTGGCAAGTTCATCAAAACCAAATCATAGCTCATTGCCAACATGTAGGTAGAAACTATATTCCTACTCCATCGCCCGTATTTCCTCCCTGGTCTATAGAGATCCAACCACCGTATCCTACGTATAACCCAGCCGAAGCATTCTATAACACATACGGTTATGCATGGAACCCCTACTAGTATTAGTATCATCCCTAGTCTACTTAGTTTTATTTATTTTATTATTTGTAATGTTGATACATTTAATACTTATGTTAATATTGTAATAGTTTTTATAATTTTCGAACTTTTATTATTAGATTTTAATAATTTTTGAATGTGGGGTAATATACCAAACTTCAAAAATATGTATATATGTTTGCAGTTTATCTTATGTACACAACAGCGTAAAACAACGCATTTTCAAAGACTGGCATTAAGTTCAGCAAAAGCAACTAATTTTGACGACAAGATGCAAAATATATGTGAAATAACAACAAGACGGAATGAACAAATGATGTGCACTATTTATCATTCAACACAAACAACAATATGTTTGGAAACTTTGGTAAAATTTAATCATTTCTATGCTAATCACCCTCAATAATTTAGATTGTTACTGATTTCTTGAAAATGAGGGCATTGCAAGATCTTAAGTGTGGGAAGGGGTTAAATTCTTTCAGATTTTAAAATTTTTACTTTATACACTTGGTTACCATTAGAAATACTAGTAAAGTAGTAGTTGTATTAGAATCTAGTGCTCTTTGATAATAAAGAACAGCCCTAGTCTTATATACTGACTACCCAATTCTAGTAAAAATTTTCAAAATTTTCAATTAAATGAACTCAAAATCATGTTTATACATATTTATGAACGATAAAACTAGGTGTTAATACCGAAATTATTGTTACCTCGGAAAGGACATAAATTGAGAAATAAACCAAAATGTTAAAATTCATTTAAAATGGAATAGAGGACAATAAAAAGGAAAATAAAAGCCAAGTGTGGGAAAAATTACCAAGTTATCTTAAACATATGTCACATATTTCTGTAACAAATAATTGAAGATACTTTTGCTTTGGACTAAACTAAACTATTTTGCCCGATGAAAGAAAAGAAGAGATGGATCTACATGATGAATCAATTCCATCGTTAAAAGGAAGTAAAGTCTTTCGAAAAAGAAACGCGCTTCTTGATTTAGGTCATGAAGTTGTCATCCAGACCAGCTGTAGGTTGATGAAAAATCTAGAAAAGTCATCTCTAAAATCAGCAGGAAATCCACGGACCTCAGCATAAAACAGGGTCGCCAAGTGGTCAGATTTATCCTAACCATGAGAAGGATTTATCTCGTACAATGGGGGGGCATCGTGCAAATTAGCTGGATAAGACTAATGAATCAGATCCCCAGAAAGGATAATCTCCTTAAAGATCAAAAATCAGCTTTTAAGACTGATATTACTCAATCCTAAAGATTGACCTTAAAGATTGAGAATTCAAACTCATGGAATTCAATGATATCTAAACTCGAGCTTGAACGAGAAAATATTTTGATCAAATTATAAACCGATTTGTTTTCTGAAAACCCATTTTCAATGCGTTCATTACCATTGAACGTAAAATCCTAGGAATTCACCTGGAATTCATTAGGTCACCTGCACCAAATCGGGTGTCAACCGTAAGAACGGTGGATGCATAGCATGGTCAAAGACAGGACCTTGTGCCAGACCAAAAAATCATAAGGGTGAGCTTTACTATTGCTCCTACCAAGGATAGTAATTGCGTCCGACACGTTATATACCATAATTAAAAGCATGTCAGGGGACATTGCCTTAACAGTTGCTTGTTCAACGCTTTCCTTTACAACCGGACGGTAGTTTATCGAAAGGTAATATTCGGAGCAAGTATACTGGACGTGTTGCTTTCCTAATACAAGGTTAGCAAGTGGGTGACACAAAACTGCAAGTTTTGAGCTAAAATTTTCAAATCTGAAACCCACCAAACCCACAAAAACAATTTGCAAACACCGGTGAAGGGTTATTCCGAAAAACTTATCTAGGGTAAAAGCTAGATTAAAATTTTCAAAAGATCAAATGTTTTCATAAAGATCTAATTTCCTTAAAGGATCTAAATTTTTATAGTCATGTGGGACTGAAAACCATATCATTACTACCATTATTTATACCGCCGTAAAGAAGCACTGATGTACAAAGTGTGAAGAATAAAGAAGTGATTCTAGTATTTCAAGACTATATTGCTTGAGGACAAGCAACGCTCAAGTGTGGGAATATTTGATAATGCTAAAAACGAACATATATTTCATAGCATTATTCCTCAAGAAAGACAAGCTTTTAGTTGCAATTGTCCTATTTACAAGTGATATTCGTTTAAATAATAAAAGGTGAAGACAAAAGACAGATTCGACGAATTGAAGACGCAAACAACCAAAAAGCTCAAAAGTACAAAATACAATCAAAGAGGTTCCAATTATTGATAAGAAACGTCTCAAAATTACAAGAGTACAAGATTCAAAACGCAAAGTATAAGATATTAAATTGTACGCAAGGACGTTCGAAAATCCGGAACCGGGACCAGAGTCGACTCTCAACGCTCGACGCAACGGACTAAAAATTACAAGTCAACTATGCACATGAATATAATATAATATATAATTAATTCTTAAAATTAATATATATATATTATAATATATTTAAAAATTGTCGGCAAACAAAGAGCCAAAGTTGGGTGAGCTGTAAAAACAAACTCCGCGACTCGCGGAGTTTGAAAGAAAAAAATGCCGCGAGTCGCGGAGCTTCCCTGGACTCAAATCCCTATAAAACCCAACGAATTCTGATCATTTTTAATATCCTTTAATCTCTCTCTCAATATATACGTAATATATATATATTTATATTTTAATTTTAATTTTAATTTTAATTTCTAATAATAAGGGTATGTTAGCGAATGTTGTAAGGGTGTAAGTCGAAATTCTGTCCGTGTAACGCTACGCTATTTTTAATCATTGTAAGTTATGTTCAACCTTTTTAATTTAATGTCTCGTAGCTAAGTTATTATTATGCTTATTTAATCCGAAGTAATCATGATGTTGGGCTAAAAATATTAAAATTGGGTAATTGGGCTTTGTACCATAATTGGGGTTTGGACAAAAGAACGACACTTGTGGAAATTAGACTATGGGCTATTAATGGGCTTTATATTTGTTTAACTAAATGATAGTTTGTTAATTTTAATATAAAGATTTACAATTGGACGTCCCTATAAATAACCATATACACTCAATCGGACACGATGGGCGGGATATTTATATGTACGAATAATCGTTCATTTAACCGGACACGGGAATGGATTAATAGCCACTAGAATTATTAAAACAGGGGTGAAATTATGTACAAGGACACTTGGCATAATTGTTAACAAAGTATTAAAACCTTGGGTTACACGCAGTCGATAACCTGGTGTAATTATTAAACAAAGTATTAAAATCTTGTTACAGTTTAAGTCCCCAATTAGTTAGAATATTTAACTTCAGGTATAAGGATAATTTGACGAGGATACTTGCACTTTATATTTATGACTGATGGATTGTTATGGACAAAAACCAGACGGACATATTAAATAATCCAGGACAAAGGACAATTAACCCATGGGCATAAAACTAAAATCAACACGTCAAACATCATGATTACGGAAGTTTAAATAAGCATAATTATTTTATTTCATATTTAATTTCCTTTATTTTATATTTAATTTCACTTCTAATTATCGTACTTTTATTTATTGTTATTGTATTTAATTGCACTTTTAATTATCGTACTTTTAATTATCACAATTTTATTTTATCGTTATTTACTTTACGCTTTAAATTAAGTCTTGTATTTATTTTTAATATTTTACATTTGGTTTTAACTGCAACTTAAGTTTTTAAAATCGACAAACCGGTCATTAAACGGTAAAAAAACCCCCCTTTATAATAATAATATTACTTATATATATATTTGTATTTTTATAAAATAAAACTAATATAGCGTTAAGCTTTGTTTAAAGATTTTTCCCTGTGGAACGAACCAGACTTACTAAAAAACTACACTACTGTACGATTAGGTACACTGCCTATAAATGTTGTAGCAAGGTTTAAGTATATCCATTCAATAAATAAATAAATATCTTGTGTAAAATTGTATCGTATTTAATAGTATTTCCTAGTAAAATTTAAGCTATTTTATATACACCTCGCATAACATCAAGTATTTTTGGCGCCGCTGCCGGGGATATATGGATACATAGGGAGCCTTTTTAGGTAAAATTATTCTCGACAAACCCATTTATATATGGTACTTCATTATAAATATTAAATAATCATGATTACTATAGATTAAGGATTTATAGGTATGGTCTATAAAACCGTCATGCCCTAGAAAACTCCTAACTCCTCTAACATTGGTGGGATGTGGAAGTTTAGCAATTACATCTACTTTAGCTCTATCCACTTCAATTCCTTCTTTTGAAATTTTATGTCCAAGAACGATGCCTTCTTTAACCATGAAATGGCATTTCTCCCAATTAAGTACTAGATTTGATTGTTCGCATCTAATAAGCATTCGTTCCAGATTAACTAGACATGATTCAAAAGTATCACCGAAGACTGAAAAGTCATCCATGAAAACTTCCATGCATTCTTCTATCATGTCGTGAAAAATCGCCATCATGCACCTTTGAAAGGTTGCAGGGGCATTGCAAAGTCTAAATGGCATGCGTTTGTAAGCAAAAGTACCATAAGAGCACGTGAACGTGGTTTTCTCTTGGTCCTCGGGTGCTATTGGAATTTGAAAATATCCAGAAAAACCATCAAGAAAACAATAGTAACTGTTTCCGGCTAATCTTTCCAACATTTGATCAATGAAAGGTAAGGGAAAGTGATCTTTTCTGGCGGCGTCATCTAATTTTCTATAATCAATACAAACACGCCATCCTGTTACAGTCCTAGTAGGAATAAGTTCATTTTTCTCATTTGTAATGACAGTCATGCCACCCTTCTTAGGCACGCATTGAACTGGGCTTACCCATGGACTATCAGAAATTGGATAAATTAAACCTGCATCTAGCAGTTTAATTATTTTTTTTTTAACAACATCTTGCATATTAGGATTTAGTCTTCGTTGGCGTTTCACATACGTTTTATGACCTTCTTCCATAAGGATTTTATGTGTGCAATACGAAGGACTTATTCCTTTAATATCATGAATCTTCCATGCAATGGCTGGTTTATGAGCTTTCAACACAGAAATGAGTTGAGATTTTTCATTTTCAGTAAGAGAAGACGATATTATTACAGGTAATTTAGATTCACCATGTAAATAAGCGTATTCCAAATGGTTTGGAAGTGGCTTTAACTCTAATGTCGGTGGTTCTTCTATCGATGATTTATATCGATATCTGTCTTCTTCTTTTAGCATTTGAATTTCTTATGTTGTTGGTTCATATCCATTAGCCATTAGTGTAGCTAACATTTCAGCTTCATCAATTGGTTCAGTTCCTTCTCCTAAAGAACATTCTCCTGTTCCTTGTAATTCTGGAAATTCTTCTAACCATTCTGCATGTGAGTCTATAGTTTGAATATAATAGCATGTATCATCTGCAGATTGCGGTTGTTGCATTGCTCTATCAACTGAAAAGGTAACACTCTCGTCCTCTATACTTAGGGTCAATTTTTTACCAAACATGTCTATAATTGCTTTAGCCGTGTTTAAGAATGGTCTTCCTAATATGAGAGGAACTTGAGAATCTTCTTCCATGTCCAGAACAACAAAATCTACTGGAAATACTAAAGTACCAACTTTAACTAGCATGTTCTCCATTATCCCTCTAGGATATTTTATTGATCGATCGGCTAGTTGTATACTTATTCTTGTTGGTTTCAATTCTCCAAGGTCTAGTTTAATGTATAGTGAATACGGCATTAAATTTATACTAGCACCTAAGTCTGCTAATGCTTCTATTGAACTAAGACTACCCAGAAAACATGGAATTGTGAAACTTCCTGGATCAGATAATTTTTCTGGTATCTTATTCAACAGTACTGCAGAACAATTAGCATTCATAGTAACAGTCGAGAGTTCTTCTATTTTCTTTCTATTCGTGATTAGATCTTTCAAGAATTTAGTATATCTAGGCATTCCTGAAATCACATCAATGAAAGGAAGATTTACATTTATCTGTTTAAACATATCCAAGAATTTGGATTGCTCGGCTTCAAGTTTTTCTTTTTTCATTTTACTTGGGTAAGGAAGTGGTGGTTGGTATGGTTTAACATAAAGTTTAGCGTTAACTATGTTATCTTCATTAGCCTTTTCAACTACCGGTTCTTTTTCCTTATCTTGATCAGGTTGTGGTTCTTGTGGAGTAGGAATAGCTTCATCAGAAGTTACAGGTATTTCAGGTGGTTTAAGTGTTGTACCACTTCTTGTGGTAATGGCTTTAGCTATTTCATTCCGGAGGTTAGCATTTGTATCACTAGGTAAACTTCCCGGTTTTCTTTCACCTATTAACCTTGCTAGGTTACTTACTTCTTGTTCCAAATTTTGAATAGAAGCTTGTTGATTTCTAAATGCTTGAGCATTTTGTTCATTAGTTTGTTTCTGAGATGTGAAAAACTGCGTTTGAGTTTCAACTAGCTTTGTCATCATATCTTCTAAATTCGGCTTTTTATCATCGGGTTGTGGTGGTTTGTTTTGAAAATTAGGTCTTTGCTGGTTGTAAGTATTATTGGATACTTGTTGATTGCTAGGACCTTGTTGGTTGTTGTATGGAATATTTCGGTTATAATTCTGGTTTTGATTGTAAATTGGTCTTGGCGGTTGATAATTATTCTGATAATTATTTCCAGGCCTTTGGTTTAGATATGAAACATTCTCTCTTTGTTCCATTGTTAGTTCAATACTGAGACAATCTTTTGGCAAATGTGGTCCTCCACACTACTCACAACTAATTCGTATTGAGTGAATATCCTTAGTCATCTTTTCCATTCGTCTCTCGACAGCATCTATCTTTGCGGAAATGGAATCTAAGTCATGGCTAGAATCGGCTCTAGCTGCTTTAGATGATCTAACGATATCTTTTTCTTGGTGCCACTCATGTGAGTGGAAAGCAGTGTTATCAATAATTTTGTAAGCATCAGTTTCAGTTTTCTTCATAATAGAACCACCAGCTGCTATATCGATGTCTTTCCTTGTAGTGATGTCGCATTCTTGGTAGAATATTTGTACTATTTGACAGGTGTCTAAACCATGTTGTGGACATCCTCTCAATAACTTTCCAAATCTGGTCCACGCCTCATATAGAGTTTCATTCGATTTCTGTGTGAATGTAACAATTTCTCTTTGAAGTCTTACGGCTTTAGATGCCGGAAAGAATTGTTTAAGAAAATTTTCAACTAAAACATCTCATGTATCAATCGCCCCTTCAGGTAACGATTCCAACCAATCTTTGGCTTCTCCCTTTAAAGTCCAGGGAAATAACATGAGATATATCTGTTCATCCTCAACTTCTCTTATTTTAAATAGTGTGCAAATCCTATTAAAGGTACGAAGATGTTCGTTTGGATCTTCCTTCGGCGCACCACTAAATTGGCATTGATTAGTCACCATATGTAGAATTTGTCCTTTGATTTCATAATCTGGCGCATTAATATCTGGATGAGTAATTGCGTGACCTTGGCCAGTGCGTTTAGCTCTCATTCGATCTTCCATACTTAAAGGTTCTGTTACTTCCATAATTGAATTTATTGAATCTGAATCACTAGAGGATTCTGATTTAATGGTTCGTTCCTCAACAATCTCTGTTTGAATGATTGGTGGTTCCGGAGGAAAATTTAATGGTTCAGGATCTATGAATTGTCCCTGAATATTCTCCGGATTCTCAATTGTGAGGTCGGGTTCAAAAAATGGATTATCGGAAATTTGAACTGGAGTACTTGGTCGACTGGATGACGATTCTAAAGAAAAATCAACGGCGGTAATATTAGCTAAATGTCTTGATCTAGTTACAGGTGGTGAACGTACAAAAGGTGGTGAACGTCTTGCTCGGTGCATTCACTGAATATCCTATTAATTTTTAAAAGGAAAGAAAAATTATATAAGTTATCCAATTAATAGACTTTTCTGATTTTGCCCATGTTTCGAATAGCCAAAAGATGCAACAGAGGGGCAGGATTCGTTTGGTCTCAATATAATTGAGTACTGTTTGGCTCCAATAACCCGGTCCACGTACAAATCCAACTATTACTACGAACCAGAAAATTCTGATGTCTATCAATTTAACCACTTAAAATAAATTTTCGTAATTTTAAGAAATTTAGATAAGAAGTAGAGAAAATTCTAAGTCCTAAAAACTAGAATAGCGAGAAATAAGAAAGAAAAAGAGCGCGTCGAAAAAGGTCGAAAAAGAAAAGAAAAAGAGCGACTTATAAAATTTTAAAAACACTCGACTAACCCAACCTTATTACTATCACTAACTTAAAATTAAAATTGCAAATTGAGATTACTAATTGGAGTGATAATTGATACATAGGTAAAAGGCGTCGAAAAATAAAAATAAGAAAGTAGCGCGTTGAAACTTAAAAAGGAACTAAAAACTAAAAATTAAAAGTTGCGTCTAAAAATATTAAAGCTTACAAGTAAAACTATATCCCAAATGGCAATATCTTAAAAAGGTACTAAAACTTAAAAAGGCGTCGCAAAATTCTAAAGCACTTAGATCTTAGTCTAAAGAAAAAGCACTTAAGAGATTTTACGGCAAAGCCTAAAATTCTAGATATAAAAATAACTATGGAAAAAATTATATCTTAAAACTAAATACGAGCGAAAAATACAAAAATTACGCTAAAAACAAATAAAAAGGGACAAAATATAAAAATATACTAATAGTTGTAAAAAGTACAATTTTTATAAAAAAATATTATTTTTAGATTATTTATTTTATAAAAGTATTAAATTTATAATTTAATTAAACTAATTAAACAAAATAATAATAAAAACTAAAATAAATAATTAATTAAAACCTAATTAGGGTTTTATAATAATAATTATAATAATTACCCCGTAATTAATTGCTGACTAGGGTTTCTGTCGGTGTCAGAGTGGCTCCGCGAGTCGCGGTTCTCGAAGCTGGAAATCTCCGCGAGTCGCGGGATTTCAAATTTCAGATCAGGTTGTTTCGTTTGACAGGTTCAACGTAATTATATATATATATATATATATATATATATATATATATATATATATATATATATACATATATATTTGATTTTTCTGTTTTTAATTTAATTAAAATATTTATCCATATATCCTTTAATTTTGTTTTTATATCCATTTATCCATATATGACCGGTTTGTCGATTTTAAAAGCTTAAGTTGCAGTTAAAACCAAATGTAAAATATTAAAAATAAATACAAGACTTAATTTAAAGTGTAAAGTAAATAACGATAAAATAAAATTACGATAATTAAAAGTACGATAATTAAAAGTGCAATTAAATACAATAACAATAAATAAAAGTACGATAATTAGAAGTGCAATTAAATATAAAATAAAGAAAATTAAATATGAAATAAAATAATTATGCTTATTTAAACTTCCGTAATCATGATGGATACATTTATTGTATAGACCATATAGATATTATTGGTTATTAAAACAACAATATTAAAAATTAACCCCAATTTCCACATCTCTATTAAAACATTGGGTTACACGCTAAATAAATGGATAATTGGTTTTTGTCCATAACAGTCCATCAGTCATAAATATAAAGTGCGAGTATCCTCATTAAATTATCCTTATACCTGAAGTTAAATATTCCAACTAATTGGGGACTTAAACTGTAACAAGATTTTAATACTTTGTTTAATAATTACACCAGGTTATCGACTGCGTGTAACCCAAGGTTTTAATACTTTGTTAACAATTATGCCAAGTGTCCTTGTACATAATTTCACCCCTGTTTTAATAATTCTAGTGGCTATTAATCCATTCCCGTGTCCGGTTAAATGAACGATTATTCGTACATATAAATATCCCGCCCATCGTGTTCGATTGAGTGTATATGGTTATTTATAGGGACTTCCAATTGTAAATCTTTATATTAAAATTAACAAACTATCATTTAGTTAAACAAATATAAAGCCCATTAATAGCCCATAATCTAATTTCCACAAGTGTCGTTCTTTTGTCCAAACCCCAATTATGGTACAAAGCCCAATTACCCAATTTTAGTAATTAGCCCAACATCATGATTACTTCGTTTTAAATAAGCATAATAATAACTTAGCTACGAGACATTAAATTAAAAAGGTTGAACATAACTTACAATGATTAAAAATAGCGTAGCGTTACACGAACAGAATTTCGACTTACACCCTTACAACATTCGCTAAGATACCCTTATTATTAGAAATTAAAATTAATATATATATATATATATATATATATATATATATATATATATATATATATATATATATATATATATATATATATATATATATATATATATATATATATATATATATATATATATTACGTATAGATATAGAGAGGATGGATATATCCATCCTCTCTATATCTATACGTAAATATTAAAATTTATATTTTAATTTTAATTTTAATTTTAATTTTAATCCTAATAATAAGGGTATGTTAGCGAATGTTGTAAGGGTGTAAGTCGAAATTCTGTCCGTGTAACGCTACGCTATTTTTAATCATTGTAAGGCTAATGCTTCTATTGAACTAAGACTTCCCAGAAAACATGGAATTGTGAAACTTCCTGGATCAGATAATTTTTCTGGTATCTAATTCAACAGTACTGCAGAACAATTAGCATTCATAGTAACAGCCGAGAGTTCTTCCATTTTCTTTCTATTCGTGATTAGATATTTCAATAAAATTAAAGTATAAATTGGATAAATATTTCGACTTACACCCTTACAACATTCGCTAACATACCATTTATAATTAAAATATATCCTTCCTCTCTATATCTATACGTAAATATTTATATTTATATTTTAATTTTAATTTTAGTTTTAATTTTAATCCTAATAATAAGGGTATGTTAGCGAATGTTGTAAGGGTGTAAGTCGAAATTCTGTCCGTGTAACGCTACGCTATTTTTAATCATTGTAAGTTATGTTCAACCTTTTTAAGTTAATGTCTCGTAGCTAAGTTATTATTATGCTTATTTAAAACGAAGTAATCATGATGTTGGGCTAATTACTAAAATTGGGTAATTGGGCTTTGTACCATAATTGGGGTTTGGACAAAAGAACGACACTTGTGGAAATTAGACTATGGGCTATTAATGGGCTTTATATTTGTTTAACTAAATGATAGTTTGTTAATTTTAATATAAATATTTACAATTGGACGTCCCTATAAATAACCATATACACTCAATCGAACACGATGGGCGGGATATTTATATGTACGAATAATCGTTCATTTAACCGGACACGGGAATGGATTAATAGCCACTAGAATTATTAAAACAGGGGTGAAATTATGTACAAGGACACTTGGCATAATTGTTAACAAAGTATTAAAACTTTGGGTTACACGCAGTCGATAACCTGGTGTAATTATTAAACAAAGTATTAAAATCTTGTTACAGTTTAAGTTCCCAATTAGTTGGAATATTTAACTTCTGGTATAAGGATAATTTGACGAGGATACTCGCACTTTATATTTATGACTGATGGACTGTTATGGACAAAGCCCAATTATCCATTTATTTAGCGTTGCGCTTCCGGCTTTTAAGCTAGGTGTTCCCCGGCAGCGGCGCCAAAAATACTTGATGTTATGCGAGGTGTATATAAAATAGCTTAAATTTTACTAGGAAATACTATTAAATACGATACAATTTTACACAAGATATTTATTTATTTATTGAATGGATATACTTAAACCTTGCTACAACACTTATAGGCAGTGTACCTAATCGTACAGTAGTGTAGTTTTTTAGTAAGTCCGGTTCGTTCCACAGGGAAAAATCTTTAAACAAAGCTTAACGCTATATTAGTTTTATTTTATAAAAATACAAATATATATATAAGTAATATTATTATTATAAAGGGGGGTTTTTTTACCGTTTAATGACCGGTTTGTCGATTTTAAAAACTTAAGTTGCAGTTAAAACCAAATGTAAAATATTAAAAATAAATACAAGACTTAATTTAAAGCGTAAAGTAAATAACGATAAAATAAAATTGCGATAATTAAAAGTACGATAATTAAAAGTGCAATTAAATACAATAACAATAAATAAAAGTACGATAATTAGAAGTGCAATTAAATATAAAATAAAGGAAATTAAATATGAAATAAAATAATTATGCGTATTTAAACTTCCGTAATCATGATGTTTGACGTGTTGATTTTAGTTTTATGCCCATGGGTTAATTGTCCTTTGTCCTGGATTATTTAATATGTCCGTCTGGTTTTTGTCCATAACAGTCCATCAGTCATAAAGATAAAGTGCGAGTATCCTCGTCAAATTATCCTTATACCCGAAGTTAAATATTCCAACTAATTGGGGACTTAAACTGTAACAAGATTTTAATACTTTGTTTAATAATTACACCAGGTTATCGACTGCGTGTAACCCAAGGTTTTAATACTTTGTTAACAATTATGCCAAGTGTCCTTGTACATAATTTCACCCCTGTTTTAATAATTCTAGTGTCTATTAATCCATTCCCGTGTCCGGTTAAATGAACGATTATTCGTACATATAAATATCCCGCCCATCGTGTCCGATTGAGTGTATATGGTTATTTATAGGGACGTCCAATTGTAAATCTTTATATTAAAATTAACAAACTATCATTTAGTTAAACAAATATAAAGCCCATTAATAGCCCATAGTCTAATTTCCACAAGTGTCGTTCTTTTGTCCAAACCCCAATTATGGTACAAAGTCCAATTACCCAATTTTAGTAATTAGCCCAACATCATGATTACTTCGTTTTAAATAAGCATAATAATAACTTAGCTACGAGACATTAAATTAAAAAGGTTGAACATAACTTACAATGATTAAAAATAGCGTAGCGTTACACGGACAGAATTTCGACTTACACCCTTACAACATTCGCTAACATACCCTTATTATTAGGATTAAAATTAAAATTAAAATTAAAATATAAATATAAGTATTTACGTATAGATATAGAGAGGATGGATATATGATATTTTTTTACGTCGAACTGCGCTGGCTTTTATAGGAATTTTCGTCCAGGGGAGCTCCTCGACTCGCGGCATTTTTTGCCTTCAAAATTCATGAGTCGCGGAGTTTGTTTTTACAGCTCACCCAGCTTTGGCTCTTTGTTTGCCGACGTTTTTTAAATATATTATAATATATATATTAATTTTAAGAATTAATTATATATTATATTATATTCATGTGCATAGTTGACTTGTAATTTTTAGTCCGTTGCGTCGAGCGTTGAGAGTTGACTCTGGTCCCGGTCCCGGATTTTCGAACGTCCTTGCGTACAATTTAATATCAATAATTGGAACCTCTTTGATTGTCTTTTGTACTTTTGAGCTTTTTGGTCTTTTGCATCTTCAATTCGTCGAATCTGCCTTTTGTCTTCACCTTTTATTATTTAAACGAATATCACTTGTAAATAGAACAATTGCAACTAAAAGCTTGTCTTTCTTGAGGAATAATGCTATGAAATATATGTTCGTTTTTAGCATTATCAGTCCTCTATGAGCATTCCATCGAACCTTAACAATTGGTATTTTGTTTTGCTTAAGTCTTTTAACCTCACGATCCATTATTTCGACGGGTTCTTCGATGAATTGAAGTTTTTCGTTGATTTGGATTTCGTCTAATGGAATAGTGAGATCTTCTTTAGCAAAACATTTCTTCAAATTCGAGACGTGGAAAGTGTTATGTACAGCCGCAAGTTGTTGAGGTAACTCAAGTCGGTAAGCTACTGGTCCGACACGATCAATAATCTTGAATGGTCCAATATACCTTGGATTTAATTTCCCTCATTTACCAAATCGAACAACGCCTTTCCAAGGTGCAACCTTAAGCATGACCATCTCTCCAATTTCAAATTCTATATCTTTTCTTTTAATGTCGGTGTAGCTCTTTTGTCGACTTTGGACGGTTTTCAACCGTTGTTGAATTTGGATGATCTTCTCTGTAGTTTCTTGTATTATCTTGGGACCCGTAATCTATCTATCCCCCACTTCACTCCAATAAATCGGAGACCTGCACTTTCTACCATAAAGTGCTTCAAACGGTGCCATCTCAATGCTTGAATGGTAGCTGTTGTTGTAGGAAAATTCTGCTAACGGTAGATGTCGATCCCAACTGTTTTTGAAATCAATAACACATGCTCGTAGCATGTCTTCAAGCGTTTATATCGTCCTTTCGCTCTGCCCATCAGTTTGTGGATGATAGGCAGTACTCATGTCTAGATGAGTTCCTAATGCTTACTGTAATGTCTGCCAGAATCTTGAAATAAATCTGCCATCCCTATCAGAGATAATAGAGATTGGTATTCCATGTCTGGAGACGACTTCCTTCAAATACAGTCGTGCTAACTTCTCCATCTTATCATCTTCTCTTATTGACAGGAAGTGTGCTGATTTGGTGAGACGATCAACTATTACCCAAATAGTATCAAAACCACTTGTAGTCCTTGGCAATTTAGTGATGAAATCCATGGTAATGTTTTCCCATTTCCATTCCGGGATTTCGGGTTGTTGAAGTATACCTGATGGTTTCTGATGCTCCGCTTTGACCTTAGAATACGTCAAACATTCTCCTACGTATTTAGCAACATCGGCTTTCATACCCGGCCACCAAAAATGTTTCTTGAGATCCTTGTACATCTTCCCCGTTCCAGGATGTATTGAGTATCTGGTTTTATGAGCTTCTCTAAGTACCATTTCTCTCATATCTCCAAATTTTGGTACCCAAATCCTTTCAGCCCTATACCGGGTTCCGTCTTCCGAATATTAAGATTCTTCTCCGATCCTTTGGGTATTTCATCCTTTAAATTTCCCACTTTTAAAACTCCTTGTTGTGCCTCCTTTATTTGAGTAGTAAGGTTAGTGTGAATCATTATATTCATAGCTTTTACTCGAATGGGTTCTCTGTCCTTTATGCTCAAGGCGTCAGCTACCACATTTGCCTTCCCTGGGTGGTAACGAATCTCAAAGTCGTAATCATTCAACAATTCAATCCACCTGCGCTGCCTCATATTCAGTTGTTTCTGATTAAATATGTGTTGAAGACTTTTGTGGTCGGTATATATAATACTTTTGACCCCATATAAGTAGTGCCTCCAAGTCTTTAATGCAAAAACAACTGCGCCTAATTCCAAATCATGCGTCGTATAATTCTGCTCGTGAATCTTCAATTGTCTAGACGCATAAGCAATTACCTTCGTTCGTTGCATTAATACACAACCGAGACCTTGCTTTGAGGCGTCACAATATATTACAAAATCATCATTCCCTTCAGGTAATGACAATATAGGTACCTTAGTTAACTTTTTCTTCAATAATTGAAATGCTTTCTCTTGTTCATCCTTTCATTCAAATTTCTTCCCTTTATGCGTTAATGCAGTCAAGGGTTTTGCTATTTTGGAAAAATCTTGGATGAATCTCCTGTAATAACCAACCAGCCCTAAAAATTGGCGTATGTGTTTTGGATTTTTAGGGGTTTCACACTTTTCAACGGTTTCAATCTTTGCTGGATCCACCCGAATACCTTCTTTGTTCACTATGTGATCGAGGAATTGAACTTCTTCCAACCAAAATGCACACTTTGAAAACTTAGCGTACAGTTTTTCTTTTCTCGGCAACTCTAGCACTTTTCTCAAATGTTCTTCGTGCTCTTGATCATTCTTCAAGTAAATAAGTATGTCATCGATGAAAACAATAACAAACTTGTCAAGATATGGCCAACACACTTGGTTCATGAGGTCCATGAACACAGCTGGTGCGTTAGTCAATCCAAATGGCATAACCATAAACTCGTAATGACCGTAACGCGTTCTAAAAGCAGTCTTTGGAATATCATCCTCCTTCACCCGCATTTGATGATATCCAGAACGTAAATCGATCTTCGAATAAACCGACGAGCCTTGTAGTTGATCAAATAAGTCGTCGATTCTCGGTAATGGGTAACGATTCGTGATGGTAAGTTTGTTCAACTCTCGGTAGTCGATACACAACCTGAATGTACCATCTTTCTTCTTGACAAACAGAATAGGAGCTCTCCATGGTGATGTACTTGGTCGAATGAAACCATGCTCTAAAAGTTCCTGTAACTGACTTTGTAATTCTTTCATTTCGCTGGGTGCGAGTCTGTATGGAGCACGAGCTATTGGTGCAGCTCCTGGTATAAGGTCTATTTGAAATTCAACGGATCGATGTGGAGGTAATCCCGGTAATTCTTTCAGAAATACATCGGAAAATTCTTTTGCGACGGGAACATCACTGATGTTCTTTTCTTCAGGTTTAACTTCCTCGATGTGTGCTAGAATGACGTAACAACCTTTTCTTATTAGCTTTTGCGCCTTCAAACTACTAATAAGATTTAATTTTGCGTTGTTCTTTTCTCCGTACACCATTAAAGGTTTTCCTTTTTCACGCATAATGCGAATCGTATTTTTGTAACAAACTACCTCTGCTCTCACCTTTTTTAACCAGTCCATGCCAATTATTATATCAAAACTCCCTAACTCGACTGGTATTAAATCAATTTTAAATATTTCATCCCCCAGTTTAATTTCTCTCTCCCGACATATATTATCTGCTGAAATTAATTTACCGTTTGCTAATTCGAGTAAAAATTTACTATCCCAAGGCGTCAATGGGCAACTTAATTTAGCACAAAATTCTCTACTCATATAGCTTCTATCCGCACCCGAATCAAATAAAACATAAGCAGATTTATCGTCAATAAGAAACGTACCCGTAACAAGCTCCGGGTCTTCCTATGCTTCTGCCGCATTAATATTGAAAACTCTTCCATGGCCCTGCCCATTAGTATTCCCCTGATTCGGGAAATTTCTAATAATGTGGCCTGGTTTTCCACATTTATAACAAACAACGTTGGTATTACTTGCTTCGACACTATTCGTTCCGGCATTACTTGTTCCGACACTATTTGTTCCTTTAGTTCTGTTAAACTTTGGTCCGTAGACCTCACACTTTGTCGCGCTATGACCATTTCTTTTACACCTGTTGCAAAATGTCGTGCAAAACCCCTGGTGATTTTCTTCACACCTATGACATGGCTGTTTTTGGTTTTTGTTGCTGTTGTTGTTATTGAGGTTGTTGTTGGGATTGTTATTGTTATTGAAACGGTTGTTGTAGTAGTTGTTGTTGTTGTTAGGATATTTGTTGTAGTTATTGTTAGGATTGCGGTTATTGTTGCGATTGTTGTTGCGGTTGTTGAGATAGTTGTTGCGATTGTGGTTGTAATTGTTGTTGTTGTTGTTGTACTGGTGACTCTTGTCACCGTTTTCCTCCCACTTCCTCTTAAGTTGTTTCGTGTTGGCTTCTTCGGCCTCCTGCTCTTTAATTCTTCCCTCAATTTGATTTATGAGTTTATGAGCCATTCGACTTGCCTTCTGTATAGAAGCGGGCTCGTGTGAACTCACATCTTCTTGAATCCTTACTGGTAACCCTTTTACAAACGCGTCGATCTTCTCTTCTTCATCTGCGAACGCTCCTGGACATAATAGGCACAACTCTGTGAATCGTCGTTCATATGTGGTAACGTCGAACCCTTGTGTTCGTAACTCTCTAAGTTCTGCCTTGAGCTTATTGACTTCATTTCTAGGACGGTACTGCTCGTTCATCAATTACTTGAATGCCGACCACGGTAGTGCGTAAGCAGCATTTTGTCCTACCTGTTCAAGATAGGTGTTCCATCACGTTAACGCTGAAATGTCCCGTTCTTATTGATTAAAAACGTTCCATATTAATTGATTTCGTTGCGAGGTTTTGACCTCTATATGAGACGTTTTTCAAAGACTGCATTCATTTTTAAACAAACCATAACCTTTATTTCATCAATAAAGGTTTAAAAAGCTTTACGTAGATTATCAAATAATGATAATCTAAAATATCCTGTTTACACACGACCATTACATAATGGTTTACAATACAAATATGTTACAACAAAATAAGTTTCTTGAATGCAGTTTTTACACAATATCATACAAGCATGGACTCCAAATCTTGTCCTTATTTAAGTATGCGACAGCGGAAGCTCTTAATAATCACCTGAGAATAAACATGCTTAAAACGTCAACAAAAATGTTGGTGAGTTATAGGTTTTACCTATATATATCAAATCGTAACAATAGACCACAAGATTTCATATTTCAATACACATCCCATACATAGAGATAAAAATCATTCATATGGTGAACACCTGGTAACCGACAATAACAAGATGCATATATAAGAATATCCCCATCATTCCGGGACACCCTTCGGATATGATATAAATTTCGAAGTACTAAAGCATCCGGTACTTTGGATGGGGTTTGTTAGGCCCAATAGATCTATCTTTAGGATTCGCGTCAATTAGGGTGTCTGTTCCCTAATTCTTAGATTACCAGACTTAATAAAAAGGGGCATATTCGATTTCGATAATTCAACCATAGAATGTAGTTTCACGTACTTGTGTCTATTTTGTAAATCATTTATAAAACCTGCATGTATTCTCATCCCAAAAATATTAGATTTTAAAAGTGGGACTATAACTCACTTTCACAGATTTTTACTTCGTCGGGAAGTAAGACTTGGCCACTGTTGATTCACGAACCTATAACAATATATACATATATATTAAAGTATGTTCAAAATATATTTACAACACTTTTAATATATTTTGATGTTTTAAGTTTATTAAGTCAGCTGTCCTCGTTAGTAACCTATAACTAGTTGTCCACAGTTAGATGTACAGAAATAATTCAATAAATATTATCTTGAATCAATCCACGACCCAGTGTATACGTATCTCAGTATTGATCACAACTCAAACTATATATATTTTGGAATCAACCTCAACCCTGTATAGCTAACTCCAACATTCACATATAGAGTGTCTATGGTTGTTCCGAAATATATATAGATGTGTCGACATGATAGGTCGAAACATTGTATACGTGTCTATGGTATCTCAAGATTACATAATATACAGTACAAGTTGATTAAGTTATGGTTGGAATAGATTTGTTACCAATTTTCACGTAGCTAAAATGAGAAAAATTATCCAATCTTGTTTTACCCATAACTTCTTCATTTTAAATCCGTTTTGAGTGAATCAAATTGCTATGGTTTCATATTGAACTCTATTTTATGAATCTAAACAGAAAAAGTATAGGTTTATAGTCGGAAAAATAAGTTACAAGTCGTTTTTGTAAAGGTAGTCATTTCAGTCGAAAGAACGACGTCTAGATGACCATTTTAGAAAACATACTTCCACTTTGAGTTTAACCATAATTTTTGGATATAGTTTCATGTTCATAATAAAAATCATTTTCTCAGAATAACAACTTTTAAATCAAAGTTTATCATAGTTTTTAATTAACTAACCCAAAACAGCCCGCGGTGTTACTACGACGGCGTAAATCCGGTTTTACGGTGTTTTTCGTGTTTCCAGGTTTTAAATCATTAAGTTAGCATATCATATAGATATAGAACATGTGTTTAGTTGATTTTAAAAGTCAAGTTAGAAGGATTAACTTTTGTTTGCGAACAAGTTTAGAATTAACTAAACTATGTTCTAGTGATTACAAGTTTAAACCTTCGAATAAGATAGCTTTATATGTATGAATCGAATGATGTTATGAACATCATTACTACCTTAAGTTCCTTGGATGAACCTACTGGAAAAGAGAAAAATGGATCTAGCTTCAATGGATCCTTGGATGGCTCAAAGTTCTTGAAGCAAAATCATGACACGAAAACAAGTTCAAGTAAGATCATCACTTGAAATAAGATTGTTATAGTTATAGAAATTGAACCAAAGTTTGAATATGATTATTACCTTGTATTAGAATGATAACCTACTGTAAGAAACAAAGATTTCTTGAGGTTGGATGATCACCTTACAAGATTGGAAGTGAGCTAGCAAACTTGAAAGTATTCTTGATTTTATGAAACTAGAACTTTTGGAATTTATAAAGAACACTTAGAACTTGAAGATAGAACTTGAGAGAGATCAATTAGATGAAGAAAATTGAAGAATGAAAGTGTTTGTAGGTGTTTTTGGTCGTTGGTGTATGGATTAGATATAAAGGATATGTAATTTTGTTTTCATGTAAATAAGTCATGAATGATTACTCATATTTTTGTAATTTTATGAGATATTTCATGCTAGTTGCCAAATGATGGTTCCCACATGTGTTAGGTGACTCACATGGGCTGCTAAGAGCTGATCATTGGAGTGTATATACCAATAGTACATACATCTAAAAGCTGTGTATTGTACGAGTACGAATACGGGTGCATACGAGTAGAATTGTTGATGAAACTGAACGAGGATGTAATTGTAAGCATTTTTGTTAAGTAGAAGTATTTTGATAAGTGTATTGAAGTCTTTCAAAAGTGTATAAATACATATTAAAACACTACATGTATATACATTTTAACTGAGTCGTTAAGTCATCGTTAGTCGTTACATGTAAGTGTTGTTTTGAAACCTTTAGGTTAACGATCTTGTTAAATGTTGTTAACCCAATGTTTATAATATCAAATGAGATTTTAAATTATTATATTATCATGATATTATCATGTATGAATATCTCTTAATATGATATATATACATTAAATGTCTTTACAATGATAATCGTTACATATATGTCTCGTTTAAAAATCATTAAGTTAGTAGTCTTGTTTTTACATATGTAGTTCATTGTTAATATACTTAATGATATGTTTAATTATCATAGTATCATATTAACTATATATATATCCATATATATGTCATCATATAGTTTTTACAAGTTTTAACGTTCGTGAATCACCGGTCAACTTGGGTGGTCAATTGTCTATATGAAACATATTTCAATTAATCAAGTCTTAACAAGTTTGATTGCTTAACATTTTGGAAACATTTAATCATGTAAATATCAATCTCAATTAATATATATAAACATGGAAAAGTTTGGGTCACTACAGTACCTACCCGTTAAATAAATTTCGTCCCGAAATTTTAAGCTGTTGAAGGTGTTGACGAATCTTCTGGAAATAGATGCGGGTATTTCTTCTTCATCTGATCTTCACGCTCCCAGGTGAACTCGGGTCCTCTACGAGCATTCCATCGAACCTTAACAATTGGTATCTTGTTTTGCTTAAGTCTTTTAACCTCACGATCCATTATTTCGACGGGTTCTTCGATGAATTGAAGTTTTTCGTTGATTTGGATTTCATCTAACGGAATAGTGAGATCTTCTTTAGCAAAACATTTCTTCAAATTTGAGACGTGGAAAGTGTTATGTACAGCCGCGAGTTGTTGAGGTAACTCAAGTCGGTAAGCCACTGGTCCGACACGATCAATAATCTTGAATGGTCCAATATACCTTGGATTTAATTTCCCTCGTTTACCAAATCGAACAACGCCTTTCCAAGGTGCAACTTTAAGCATGACCATCTCTCCAATTTCAAATTCTATATCTTTTCTTTTAATGTCAGCGTAGCTCTTTTGTCGACTTTGGGCGGTTTTCAACCGTTGTTGAATTTGGATGATCTTCTCGGTAGTTTCTTGTATAATCTCCGGACCCGTAATCTGTCTATCCCCCACTTCACTCCAACAAATCGGAGACCTGCACTTTCTACCATAAAGTGCTTCAAACGGCGCCATCTCAATGCTTGAATGGTAGCTGTTGTTGTAGGAAAATTCTGCTAATGGTAGATGTCGATCCCAACTGTTTCCGAAATCAATAACACATGCTCGTAGCATGTCTTCAAGCGTTTGTATCGTCCTTTCGCTCTGCCCATCAGTTTGTGGATGATAGGCAGTACTCATGTCTAGACGAGTTCCTAATGCTTGCTGTAATGTCTGCCAGAATCTTGAAATAAATCTGCCATCCCTATCAGAGATAATAGAGATTGGTATTCCATGTCTGGAGATGACTTCCTTCAAATACAGTCGTGCTAACTTCTCCATCTTGTCATCTTCTCTTATTGGCAAGAAGTGTGCTGATTTGGTGAGACGATCAACTATTACCCAAATAGTATCAAAACCACTTGCAGTCCTTGGCAATTTAGTGATGAAATCCATGGTAATGTTTTCCCATTTCCATTCCGGGATTTCGGGTTGTTGAAGTAGACCTGATGGTTTCTGATGCTCAGCTTTGACCTTAGAACACGTCAAACATTCTCCTACGTATTTAGCAACATCGGCTTTCATACCCGGCCACCAAAAATGTTTCTTGAGATCCTTGTACATCTTCCCCGTTCCAGGATGTATTGAGTATCTGGTTTTATGAGCTTCTCTAAGTACCATTTCTCTCATATCTCCAAATTTTGGTACCCAAATACTTTCAGCCCTATACCGGGTTCCGTCTTCCCGAATATTAAGATGCTTCTCCGATCCTTTGGGTATTTCATCCTTTAAATTTCCCTCTTTTAAAACTCCTTGTTGCGCCTCCTTTATTTGAGTAGTAATGTTATTATGAATCATTATATTCATAGATTTTACTCGAATGGTTTCTCTGTCCTTCCTGCTCAAGGCATCGGCTACCACATTTGCCTTCCCCGGGTGGTAACGAATCTCAAAGTCGTAATCATTCAATAATTCAATCCACCTACGCTGCCTCATATTCAGTTGTTTCTGATTAAATATGTGTTGAAGACTTTTGTGGTCGGTATATATAATACTTTTGACCCCATATAAGTAGTGCCTCCAAGTCTTTAATGCAAAAACAACCGCGCCTAATTCCAAATCATGCGTCGTATAATTTTGTTCGTGAATCTTCAATTGTCTAGACGCATAAGCAATCACCTTCGTTCGTTGCATTAATACACAACCGAGACCTTGCTTTGATGCATCACAATAAATCACAAAATCATCATTCCCTTCAGGCAATGACAATATAGGTGCCGTAGTTAGCTTTTTCTTCAATAACTGAAACGCTTTCTCTTGTTCATCATTCCATTCAAATTTCTTCCCTTTATGCGTTAATGCAGTCAAGGGTTTTGCTATTCTGGAAAAGTCTTGGATGAACCTTCTGTAGTAACCAGCTAGTCCTAAAAACTGGCGTATGTGTTTCGGAGTTTTCGGGGTTTCCCACTTTTCAACAGTTTCTATCTTTGCCGGATCCACCTTAATACCTTCTTTGTTCACTATGTGACCGAGGAATTGAACTTCTTCCAACCAAAATGCACACTTTGAAAACTTAGCGTACAATTCTTCCTTCCTCAATACTTCTAACACCTTTCTCAAATGTTCACCGTGTTCTTGGTCATTCTTTGAGTAAATAAGTATGTCATCAATGAAAACAATGACAAACTTGTCAAGGTATGGTCCACACACTCGGTTCATAAGGTCCATGAACACAGCTGGTGCATTAGTTAAACCAAACGGCATGACCATAAACTCGTAATGACCGTAACGTGTTCTGAAAGCAGTCTTTGGAATATCATCTTCTTTCACCCGCATTTGATGATACCCGGAACGTAAGTCAATCTTTGAATAAACAGACGAGCCTTGTAGTTGATCAAATAAGTCGTCGATTCTCGGTAGTGGGTAGCGGTTCTTGATGGTAAGTTTGTTCAACTCTCGGTAGTCGATACACAACCTGAATGTACCATCTTTCTTCTTGACAAACAAAACAGGAGCTCCCCACGGTGATGTGCTTGGTCGAATGAAACCACGCTCTAAAAGTTCTTGTAATTGGCTTTGCAGTTCTTTCATCTCGCTGGGTGCGAGTCTGTAAGGAGCACGAGCTATTGGTGCAGCTCCTGGTACAAGATCTATTTGAAATTCAACGGATCGATGTGGGGGTAATCCCGGTAATTCTTTCGGAAATACATCGGGAAATTCTTTTGCAATGGGAACATCATTGATGCTCTTTTCTTCAGTTTGTACTTTCTCGACGTGTGCTAGAACAGCATAGCAACCTTTTCTTATTAGTTTTTGTGCCTTCAAATTACTAATAAGATGTAGCTTCGTGTTGCCCTTTTCTCCGTACACCATTAAGGGTTTTCCTTTTTCTCCTATAATGCGAATTGCATTTTTGTAACAAACGATCTCCGCTTTCACTTCTTTCAACCAGTCCATACCGATTATCACATCAAAACTCCCTAACTCTACTGGTATCAAATCAATCTTAAATGTTTCGCTAACCAGTTTAATTTCTCGATTCCGACATATATTATCTGCTGAAATTAATTTACCATTTGCTAATTCGAGTAAAAATTTACTATCCAAAGGCGTCAATGGACAACTTAATTTAGCACAAAAATCTCTACTCATATAGCTTCTATCCGCACCCGAATCAAATAAAACGTAAGCAGATTTATTGTCAATAAGAAACGTACCCGTAACAAGCTCCGGGTCTTCCTGTGCCTCTGCCGCATTAATATTGAAAACTCTTCCACGGCCTTGTCCATTCGTGTTCTCCTGGTTCGGGCAATTTCTAATAATGTGGCCCGGTTTTCCAAATTTATAACAAACTACATTGGCATAACTTGCTCCGACACTACTTGCTCCGCCATTACTCGTTCCGACACCATTTGTTCCTTTCGTTCTATTAACCCCTGGTCCGTAGACCTCACACTTCGCCGCGCTATGACCATTTCTTTTACACTTGTTGCAAAATTTGGTGCAGAACCCCGAGTGATTCTTTTCACACCTTTGGCATAGCTGCTTCTGATTGTTGTTGTTGTTGCGGTTATTATTGTTGTTGGGATGATTGTTGTAGTTGCTGTTGTTGTTGTTGTTGTTGTTGTTGTTGTTGGGCCGTTTGTTGTAGTTGCGATTGATGTTGCGATTGTTGGGATAATTGTTGCGATTATTGTTGTAATTGCTGTTGTTGTTGTATTGGTGATTCTTATCACCGTTTTCCTCCCACTTTCTTTTGACTTGCTTCACATTGGCCTCTTCAGCAGTCTGTTCTTTAATTCTTTCTTCAATTTGGTTCACGAGTTTGTGAGCCATTCTACATGCCTGTTGTATGGAGGCGGGCTCGTGTGAACTTATATCTTCTTGGATTCTTTCCGGTAATCCTTTCACAAACGCGTCGATCTTCTCTTCCTCATCTTCGAATGCTCCCGGACACAATAAGCACAATTCTGTGAATCGTCTTTCGTACGTGGTAATATCAAATCCTTGGGTTCGTAACCCTCTAAGTTCTGTCTTGAGCTTATTGACCTCGGTTCTGAGACGGTACTTCTCGTTCATCAAGTGCTTGAATGCTGACCACGGTAGTGCGTACGCATCATCTTGTCCCACTTGCTCTAGATAGGTATTCCACCATGTTAACGCAGAACCTGTGAAGGTATGCGTAGCGTACTTCACTTTGTCCTCTTCAGTACACTTACTTATGGCAAACACCGATTCAACCTTCTCGGTCCACCGTTTCAATCCGATCGGTCCTTCGGTTCCATCAAATTCCAAAGGTTTGCAGGCAGTGAATTCTTTGTAGGTGCATCCTACACGATTTCCTGTACTGCTAGATCCAAGGTTATTGTTGGTATGTAGCGCAGCCTGTACTGCGGCTATGTTTGAAGCTAGAAAAGTACGGAATTCCTCTTCATTCATATTCACGGTGTGTCGAGTAGTCGGTGCCATTTCCTTCAAAATAGTTAAATGGAACAAGTTAATCATACAGAATATTAAGAGTAGTTAATAGTATTTCGTAGCATAATATGAACTCATTTATAAAAGCTTTTTCTTCATATTAGCGTTTTATAAGTTTAAATTCGGGTAGTACCTACCCGTTAAGTTCATACTTAGTAGCTAATATACAATTCAACTACTACAATTCTATATGAAAAACTGATTATAATAATATTTCGCGTTCAAACTTTTATACAATATTTTACAAACTTACAATACCGCTTATTTTACATAAAGCATGAAATATAGCACACAATAACTTTGATACAAGATAGTTGTGAAGACAATTCTAGCTAGTACACAAGTCGTTCAGCAAAGGCAATAAAGACACGTAATTCATACGTCCAGAAACAAGTCATGCATTCTGGTTTTACTAGGACTACTTCCCATCCTTGGTCTTGTGCAACATAACCGTTATGGCCATTGATAAGACAGCGTGTTGTAACGTCATCAAAGGGACGAGGGTTACGTAATGTCCAACAGTCCCGTAATAATCTAAAAACCTCATTTCTTACCCCAATTACCGACTCCGCCACTTGTGGAAACGTTTTGTTTAATAGTTGTAGCCCGATGTTCTTGTTCTCACTTTGGTGAGAAGCGAACATTACTAATCCGTAAGCATAACATGCTTCTTTATGTTGCATGTTAGCCGCTTTTTCTAAATCACGAAGTCCAATATTCGGATATATTGAGTCAAAATAATTTCTTAACCCGTTGCGTAAAATAGCATTTGGGTTCCCCGCAATATATGCGTCAAAGTAAACACATCGTAACTTATGGGTTTCCCAATGTGATATCCCCCATCTTTCAAACGAAAGTCTCTTATAAACCAAGACATTCTTGGAACGTTCTTCGAATGTCTTACAAACTGATCTCGCCTTAAATAGTTGTGCCGAGGAATTCTGGCCGACTCTAGACAAGATTTCATCAATCATGTCTCCGGGTAGGTCTCTTAAAATATTGGGTTGTCTATCCATTTTGTGTTTTTAAACTGTAAAATAGACAAGAGTTAGATTCATAAAAAAATACTTATTAATACAAGCAATTTTTACATATATCATAAAGCATAAGAACACTATATTACATATATTACACCACACGAATACAACTATCTTATTCCGACTCGCTCGTTTCTTCTTCTTCGGTTTTGGTTCGTTTTGCCAAGTTTCTAGGGATATATGATGTTCCCCTAATACGAGCCGTCGTTGTCCACATTGGTTTAGAAAAACCTGGTGGTTTAGAGGTTCCCGGGTCATTGTTACAACTTAAGGACTTCGGGCGTTGACGATACATATAAAGTTCATCGGGGTTGGAATTAGATTTCTCTATTTTTATGCCCTTTCCCTTATTATTTTCTTTTGCCTTTTTAAATTCAGTTGGGGTAATTTCTATAACATCATCGGAATTCTCGACGGAATCCGATTCATCGGAGAATTGGTAATCCTCCCAATATTTTGCTTCCTTGGCGGAAACACCATTGACCATAATTAACCTTGGTCGGTTGGTTGAGGATTTTCTTTTACTTAACCGTTTTATTATTTCCCCCACCGGTTCCATTTCTTCATCCGGTTCCGATTCTTCTTCCGGTTCCGATTCTTCTTCCGGTTCCGACTCTTCTTCCGGTTCCTCTTCGGGAACTTGTGAATCAGTCCACGAATCATTCCAATTTACATTTGACTCTTCATTATTATTAGGTGAGTCAATGGAACTTGTTCTAGAGGTAGACATCTATCACATAATATCAAACACGTTAAGAGATTAATATATCACATAATATTCATATGTTAAAAATATATAGTTTCCAACAAAAATGTTAAGCAATCATTTTTAAAGAAAACACGGTCGAAGTCCAGACTCACTAATGCATCCTAACAAACTCGATAAGACACACTAATGCAAATTTTCTGGTTCTCTAAGACCAACGCTCGGATACCAACTGAAATGTCCCGTTCTTATTGATTAAAAACGTTCCATATTAATTGATTTTGTTGCGAGGTTTTGACCTCTATATGAGACGTTTTTCAAAGACTGCATTCATTTTTAAACAAACCATAACCTTTATTTCATCAATAAAGGTTTAAAAAGCTTTACGTAGATTATCAAATAATGATAATCTAAAATATCCTGTTTACACACGACCATTACATAATGGTTTACAATACAAATATGTTACAACAAAATAAGTTTCTTGAATGCAGTTTTTACACAATATCATACAAGCATGGACTCCAAATCTTGTCCTTATTTAAGTATGCGACAGCGGAAGCTCTTAATAATCACCTGAGAATAAACATGCTTAAAACATCAACAAAAATGTTGGTGAGTTATAGGTTTTACCTATATATATCAAATCGTAACAATAGACCACAAGATTTCATATTTCAATACACATCCCATACATAGAGATAAAAATCATTCATATGGTGAACACCTGGTAACCGACAATAACAAGATGCATATATAAGAATATCCCCATCATTCCGGGACACCCTTCGGATATGATATAAATTTCGAAGTACTAAAGCATCCGGTACTTTGGATGGGGTTTGTTAGGCCCAATAGATCTATCTTTAGGATTCGCGTCAATTAGGGTGTCTGTTCCCTAATTCTTAGATTACCAGACTTAATAAAAAGGGGCATATTCGATTTCGATAATTCAACCATAGAATGTAGTTTCACGTACTTGTGTCTATTTTGTAAATCATTTATAAAACCTGCATGTATTCTCATCCCAAAAATATTAGATTTTAAAAGTGGGACTATAACTCACTTTCACAGATTTTTACTTCGTCGGGAAGTAAGACTTGGCCACTGTTGATTCACGAACCTATAACAATATATACATATATATTAAAGTATGTTCAAAATATATTTACAACACTTTTAATATATTTTGATGTTTTAAGTTTATTAAGTCAGCTGTCCTCGTTAGTAACCTATAACTAGTTGTCCACAGTTAGATGTACAGAAATAATTCAATAAATATTATCTTGAATCAATCCACGACCCAGTGTATACGTATCTCAGTATTGATCACAACTCAAACTATATATATTTTGGAATCAACCTCAACCCTGTATAGCTAACTCCAACATTCACATATAGAGTGTCTATGGTTGTTCCGAAATATATATAGATGTGTCGACATGATAGGTCGAAACATTGTATACGTGTCTATGGTATCTCAAGATTACATAATATACAGTACAAGTTGATTAAGTTATGGTTGGAATAGATTTGTTACCAATTTTCACGTAGCTAAAATGAGAAAAATTATCCAATCTTGTTTTACCCATAACTTCTTCATTTTAAATCCGTTTTGAGTGAATCAAATTGCTATGGTTTCATATTGAACTCTATTTTATGAATCTAAACAGAAAAAGTATAGGTTTATAGTCGGAAAAATAAGTTACAAGTCGTTTTTGTAAAGGTAGTCATTTCAGTCGAAAGAACGACGTCTAGATGACCATTTTAGAAAACATACTTCCACTTTGAGTTTAACCATAATTTTTGGATATAGTTTCATGTTCATAATAAAAATCATTTTCTCAGAATAACAACTTTTAAATCAAAGTTTATCATAGTTTTTAATTAACTAACCCAAAACAGCCCGCGGTGTTACTACGACGGCGTAAATCCGGTTTTACGGTGTTTTTCGTGTTTCCAGGTTTTAAATCATTAAGTTAGCATATCATATAGATATAGAACATGTGTTTAGTTGATTTTAAAAGTCAAGTTAGAAGGATTAACTTTTGTTTGCGAACAAGTTTAGAATTAACTAAACTATGTTCTAGTGATTACAAGTTTAAACCTTCGAATAAGATAGCTTTATATGTATGAATCGAATGATGTTATGAACATCATTACTACCTTAAGTTCCTTGGATGAACCTACTGGAAAAGAGAAAAATGGATCTAGCTTCAATGGATCCTTGGATGGCTCAAAGTTCTTGAAGCAAAATCATGACACGAAAACAAGTTCAAGTAAGATCATCACTTGAAATAAGATTGTTATAGTTATAGAAATTGAACCAAAGTTTGAATATGATTATTACCTTGTATTAGAATGATAACCTACTGTAAGAAACAAAGATTTCTTGAGGTTGGATGATCACCTTACAAGATTGGAAGTGAGCTAGCAAACTTGAAAGTATTCTTGATTTTATGAAACTAGAACTTTTGGAATTTATAAAGAACACTTAGAACTTGAAGATAGAACTTGAGAGAGATCAATTAGATGAAGAAAATTGAAGAATGAAAGTGTTTGTATGTGTTTTTGGTCATTGGTGTATGGATTAGATATAAAGGATATGTAATTTTGTTTTCATGTAAATAAGTCATGAATGATTACTCATATTTTTGTAATTTTATGAGATATTTCATGCTAGTTGCCAAATGATGGTTCCCACATGTGTTAGGTGACTCACATGGGCTGCTAAGAGCTGATCATTGGAGTGTATATACCAATAGTACATACATCTAAAAGCTGTGTATTGTACGAGTACGAATACGGGTGCATACGAGTAGAATTGTTGATGAAACTGAACGAGGATGTAATTGTAAGCATTTTTGTTAAGTAGAAGTATTTTGATAAGTGTATTGAAGTCTTTCAAAAGTGTATAAATACATATTAAAACACTACATGTATATACATTTTAACTGAGTCGTTAAGTCATCGTTAGTCGTTACATGTAAGTGTTGTTTTGAAACCTTTAGGTTAACGATCTTGTTAAATGTTGTTAACCCAATGTTTATAATATCAAATGAGATTTTAAATTATTATATTATCATGATATTATCATGTATGAATATCTCTTAATATGATATATATACATTAAATGTCTTTACAATGATAATCGTTACATATATGTCTCGTTTAAAAATCATTAAGTTAGTAGTCTTGTTTTTACATATGTAGTTCATTGTTAATATACTTAATGATATGTTTAATTATCATAGTATCATATTAACTATATATATATCCATATATATGTCATCATATAGTTTTTACAAGTTTTAACGTTCGTGAATCACCGGTCAACTTGGGTGGTCAATTGTCTATATGAAACATATTTCAATTAATCAAGTCTTAACAAGTTTGATTGCTTAACATTTTGGAAACATTTAATCATGTAAATATCAATCTCAATTAATATATATAAACATGGAAAAGTTCGGGTCACTACAAACGCAGTACCTGTGAAGGTATGCGTAGCGTACTTAACTTTGTCCTCTTCAGTACACTTACTTATGGCAAACACCGATTCGACTTTCTCAGTCCACCGTTTCAATCCAATTGTGTGACGATCGCTCTAAATCTATATGGACGAATACGTCATTCATCGATTTCATTGCGAGGTATTTGACCTCTATATGATATGTTTTATAAACATTGCATTCTTTTGAAAAGGTATACCATAAATGAATATTTAAATCAAAGGTTTTTGATATCTGATGATTTCTACATATAGACAATCACCGTAAATAATAGTTTACAATAGTACTTCCGTTGACAATGCAGTCAAAATAAGATACATGGTGATGATTTGGTGAATGCAACGTTTCCTTGAAAAAAATATGCCATGTAAGACTCCATGCACATAGCTTGTATAACATATAAGAAAACAGCGGAAGACTTCTAGGGAACATGAGAATAAACATGCTAACAAGTGTCAACACAAAGGTTGGTGAGTTCATAGTATTAATGTTTTGCATAATCTGTACGTAAAGGTAGATCACAAGATTTTAGTTGTTTCATCTAGAAACGTTTATCAAAATATTCTACAAGATTGAGCACCCTGGTAACTAAACTTAACGAATATATAATTTATACCCTTTGTATAATCATCTTAATAATACACGCAAACCAACGTGTACGCTTCTCAAATAGCATACGTCCGTTAAAAGCCTAGTGCTCTAGCTCGGACGGGGATATCAAGCCCTATGGATCCATATACTACTACTCGCGCCCACCAGTTCTTATAACCAGCAGTTACTAGTTACCAAAGCTAAGGGATTTTCGGTTCAAACTCAGTGTAGAATTAAGTATGTACTTGTGTCCATTGCATTTAAAATAAATTGCATGTATTCTCAGCCCAAAATATGTAAAGCATTTAAAAAGGGATCTATAAACTCACCTTAGCAGCATATAAAGTTGTTCATCGTAATGTGACTGAAACTCGGAATATCAAATAACCGTAGATCTCAACCTAGAGAATGTGACAACCCGGAAATTTCCAACCAAATTTAAACTTTAATCTTTATATGATTCCGACACGATAAGCAATATTTGTTAAGTTAAATTTCAAGAATTTTAAACTATGTTCATACATTCATTCAACCTCGACCAAGTTCCAACGATTCACGAACCATTAAACGAATATGATTATATATGTATATGTGTATATATATTATAACTTGAAACGTAAACAAAATATTAGATTAAATACTTTATATGATTGTATCTGTTTCAAAATGTTTATCAATAGAATTAGAAGATAAGATCAAATGATTGAATTATCAGATATATTAAATTATGATTACAAGTCTCTGTTGAAAGGCCCACGTTGATTTGAGAAATCTTTTCATTTTAACAATATTCGGAAAATGGTAAAGTGATTTATAAATATGAACAAATTGTCAATCATTGAGAACTAGACAAAGGATAGTGGAAGATTGAATCTCATAAAGACTCGATTGATCTATTTAGTTTCAAACGTACAAAAACGTTTTCAGTTTAAAAAGAACTTTATTATTAAAACGTATATAACTTTTATAAATATTTAGAACCACTTTTGACAACTCATTACTTAACTAGTATGATAAAGATAACGATATTTATATTTTATTTTATTAAATATATATAACGATTTAAATTAATATTATATATATTTATACGCGTATTATACGTACATAGTTTTATACTTTTACTATACTTAAACTTTACCTTTACTTTATTTTTACTTTACTTTAACTTTAATAATTCATACTTTAATAATTCACTTTAATAATTCATACTTTAATAATTCACTTTAATAATTCATACTTTAATAATTCACTTTAATAATTCAAAAATCTATTATAAATAGAACTCAATAGGTTTCATTATTTCATAGAAACTTGAAAATAGTTTTCTCTAAACTCTCTCAATCGATTTACATATATATATTTACTCCGTATTATCTCAAGATATTATTAGTATACATAAAATATTACGACGGAGTGCTGTCCGAGTGATTTCGAAGTTGTTTTTTCGAGTGGGATAGGATTAAGGAAATGATGGGTTATAGCTATGGAGGTGATTGAGTATGGTTCATGGGTATGCTCGTGAGGTCAATATAGTGTTTATCATCTCCGTTGCGTTTACGTACCTTTCCTGCAATATTGAATCTCAATATTGATATGTGAGTACTCATAATTTAATTTTTACATACTAATAGTGGATCCCTGACTAGTGCTCGAGTATATACGATTATGCATGCTTGTACTTTTGATATTGCCATTAGATAGGTTATGTTGATTCCTGAATTAGTTACATATACGATTGAGATAAGGTATAAGATATGCATGTCGTTGGAAAGCTAGCGAAAAATAGTTGAATTTTGGTTTAAGAATCACTTGAATCCAAGTAACGGTTAGAAAGTTATGAAATAAACAAATTGCATAATTAATTTCGTAATTAAAATTGCTGATAATAATTAGTGAACTAATTTTCTGGGTTATAAAAAGTGGTTATTTGGATTCTACTCGTCGAGTAGATGAATTTTCATATAAAGCACGTCTCGTTTCGTTGAACGGTTGTCAAGTTATGGACAAAAGAAGTTTTGCAAATTTTGATGAAATGTCGAAATGGGAACTGAAATTCTCGATGATCTGCGTTGTTTCATATATAAAAAAAATACCACTGAATTCTTTGCTGAAAGTTCTAACAAACGACTCTGGCCGTTTGTCAATTCGAGTCTCGACGATTTTTCTAAAAATCATCAAAGTTGACGGTTTGGTCACATTTTAAAATTCTAAAAAGAGCTGAAACTTTTTTATTTAAAAATGTCAGTTTTGTATCAGTTGTCATGGTCGGCCTGATATGTGTTTACTCTTGCCAAAAATCATGTTATATCTTTGTGGTAACGAGAATTTGCAGGCTTTGACCGTTTGTCAATACGAGTTTTAAGGAATTTTCTAAAAATCTCCAAGGTAGGCTACTCGGTCACTTTTGTAAATTTATTAAAGCTGAAAAATTAACTTTGAAACGCCGAAAACGCGTTGGCAACTACGAGTTGTCTAGGTTTAGTTTACTTTTGTAATATTTATGCTTAATCTTTTTGGTAATGTGTAACTTTTATCTTTGGCCGTTTATCAATCGGAGTTCCGATAATTTTTCTAAAAATAGCTGAAGTGGCCCGTTTAGTCATGTTTGACCGAAAATTATTTTTGTATAAGTTATTATATATTTGCATGCGACCTCAGTTTTACTTTGACCTTTGACTTTTGACTTTAACCTTTGACTTTTGACTTTGAACTTTGACTTTTCCTGTTAACTTTTCAGTTAACTTTTTGTGTTGATTTTCTCTAAAAAAAAAAAAAAACCTAAAATACTATTTTGTGATTATGAAACCATTTGTGTTACGTTGTTTCACACGTCACCTTTTACTAGAATCTTAATTGAGCATGAGTAATATAACATGTTACTATACTGTAGAGTCAGACTCGAGCTATAGGATAGGATTACACTATGACCTGACCTAAATTGCTATACAAATATTGACCAACATATAAATATATATAATTAATATAGATTCGTGAATTCGAGGCCAACCTTGCACTTGTTCAATGACGTTATATGTATTTTTACTACAAAATACAGTATGGTGAGTTTCATTTGCCTTTTTACCCTTTATATTTTTGGGACTGAGAATACATGCGCTTTTATAAATGTTTGACGAAATAGACACAAGTAATTGAAACTACATTCTATGGTTGAATTATCGAAATCGAATATGCCCCTTTTTATTAAAGTCTGGTAATCTAAGAATTAGGGAACAGACACCCTAATTGACGCGAATCCTAAAGATAGATCTATTGGGCCTAACAAACCCCATCCAAAGTACCGGATGCTTTAGTACTTCGAAATTTATATCATGTCCGAAGGAGGATCCCGGAATGATAGGGGATATTCTTATATGCATATTGTTAATGTCGGTTACCAGGTGTTCACCATATGAATGATTATTTTTGTCTCTATGCATGGGACGTATATTTATGAGAACTGGAAATGAAATTCTTGTGGTCTATTAAAATGATGGAAATAAATGATTATGATAAACTAATGAACTCACCAACCTTTTGGTTGACACTTTAAAGCATGTTTATTCTCAGGTGTTAAAGAAATCTTCCGCTGTGCATTTGCTCATTTTAAAAATATTACTTGGAGTCTTTAATAGCATATTTCGAAGAACGTTGCATTCGAGTCATTGAGTTCATCAAAGATTATTATTAAATCAATTTATAGTTGGATAGTGGATATTATGAAATGGTATGCATGCCTGTCAATTTTTTATATAAAGAAAGATTGTCTTTTAAAAACGAATGCAATGTTTGTAAAATGTATCATATAGAGGTCAAATACCTCGCAATGTAATCAACTATTTTGAATCGTTTATAATGTATATGAACGGGTCCTTTCAGTTGGTATCAGAGCGGTGGTCTTAGCGAACCAGGTCTGCATTAGTGTGTCTAACAGATAAGTCGATATGATGCATTAGTGAGTCTGGACTTCGACCGTGTCTGCACGTCAATAGTTTTGCTTATCATTTTGTGTCAAAAATTAACTACTTATCATCCTCAGGAAATTACCTGCTTATCATTTTTAGTCTAAGACACGTCTTGCTGCATTGATTGCATGAATAGTGTATAGACAAAAATTCATATCTTAGCGTATCTGCTAAATCATATCTTATCGTATCTATTACTGTAAACGTTGCCTGATATATCCCGTAAATTCCTTCGTAATTTACGGAATTTTTTGTTCTATATATATGGATATTCTATGTAATTAGAATACCATCCTATAACCGAAAATCATTTCATATCGAAAAAAAAAATCCTTATTCAATCGTACGAAATGGAATTCATCATTAATTCAAGTTCCTCGGATTTCAAAATGGAATCCCACTCCAGCTCCGAAAGCAGTGTGACCGGAATAGATCAACCAATCAGTCATCACCTATTCTGGATGAATTGGGGATGGGTTCGTAGCCTCCTCAATCATTGGAGACAAGAAGAAGGTGATCCCTTCCATCCACCACATTGCCCTCTTGATGAAGAACCTGAAGCACTTACCGGCGAACCTGTTCGAAACACCATTTTCTCGCTCATTTCCAGAGTATCTCATCACGATTATATATTACATCAAATTTTAGATTTTATTTATCCGCTCGTCCGAACCGACAATCACCCCGGTGTAATAGAAGAAGTCAACGAGCTTCGCGCTCGGGTAGTGGCTTTGGAGAATATGGTGCAGAGATTACAAACACCAGCAGCAGCATCAGCAGCATAACCAGTAACACCATCATCAACGCCAATAGTACCATTACCACCCCAACCACAACCACGTCGTAAACCTCAACTTTACACTCTGTACCACGTGCACCAATGTCATACGCCCTATAGATACCAAGGAATACCAACAACAATAACCGACGAAGTATTAATTCATAACTTCATTGGAGAAACATTCCGCGCAGATTATGTAATCTCTAAAGTCTTAGAGATTATCTAATCTAGCCCTAACCATAAATCAGTTAAGCGAACCAAAATGATAGAAGGAAGAGTAGAAACCCTGACAAAAATGGTGTGTGATTAACAAGCTAAACTTGTTTTACCAACAGCATCAACAGTACTGTCAGCGTCACCAGCATCATCAGTACAGTCAACATCAGAATCAACAACACCTATAACATCACAAACTCCGTCAGCTCAAGAATCACTATAGACATCATTACGAATCAATAACCCGTATATTGTATCAACGAGTTATGAAGAATTAACTCATTCCCTTTGAAGAAATTATATGTATATTTTATATATTTTGAAATAAAAATAAATCTTTCCGTGCTAAGCTATTGTGTGTGAATCTTAACTACTCGGTTAATTCATATTACAAATATGCAATAATGTACGTCCTTCGGCCGCAACTTAACCAGCGTTAACTACAATCTCTGTCGCAATTCAACAAATTCCAATTCATAATAAATCAAGTATATATTTGATTTTACACTTTCATCATCGATGTACCCGAAACTTTTCAGATAACATCATTCGTACTTTGCGAAATTCACAAGAATTCCACGAACCGAACATCATACATCAACAAATAACGAAGTATTGATTCATAATTTCAATGTCATTAAAGAAATACTGCGTAAAAGTTATGTACTTTTTAAAGCCTCTAGGGATTATTCAATTCTAGTTTCAACCGTAAATCAAATGAGTTTAATTTAACATTAACTCATTAAATCTATGTTACATCTGAAGAAAATATACATATATATATTTTCATAAAGACTGTAATAAAATTCTTTTGTACAAAATATTAATTGTGAAATTTTTTTAACGGGTAGGTAATACCCGAGAGATATATAAATTCACAATTAATATATTACATTCTTCGAATCTGATTCAGCAAATCATCCATTATACTCCCTACTTTCACAACAATATACATTCTTTTATAGAAATCAAAACAACCATACTCATTCAAAATTTAATTACATATTCTTTAACGCCTTGATTCGAGTAAAAAAATTTTTTTTTTTTTTTTTTTTTTTTTTTTTTTTTTTTTTGAAAAGTTAAGTCACTGGCCGGGCAAGGCTTATGCCGCGGCGCGGCAAGCCTTGTCGCGGCGCGACACAACACAGGAAATTTTAGACTCCTTAACCTTGCTTCTGTTCTCAACTTCAGTTATATGCCGCGGCGCGGACCCCTTTGCCGCGGCGCGACATAACCCTAATCCGGGTGCCTGACCTGCAACATTGTACTTTAACCAACTTTTGCACGTTCCATCATTCTCAAACACATTTAAAACAACCAAATTCATACACAAACTTAAGATTCAGTTTCTAACATCGTATACCATCTAATAACAACATTTAGACATCAAACGTGTTTTCATGAAACAAAACCATCATTTGGTCCCAAATTCAATAATGACAAACATGACACTTCAAATACATGGCGTTTGATAAGCGGTAACCATAGAGCGTGATTACAAAAGGGACTTGCAATACCACTTACTCTAATGCCAATGCTCCTCGAGTGCTTCACACGGGTTCCTTACCTTCACGATGGACTTTAGTACCTAAAACATAAAACATCATGGGGGTAAGCTTTTACACTTAGTGAGTTATAGGAAAGCAATAAACATAGAACATAAACATAAATCATTTGGGCATAATCGAAACACTTATCCTTCAACCCTTAGGTTACTTGCATGCTTTCGGATCCGATCATTCATACCATAGACATGACTTACTAGGCCGAACCTAGTAATCATGTCTAAGCTAACCATAGACATACTAAATATGCCTAAGCTATCATCATCTCATACTTAGACACCCAAAGTGTCTAAGCTAACACGAACCATAGGCAAGATTACTAGCAATGTGATAACCTTGCCTAAGCTAAACATCAACCATAGATACAACTATTGAGCTAACCCAATAGTTCTATCTAAGCTACATAACTAGTGCACTTAGTCGTTACCCTCTTGCACGGATGCAATCCGAGAACACTAAGCCACTCTTGACCCGCCCATATTACCCCCTATAAACTCACCTTGTTTAAATGGATTTCCTTGATCACTTGCGACCTCTTTTCCTTGATTAGCACCTATATATGAGCTAATCTCATTAATCACATAACTAAATCAAAATCATAACTTTCTTGGATCATTACATCATTTATGCTTACTCATACACTCAACCCCCTAATCACAACATACATACATACACACATACTTTCTAACCTTGAACTCATCTTTTCTAAAACAAGCATGTTACCAATCAAACATCACCTTTTAATCATGTACATTACTAACTCATCACTTTTAGCTTTATCATGCAACTTTTCCTTTAATCCTTTCATTAAACATCAAATGTGCATAGTAATTCAATTTCATTACTAACACCATTAACTTGTCAAATTATCAATTTCTATAATCTACAACAATTACCATAGTTCATACATGAACATCCTTCATCACAATTTCTAGCTAGAACACATAATCATCTCTTTGAGACATTTTAACAAACACTTGGTGTGCATGACTAGAAATCTAACTAGAACATCATCATTCTCACCATAATCATGCCATACATCTATAATGCAAGTTCATACATGTAATTACTTCCAAAATCATCAACAAATCCATTCTAACTCAAACAATTGTGCACAACTCAACAAATAGCAACTTTCTTAAGCATAATCTCATCATTAACATACAATGCAAGCAATAATTAGACACAAAATTCATACCTTGTCTTTTAGAGTTTAAGAATCCTAATTGTGCACAAAGAGAGTGAAATTGGAAGATTAAAGCTTGCTAGAGTGATTAAGGTGTGTTAGATTTCACAAATCTTCAATTGCATGCTCTTAATTTCACAAAATGGTGAATCTCTCCTTCTCCTCTACCCAAGTCGACACACACACAGTAGCAGGAGGATTCTCTGTATTTTTGCACTCATAGTCTAATTTCCAGCTTTTTGATTCTTTTTATTAAAATAACTTTGGCCTATTGACACTTTCTACCCTCCCCACCACAACTCTAGTTAGGGAAGTCCTTAATCTTAACTTTTCACCCTTAGTCCTTCCTAACTTAACCAATAAACTTAACTTTCATCCATTAACATAAAATGACTTTTACCATTTAATTTCTTAGCAGTAATAATTTACATAAAATAATACCTTAAATATTTGGGATGTTACAACTCTCCCCCTCTTGGATCGTTCGCGTCCTCGCGAACCATTCTTGATGCAACGATGGATAATACTTCATGAGCCATTCTTCGGGTTCCCATGTACATTCGGAACCTTTTCTAAATTGCCATAATACCTTCAACAATATAACCGATTTATTTCTCAAGTGCTTAACCTTTTGATCCAAAATCTTTATCGGCTTCTCCGCATATCTTAACTTATTATCGACCTCAATTTCATTCAAAGGAACATAGGTTGAATCATCCGCCAAACACTTTCTCAATTGCGACACGTGAAACGTGTCATGTATATTACTCAATTCATCGGGTAAAGCCAAACGGTAGGCTACCTTCCCAACTTTCGCCACTATCTCAAATGGTCCCACGAACCTTGGACCCAATTTTCCCCTCTTTCTAAAACGGATAATGCCTTTCCATGGAGAAACTTTTAGCATCACTTTATCACCTACTTGAAATCCTATCGGCTTTCTCCTCTTATCAACATATGACTTTTGTCGATCTTGTGCCGCCTTCATTCTTTCACGAATTTGATCAATCATCTCGGTGGTTTGTTGCACTATTTCCGTGCTTCCCAATTCTCGTTGACCTACCTCGCCCCAACAAATCGGGGTTCTACACCTCCTTCCATACAACATCTCATATGGTGCCATTCCAATCGTAGAGTGATAACTATTGTTATATGAAAATTCAACTAAAGGTAAATGAGTATCCCAACTCCCACCAAAATCGATGATACATGCTCTTAACATATCTTCAAGAGTTTGTATAGTCCTTTCACTTTGACCATCCGTTTGCGGGTGAAACGCGGTACTTATGTGTAACTTAGTACCCATTTCCTCTTGAAATTTCCTCCAATATCGAGATGTGAATCGAGTGTCTCGATCCGAAACTATGGAAACCGGCACTCCATGCCTTGCAACAACTTCTTTCATATATAACTTAGACATTGCTTCCGAGGACGAAGCTTCTCTTATTGCCAAAAACAATGCACTCTTAGTCAATCTATCAACAATAACCCAAATCGCATCGTGTTGTCTAGGGGTCTTAGGTAACTTTGTCACCAAATCCATCGTAATATGCTCCCATTTCCAAACCGGTACCTCTAAAGGTTGCATCTTACCGTAAGGCATTTGATGATCGGCCTTCACTTGAAGACAAGTAAGACACTTGTGCACATACTTAACTATATCCCTTTTCATTCCCGGCCACCAATAGTCTTTCCTTAAATCTCTATACATCTTCGTAGCACCGGGGTGAATCGAATACTTAGACTTGTGAGCTAAGTCAAGGAGCTCACTTCTAACACCACTTTGCAAAGGTACCCAAATTCTCCCATATCTAAGCCTTAAACCACGAGAATCCACTATAAAATCATTAACTTGCCCCTTGATCCTTTCCTTTCTCACGTTCTCGGGCGATAATGCTTCACCTTGTGCATCACGAATATCATCAAGTATTTGAGGTGCTATTACCATAGCCAAACTTGTTATCTTAATCGGTTGATGACTCGACTTCCTACTAAGAGCATCCGCCACCACGTTCGCTTTTCCGGGGTGATATAAGATCTCACAATCATAATCTTTCACTAAATCAAGACCCCTCCTTTGTCTATCGTTCAAATCCCTTTGATCAAACAAATACTTTAAGTTCTTATGATCGGTATAAATGGAAAACTTAACACCATAAAGATAATGACGCCAAATCTTTAAAGCAAAAACTACGGCCGTCAATTCTAGATCATGTGTGGGATAACGTTTCTCGTGTTCCTTCAATTGTCGGGAAGCGTATGCTATGACCTTCCCATTTTGCATCAATACACACCCTAAGCCTTTCTTAGAAGCATCACAATAAACCGTCATGTTCTCATTTCCTTCCGGTAAAACCAATATAGGAGCTTGAACAAGCTTCTCCTTAAGGAGTTGAAACGCTTGTTCCTGCTTTTCTTCCCATTTCCATGGCACACTTTTCCGAGTCAACTTAGTGAGTGGGGTGGCTATTCTCGAGAAATCTTGTATAAACCGTCGATAATACCCCGCTAAGCCTAGAAAACTCCTAACCTCGGTAGGATTCGTAGGTGGTTCCCATCTCATAATTGCCTCTATTTTAACCGGATCAACACAAATACCCTTCTTGTTAATGACATGACCCAAAAATTGAACTTCACGAAGCCAAAACTCACACTTAGAGAACTTAGCAAACAATCTTTCTCTTCTTAAAGTCTCTAATACTTGTCTTAAATGTACCGTATGTTCCTCTTCACTCTTAGAATATACCAAAATGTCATCAATGAACACAATTACATACCTATCAAGCATCGGTCGACAAACTCTATTCATCAAATCCATAAACGCGGCCGGAGCATTTGTTAATCCAAACGGCATAACCACAAACTCATAATGACCATACCTTGTTCGAAAAGCCGTTTTAGGGACATCTTCTTCCCTCACCTTTAATTGATGGTAACCCGACCTTAAATCTATCTTTGAAAAGAAACTTGCACCTTGTAATTGATCAAACAAGTCGTCTATCCTTGGCAACGGATACTTATTCTTAATCGTGACTTTATTCAATTCTCGATAATCAATACACATTCTCATAGTTCCATCCTTCTTTTTCACAAATAAAACCGGAGCTCCCCAAGGTGAGCTACTAGGACGTATAAAACCTTTATCTATCAAATCTTGCAATTGAGTCATCATCTCTCTCATTTCCGATGGGGCTAATCGATATGGAGCTTTGGCAATTGGCGTGGCCCCGGGTATCAAATCTATTCTAAACTCTACCTCACGCTCGGGAGGTACACCGGGCAATTCACTTGGAAACACATCCGGAAACTCGTTAACTATCGGTACATCATCTAAATCAACAATCTTTTTCGAATTATCCACAACATGTGCCAAAAACGCACAACGCCCGTGAGACAAAAACCTTTTAGCCTTAGCATACGTGCATATAGGAATAGCACGCTTAGCTCTTTCCCCATAAATCCATATAACCTTCCCACTAGGTGATTGAACTAACACAATTTTCTTACGACACAAAATTATTCCTTCATTGTCGTCTAGCCAATCCATGCCCACTATTACTTGAAATTCCCCCATATGCATGGGTATTAAATCAATGACAAACTTTTCATCATCCAAAATAATTTCACACCCCTTAATGATACTATACACCATCACAGTCTTATTATCCGCTATTTCAACCTCTAATGGGTGTTCTAACATACTTGGGGTCATATTAAAATGCTTACAAAAAGAATATGATACAAACGACCGCGTAGCACCGGAATCAAACAAAACATGCGCAGGTAAAGAGTTTACAATAAAGGTACCTGACACCACATTTTGGGACTCCTTCGCTTCGAGTGCGGTAATCTGATGAGCTCGGGCCCTTGGTCGGCTATCACTAGTCTTCGGTTCCGTCTTAACCTCTTTCTTAACACTACCACTAGCTAAATCCTTCTTGTATTCCGGACATTCGGCTTGAAAGTGACCTTTCTCAAAACAATAGTAACATTGCTTACCTTTCTTAGGGCATTCGGCGGCCCTATGACCCGGCTTCCCGCAAGAGTAACAATCGGTGGTACCCGCTTTACATTCACCCGTATGATTCTTACCACACCTGGTACACGACTTGGCTTCTTTCCCGCCGCTCTTACCCGACACAAAACCCCCTTTTGACTTGTGCGGGGATTCGAAACCAAACTTACCCTTTTTCGGACTAACATTTTGCATTACCTTGGAGTCTTGATCTAATTTTCGCTTAAACGCCGCCTTCTTCCTAAGTTCGTGTTCTCTAACAAGTGCTCTATTCATCATTTCGGCCAAAGTCTTATACGTGCTCTTGTCGATAAACTCACTTATCTCGGGATTCAACTTCTCATGATAATGATCCATCATCAACTTGGGACTCGACACAAAGTCCGGACAAAATCGAGACTTATCATTGAACTCGGCATTAAACTCGGTCACCGACTTACTTCCATGCTCTACATTCATAAACTCGGATTTCAACCTACTAACCTCGGCGGGTGGAGCAAATTGGGTCATAAACATTTCACGGAACTTGTCCCATGAGAAACTCGTAGCCACATCTCGCCCATGAGACTTAACTATAAAATTCCACCACTCGTAACCACTACCCTTCATTTGATGAGCCGCATAAATTACCTTCAAATGTTCGGGGCATTCACACAACATGAAAGTTTCTTCAATCTCATCAATCCATCTTTGACTAACAATAGGGTCAACCTTACCATGAAACTCGGGAGGATGGCAATTTGCGAAGTTCTTATATTCAAAACGGTCATCCTTTCTCTTAGGGGCTTCTACCTCTTCTTGCCTTACTCCACTTCCCCCTTCACCTCTCAAGGTAGAGTTATTAGCAACAAAAGTCTTTAACTTCTCATCTAATTGATCATTGATCAACGTCTTAATCTTCTCTAACAAAGTTGGAGTATAACGTATCAAGGCTTGCCCTATTTGCCCCGCAATGTCATTTGGCATGTTAACTTCTTCCGATTCGTTGTGAGAGTCTTCTATAGACTCCGTGGATGGGGTGCGGACGTACTCATCATCCTCATCTTGACCTCGGTTTGGTGATACAATAGCCATACTGAATATCACAATTAACCCATTAGTTCAAATACCGGTAACACCATTATTCAACAAAATCAAACCATTCGAAAGAATTCCTAACTTGTTTCACCATAACTATAGTAGGCGTTCATGTGTACTAAAATGAAGTAATAACAATGGCCTGTTGTTATTACACCATTCATTACACATTAAGTCCACTATAACATCATGGCTAACGAGTATCAAACTCCTTTCATAAACCAATCATTATACTACGGGTCTAGTCGATGACTCTACCCTAGGGAGCATGGCACAACTATACGACTATAACACTTATGCAAGTCCTAAACCGCTTATCCTTTCACAACAATGGTTTAAGCCTAGATAATCCCTATCGTGGATTATCCAAGTCCCTTAAACCACAGCTCTGATACCAACTTTTAACGCCTTGATTCGAGTAAAAAAATTTTTTTTTTTTTTTTTTTTTTTTTTTTTTTTTTTTTGAAAAGTTAAGTCACTGGCCGGGCAAGGCTTATGCCGCGGCGCGGCAAGCCTTGTCGCGGCGCGACACAACACAGGAAATTTTAGACTCCTTAACCTTGCTTCTGTTCTCAACTTCAGTTATATGCCGCGGCGCGGACCCCTTTGCCGCGGCGCGACATAACCCTAATCCGGGTGCCTGACCTGCAACATTGTACTTTAACCAACTTTTGCACGTTCCATCATTCTCAAACACATTTAAAACAACCAAATTCATACACAAACTTAAGATTCAGTTTCTAACATCGTATACCATCTAATAACAACATTTAGACATCAAACGTGTTTTCATGAAACAAAACCATCATTTGGTCCCAAATTCAATAATGACAAACATGACACTTCAAATACATGGCGTTTGATAAGCGGTAACCATAGAGCGTGATTACAAAAGGGACTTGCAATACCACTTACTCTAATGCCAATGCTCCTCGAGTGCTTCACACGGGTTCCTTACCTTCACGATGGACTTTAGTACCTAAAACATAAAACATCATGGGGGTAAGCTTTTACACTTAGTGAGTTATAGGAAAGCAATAAACATAGAACATAAACATAAATCATTTGGGCATAATCGAAACACTTATCCTTCAACCCTTAGGTTACTTGCATGCTTTCGGATCCGATCATTCATACCATAGACATGACTTACTAGGCCGAACCTAGTAATCATGTCTAAGCTAACCATAGACATACTAAATATGCCTAAGCTATCATCATCTCATACTTAGACACCCAAAGTGTCTAAGCTAACACGAACCATAGGCAAGATTACTAGCAATGTGATAACCTTGCCTAAGCTAAACATCAACCATAGATACAACTATTGAGCTAACCCAATAGTTCTATCTAAGCTACATAACTAGTGCACTTAGTCGTTACCCTCTTGCACGGATGCAATCCGAGAACACTAAGCCACTCTTGACCCGCCCATATTACCCCCTATAAACTCACCTTGTTTAAATGGATTTCCTTGATCACTTGCGACCTCTTTTCCTTGATTAGCACCTATATATGAGCTAATCTCATTAATCACATAACTAAATCAAAATCATAACTTTCTTGGATCATTACATCATTTATGCTTACTCATACACTCAACCCCCTAATCACAACATACATACATACACACATACTTTCTAACCTTGAACTCATCTTTTCTAAAACAAGCATGTTACCAATCAAACATCACCTTTTAATCATGTACATTACTAACTCATCACTTTTAGCTTTATCATGCAACTTTTCCTTTAATCCTTTCATTAAACATCAAATGTGCATAGTAATTCAATTTCATTACTAACACCATTAACTTGTCAAATTATCAATTTCTATAATCTACAACAATTACCATAGTTCATACATGAACATCCTTCATCACAATTTCTAGCTAGAACACATAATCATCTCTTTGAGACATTTTAACAAACACTTGGTGTGCATGACTAGAAATCTAACTAGAACATCATCATTCTCACCATAATCATGCCATACATCTATAATGCAAGTTCATACATGTAATTACTTCCAAAATCATCAACAAATCCATTCTAACTCAAACAATTGTGCACAACTCAACAAATAGCAACTTTCTTAAGCATAATCTCATCATTAACATACAATGCAAGCAATAATTAGACACAAAATTCATACCTTGTCTTTTAGAGTTTAAGAATCCTAATTGTGCACAAAGAGAGTGAAATTGGAAGATTAAAGCTTGCTAGAGTGATTAAGGTGTGTTAGATTTCACAAATCTTCAATTGCATGCTCTTAATTTCACAAAATGGTGAATCTCTCCTTCTCCTCTACCCAAGTCGACACACACACAGTAGCAGGAGGATTCTCTGTATTTTTGCACTCATAGTCTAATTTCCAGCTTTTTGATTCTTTTTATTAAAATAACTTTGGCCTATTGACACTTTCTACCCTCCCCACCACAACTCTAGTTAGGGAAGTCCTTAATCTTAACTTTTCACCCTTAGTCCTTCCTAACTTAACCAATAAACTTAACTTTCATCCATTAACATAAAATGACTTTTACCATTTAATTTCTTAGCAGTAATAATTTACATAAAATAATACCTTAAATATTTGGGATGTTACATATTCTGATTTTGAAATCTCAAAAGTCAACTTGAGATATGACCAAAATCATCACTCTTAGATCCTTACATCTTTCACAAGCTATATTTTGACTTCAAAACTGTGTTAGAACATCAAATGTATGTTAACGATTACAATCTGTGTTCAAACCCTTCGAAAATTTCTGAAGACACTTCGAATGATGAGCAATCGAGATGATGATCCAACCACATGTTACCCACAGTTATGTACCCGAAAACTCTTGAAACTAAAGTAAAAGTTTAAACAACGTATCCGCGTCAGATTCTTTAGCATTTATTAGCAAAAATAACTTTGCGACTCCTATTCAAAGTAGCCAGTTTTGTCACAGCTCCAGCAAGTCAACTTCGACTTTTCAGTCAGACTAACCTTATTATAACCTTGAGATATACACCATCGTTATCAGGGAACTTTTTACATTCCACCACATTATTAACAGATGTATCAACAACTTCATTACCCTTTGACTTTAGCCTCTTCAAAAAGTCATTATAATTATTCATTGAAACCCCATCATTTACTACTTCGCATCTTGTAATGAGAATTTCCATACGAATCATTGGGAATTAGCAATCAGTATTTTGAAATCTCGCAGCATGTCTACGCCAACAGTTATATGTGTATATATAACGTATATCTTCTGGACTTAATTTGAATGTGAAGATTCTGAAAAACACTTCGAACTACGAATTGGTTCTCCGAAAATGGAAAAATACTGATGAAGCAGCAAAAAAAAATTATAAACGACCTTAACCGTAAAAGTTTGATGATAATGAATAGGTGTGCTGGCAAAGCGCAGAAAAAGAGAAGTCTTGGAACTGGAAAACGGATTGAGCAAAGTAGGAAGGAGGCTGTGAACAAATTACAAAGACTGAACCTGACTTCAAAGGATCCAAATAATTCAGTATCTGCTGAAGTCATTAACGAATACCTTGCTCCTGACTCTAAACCCCTGCGGACAATATTCTTCATCATCCTCTGATATTAGAAATTCTAAAATATCATCATATCTTTCATTATAAATATCCTCCATATTTCTGAAGATATTTTCTTAATTTTTCTTATTTGAAATCATTTACCTCTTCGCGCTATTTGTATTACATCATAAAAGAAACTATTTTAGTTTCTAAATTTTGAAACATTCAAGTTTAAAATAGGAATATTTTGAAGTAGTGTTGGGAACTGAAGCATGAATTAGTATAATATAATGACACTTGATCAATGTGATTATATTACAGTAAGTCATGCTGAGTTTCTAAATGGAACGTGATGATTCACAGATCATAACATCATCATGTGCCATGTTATACGACTCTTGTATTCTATTTAACCTCTAAAATATCAAGAAAATATTTCTTGATGATTCGGCCTTTTCCAAGGTATTTTAGTAATTTGACAAGTCAAGATCGTGCCATCACAATTTCCTTCCTAGAACATTAACAATGTTCATTTCGAAATTCATATCTGTGAATTCTGGACCATTACAAGCGGTGCTTAATCGCAAGAAGAAGAAACGAAAGGTCAAAATTCCGAAATAGAAATTGGGGTATAAATTGCAGTAAATAAAAGAGAGCATTAACTGTGAATGATAATGATTATAGAAGACAGAAGCAGAGACTTTGAAATATAAGGGAACATATAAAGCCCAACGACAAACCAGAAATTATAAACCATATATATCGATGCATATAGCAATATAAAGACACGGGAGAACTAGGAACACTATAAATCCAAGAGTATAGTAAAAGTAAATAGATTCTTCCGGCGGTAGATGAAAAAAAGAAGAATGACCGATATGAAAGTTAGAAGTATATCGAGAATCAGAACTGGATGGAGCATATTGATGAATACTTTAAAATATGAGTTGAGGGGGAAAGAATAGAAGGTGATGAAACATGACTAGGAACTTAGAAATCAACAGATTTAACTCACACAATGGCAGAATAAGTGAATCAAACCCTCTAGTGAATAGGTTAATTTTTTTTTGATTAATTTAGTCAAACCACAACTAAATCAAGTGTGATTAGATCAACACCTAGAGCTATTATTCACCACCTGGGTGATTTGGACTAAGAGAGAATCGAAGGAGCTCACTAGATCTAAGTGTTGTAACAAATGAGAGGCTTAACCTAAAATGAAGAACATAAGACTTTATATACCCCTGTTGTTGACACACCCATACGATTCATTCATCACACGTACGAGTTGGCTTCATCAACCGTACGGGTGATCACTCACTCGTGTCTTATCATTTAGGTTGTAATTGTGACTTAGCTCAGCATCAACCATGCGTATGAGCCTGTCAGCCGTACTAGTGAGGCTTTACTCGTACGTCTGACTAAGTCTAACATAGTTAAACATCTAAATCTCATTCCTGCAGTTCCTGTAACCACATACAAACACGGATAGGATAATAACGAGCAATCATGGTGGCCTGTAAACTGTTGTACCTGCAATGGACGTGGGTAGATGCCTAGGGACTTGCATAAAATGCATCAACAGATGGTGTGAGTTGTAAGGAAACGAAGGAGGTGAATTTATAAGAAAATCTCCGACAGAACAATTAAAATGGATGATCGCATTTAAAGCGGATCCTAATTCCCTTGATTACCGGAGAGTCAAATCTTATTAAGAAGATTTTCTTCAAATCCCTTAAAATCTGGGAATCAATCATATCTACGTCAAATGATAAGATGAATCTACACTTACTCATTTCACTCTTCTATGTTAGCTTCATTCGTACTCTTCATATAAATGGATTGTTTATCCAAATTATTCGCTGATGATAAAACTCTAATTTTCAGCCCGTATGCATCATGAAAACATACTTATTATCATTCACGACCTTTCCACTCAAATTTCGGGACAAAATTTCTTTAACGGGTAGGTACTGTGACAACCCGGAAATTTCCAACCAAATTTAAACTTTAATCTTTATATGATTCCGACACGATAAGCAATATTTGTTAAGTTAAATTTCAAGAATTTTAAACTATGTTCATACATTCATTCAACCTCGACCAAGTTCCAACGATTCACGAACCATTAAACGAATATGATTATATATGTATATGTGTATATATATTATAACTTGAAACGTAAACAAAATATTAGATTAAATACTTTATATGATTGTATTTGTTTCAAAATGTTTATCAATGGAATTAGAAGATAAGATCAAATGATTGAATTATCAGATATATTAAATTATGATTACAAGTCTCTGTTGAAAGGCTCACGTTGATTTGAGAAATCTTTTCATTTTAACAATATTCGAAAAATGGTAAAGTGATTTATAAATATGAACAAATTGTCAATCATTGAGAACTAGACAAATGATAGTGGAAGATTGAATCTCATAAAGACTCGATTGATCTATTTAGTTTCAAACGTACAAAAACGTTTTCAGTTTAAAAAGAACTTTATTATTAAAACGTATATAACTTTTATAAATATCTAGAACCACTTTTGACAACTCATTACTTAACTAGTATGATAAAGATAACGATATTTATATTTTATTTTATTAAATATATATAACGATTTAAATTAATATTATATATATTTATACGCGTATTATACGTACATAGTTTTATACTTTTACTATACTTAAACTTTACCTTTACTTTATTTTTACTTTACTTTAACTTTAATAATTCACTTTAATAATTCATATTTTAATAATTCACTTTAATAATTTATACTTTAATAATTCACTTTAATAATTCATACTTTAATAATTCACTTTAATAATTCATACTTTAATAATTCACTTTAATAATTCAAAAATCTATTATAAATAGAACTCAATAGGTTTCATTATTTCATAGAAACTTGAAAATAGTTTTCTCTAAACTCTCTCAATCGATTTACATATATATATTTACTCCGTATTATCTCAAGATATTATTAGTATACATAAAATATTACGACGGAGTGCTGTCCGAGTGATTTCGAAGTTGTTTTTTCGAGTGGGATAGGATTAAGGAAATGATGGGTTATAGCTATGGAGGTGATTGAGTATGGTTCATGGGTATGCTCGTGAGGTCAATATAGTGTTTATCATCTCCGTTGCGTTTACGTACCTTTCCTGCAATATTGATATGTGAGTACTCATAATTTAATTTTTACATACTAATAGTGTATCCCTGACTAGTGCTCGAGTATATACGATTATGCATGCTTGTACTTTTGATATTGCCATTAGATAGGTTATGTTGATTCCTGAATTAGTTACATATACGATTGAGATAAGGTATAAGATATGCATGTCGTTGGAAAGCTAGCGAAAAATAGTTGAATTTTGGTTTAAGAATCACTTGAATCCAAGTAACGGTTAGAAAGTTATGAAATAAACAAATTGCATAATTAATTTCGTAATTAAAATTGCTGATAATAATTAGTGAACTAATTTTCTGGGTTATAAAAAGTGGTTATTTGGATTCTACTCGTCGAGTAGATGAATTTTCATATAAAGCACGTCTCGTTTCGTTGAACGGTTGTCAAGTTATGGACAAAAGAAGTTTTGCAAATTTTGATGAAATGTCGAAATGGGAACTGAAATTCTCGCTGATCTGCGTTGTTTCATATATAAAAAAAAAATACCACTGAATTCTTTGCTGTAAGGTCTAACAAACGACTCTGGCCGTTTGTCAATTCGAGTCTCGACGATTTTTCTAAAAATCATCAAAGTTGACGGTTTGGTCACATTTTAAAATTCTAAAAAGAGCTGAAACTTTTTTATTTAAAAATGTCAGTTTTGTATCAGTTGTCATGGTCGGCCTGATATGTGTTTACTCTTGCCAAAAATCATGTTATATCTTTGTGGTAACGAGAATTTGCAGGCTTTGACCGTTTGTCAATACGAGTTTTGAGGAATTTACTAAAAATCTCCAAAGTAGGCTACTCGGTCACTTTTGTAAATTTATTAAAGCTGAAAAATTAACTTTGAAACGTCGAAAACGCGTTGGCAACTACGAGTTGTCTAGGTTTAGTTTACTTCTGTAATATTTATGCTTAATCTTTTTGGTAATGTGTAACTTTTATCTTTGGCCGTTTATCAATCGGAGTTCCGATAATTTTTCTAAAAATAGCTGAAGTGGCCCGTTTAGTCATGTTTGACCGAAAATTATTTTTGTATAAGTTATTATATATTTGCATGCGACCTCATTTTTACTTTGACCTTTGACTTTTGACTTTAACCTTTGACTTTTGACTTTGAACTTTGACTTTTCCTGTTAACTTTTCAGTTAACTTTTTGTGTTGATTTTCTCTAAAAAAAAATAAAAAAAAAAAAAAACCTAAAATACTATTTTATGATTATGAAACCATTTGTGTTACGTTGTTTCACACGTCACCTTTTACTAGAATCTTAATTGAGCATGAGTAATATAACATGTTACTATACTGTAGAGTCAGACTCGAGCTATAGGATAGGATTACACTATGACCTGACCTAAATTGCTATACAAATATTGACCAACATATAAATATATATAATTAATATAGGTTCGTGAATCCGAGGCCAACCTTGCACTTGTTCAATGACGTTATATGTATTTTTACTACAAAATACAGTATGGTGAGTTTCATTTGCCTTTTTACCCTTTATATTTTTGGGACTGAGAATACATGTGCTTTTATAAATGTTTGACGAAATAGACACAAGTAATTGAAACTACATTCTATGGTTGAATTATCGAAATCGAATATGCCCCTTTTTATTAAAGTCTGGTAATCTAAGAATTAGGCAAAAGACACCCTAATTGACGCGAATCCTAAAGATAGATCTATTGGGCCTAACAAACCCCATCCAAAGTACCGGATGCTTTAATACTTCGAAATTTATATCATGTCCGAAGGAGGATCCCGGAATGATAGGGGATATTCTTATATGCATATTGTTAATGTCGGTTACCAGGTGTTCACCATATGAATGATTATTTTTGTCTCTATGCATGGGACGTATATTTATGAGAACTGGAAATGAAATTCTTGTGGTCTATTAAAATGATGGAAATAAATGATTATGATAAACTAATGAACTCACCAACCTTTTGGTTGACACTTTAAAGCATGTTTATTCTCAGGTGTTAAAGAAATCGTCCGCTGTGCATTTGCTCATTTTAAAGATATTACTTGGAGTCTTTAATAGCATATTTCGAAGAACGTTGCATTCGAGTCATTGAGTTCATCAAAGATTATTATTAAATAAATTTATAGTTGGATAGTGGATATTATGAAATGGTATGCATGCCTGTCAATTTTTGATGTAAAGAAAGATTGTCTTTTAAAAACGAATGCAATGTTTGTAAAATGTATCATATAGAGGTCAAATACCTCGCAATGTAATCAACTATTGTGAATCGTTTATAATGTATATGAACGGGTCCTTTCAGAGAACATATGTTGGTCAATAATTGTCTATCAAGCTAGGTCAGGTCATAGTGTATCATAATCCTAATGCTCGAAATTGACATACAAAAGTTTATCCAAAGTCGTTTCAAAAAGTCAATTTTGACAATAGTTCAACAAAATGAGGCGTGCCTTATATAAGGATTTATTTACTCGGTTGGTAATATTCAAGAATCCAATTTATCAATCTTACAAACAAGTTGTTTAAATATTAATTGCAGATTCAAAAGCAATTTCAATTAACGTCAATCATAATTCAGTTGATCATATCTTTTAATCCGTTTATCGAAACTATTCGATATCTAAATGAAAAGTTATTAATTTTTCGTCAGCTTTCCAAAAACATGTATATCATATACCTTTTACTAGTAATATATGTATTTAATTCGTGAATCATTATAAACTGTTTAACGACGAAATTTAGCATACAAGCATGTATAAACATATATATTCGAGCACTAGACATGGATACACTATTAATATATTAAAGATAAGATATAAATACTCAGTATCAATATTGTGATTCAATATTGCAGGAAAGTACGTAGACGCAACAGAGATGATAAATACTAGGTTTGATTTGCAAACAATATCCACGAATATTATTCATAATTTCCTTAGTTCCGTCCCGCTCAAAAACCCATTTTTGAAAGTGACACGCTCATAAACTCGTCGTAGTATTTTATGTAAAATACTAATAATAATATTAATATTAATCTTAATAATAATAACAATAATAATAATAATAATAATAATAATAATAATAATAATAATAATAATAATAATAATAATAATAATAATAATATAAATATTAATACAGCCGTAGTAAGATATATGTGTGCGTTCAACAACAGAATTCGTGGCCTTTTATAGGCAGTTTCTTATTTTGACAGCTCCGCGATCGTGGAGTTTTTGTGCCTTACAGCTCCGCGATCGTGGAGCTCCCTGATCCAGCTCACACCTGATTTGTTTTCTTGTTTGTCGACATTTTATTTTAATATATAATATAATATATTTATTTTATATAATTAATTATATATTATATTAAATTCACGTGCATAGTTGATTTGTAATTTTTGTCCCGATAGGTCGTACGTCGTCACTCGACTCATGTCCCGGTTCCGGTTTTTTGAACGACTTTTCGTACGTTGAGAAAACTTGCATTTTTCGTTTCGTGACTCGTACCTTTGTCAAAATATAAACTTAAATTATCCATAAACTATATCACACAAAGTATATCTTAAACTTTCGAGTGTTTTGGTAATTTACTTCTATAAATCATCGTCTCGTTATTTGTTAATATATATATATATATATATATATATATATATATATATATATATATATATATATATATATTCGTATATATATATATATACGTATATATATATATATACGTATATATGTATATATATATATATGTATATATATATATATGTATATATATATATATATATATATATATATATATATATATATATATATATATATAATATCAAATCGTTTTATAACCAAATTAATATTATATTTTATCATATTATTAAATATATATCTTCAATATTAATAAACACGTTTTAAGATACATTTCGCACGTTATTCATATATCTAATTCTAATCTTCTTTATTATTGTATGCGTCCAAATTACGTTATATAAACAAACAATTTACCATTTATTTCGAATACCGTTAAAAATGAATGATTTTTCAAATCAACGTGGACCTCACCATAGAGACCCGTGATAATATTATAATTCTTAAGGGACTTAATAAATATCTTTTAATTCAATCGTTTGGCATAATCTTTTAACTCCATAGTTAAATACATCAATCAGATAATCAAACCAATAATTTTAATGCACAGTATCATATACTCAACACTTTGTTACGTTTTCAAGTTATAGTATATGTATCTATTTTCATATAATTGTTCGCTAATCGTTGAGAACAATCGAAGGGTAATTGAGTAGTTCAAAAATTTTGAGATTCAACTTCATAGACTTTGCTTATCGTGTCGAAAACATTAATTCATATCGAGAATTTGGTTCAAAATAAGTCGAAATTTTCTGGGTCATCACAGTACCTACCCGCTAAAGAAATTTTGTCCCGAAATTTGAGTGAGGTTGTCATGGCTAACAATAAAAATGTTTTCATGACATATATGAGTCGATAAATAGAGTTTTATCACCGTTGAATAATATGGATAAAGCAATCCAATTACTCGAAGCGTATGAGGGAAGTTATCGTAATAGAGTGAAATAGAGATTCGTCTTATCTTTTGACGTAGTAACGATTGATTTCCGGAATTTAAGGAATAAAAATCTTTATAATCTAAATAAGATTTGATTCTTTGGAAATTGCGGAAATTAGGATTTTCTTTTATTAAATGCGTAATCTGCCTCGATTGCTATGTCTGATATTTCGTTATAAATTGACCTCTTCCGTTTCATTTATTTTCACCACTCCTATAATCTTCTCCCTTATTTCATACTTCCAAAAGATTGTGAAATGCTTCATCCAGTTCTGATTCTTGATATACTCCTAACCTTCATATCTATCATCCTTCTCTTTCATTTACCACCGGAGGATTTTATTTACTTTTACTTTTATCTTGGGTTATAGTGTTATTAATTTTCCCGTGTCTTTACGTTGCAATACGTATTGATATACACGGTTTGTAAATTTTCAGGGTTGTTATTGGGCTTATATTCTCCTTTATATTTCAGAGCTCCATGCTTTCGATTTCTATTCCCAACTTTAAGTCAAGCGAATAATGGTTCAGAATTCGTAGGTATGAAGTTTCAGATGAACATAACTAATGTTCTAAGAAAGAAATGGTAATAGCACGATCTTGATTTGTCAAATTACCAGAATTCACGGAAAAGACCAAATCATCAAGAAAAATATTTTCTTGATATTTTTAGAGATTATATAGAATGAAAGAGTTATGTAACATGGTTCATGATGAGGGTATGATCTGTGAACCTTTATCACGTTCCATTAGAAACTCAGCATGACTTACTGTAATATAATCACGTTGATCAGGTGTCATTATATTATACTAACTCATGCTTCAGTTCCCAAACACTACTTCAAAAACATTCGTATTTTAAGTTCGAATTTTTCAGAATCTAGAAACTAAAACAGTTTCTTTTATGATATAACACAGATAGCGTGAAGAGATAAATAATCTCAGATAATGATAGTTATGAAGATATCTTCAGAAATATCGAAGATATTTATGATGAGAGATATGATAATATCTTAGAATTTCTAATATCAACGGATGATGAAGAAGATTTGTCTGTGAAGGTTTAGAGTCAGGAGCAAGATATTCGTTAATGACTTCAGCAGACACTGAATCATTTGGATTCTTTGAAGGCACGTTTAGTCTTTGTGATTTGTCCACAGCCTTCTTCATAGTTTGCTCAATCAGTTTTCCAGTTCCAAACCTTTTCTTTTTCTGTGCTTTTCCAACACACTACTCTTTATCATCCAACTTTCGACTGTTAAGGTCGTTTACAGTTTTTGCTGCTTCATCAACATTTTTTCAAAATTCGGAGGACTAGTTTCACAGTTTGGGGTGTTTTCAGAAACTTCACATTCGAAGTAAGTAAGTCTAGGAGATAGACATTATATGTATATATATAACTGTTGGCGTAGAATTGCTGTGAGATTCAAAATACTGATTGCTAATTCCCGATAGTTGGTATGGCAATTATTGTTACAAGATGTGGATGAGTACATGATAGGGTTTCTATGAGTATAATGATTTTTCGAAACATCAAGGATAAATGAAGTTGTTGGTAAATTTACTGCTAATGTGGTGGGACATGAAAGGTTCCCCGGTAACAAGAACATATATGTATAGGTTACAAGAAGGCTAATCTGAAAAGTCGAAGTTGACTGGTTGGAAGTGTGATAAAACTGGATACTTTGAAAAGGGATTGCAAGATTATTTTCAGTAAAAATAATGCCAATCAATCACAGATTTTATGTTAAATCTTTACTTAGATTCCGGGAGATTTCAGGTGCATAACTATATGCACAAATCTTTCTTTTCACAGATAATGTGTGGTTGGATTATCAGCTAGCTGTTTCTTAATTGAGGAGTTTTCAAGAATCATGAAGGGTTGGAATGCAGATTTTAGTCGTCAATATTCATATGGTATTCTAGAATTTTGAATGATACGAATATTTTTCTGGGTTTTATGAATAGAAGTGATGTCATATCATAGTTTTGAAGTCAAAGTATAGCTTTGAAAGATGTAGAGATCTAAAAATGATGCCACCGGTTCAGAGTTATGACTTGGATTCTGATACGTCAATATCAGAATATGTAATTGAATTTGTATGAAAATGATTGTATATCGTTGTGAGCATTGTTAATAATTTTTGAATCAAAGTTGAAGAATGTACAGTATAACATATTAATTGCGAACTTAAATATTTCCTGGGTATTATCTACCCGTTAAAGATTTCACAATTAATATTTTGTACAAAAGAATTTTTATTACCGTCTTTATGAAAATATATGTATGTATATTTTCTTCAGATGTAATACAGATTTAATGAGTTAATATCATATTAAGCTCATTTGTTTTTCGGCTTGACTTAAAAATGATTAATCTTTAAAATATTAAAGATTACATAATCTTTGCGGAGTATTTCACTAATGAAATCGATACTTCATTATTTATTCTTATTCCTTGGTGAAGGAAGTTGATGCTTGGGGAATTTTTGTGAACCTTACAAGGTACAGATAATGTTTTCTGGAAAGTTTCGAGTACATCGAAAATGAAAATGTAAAATCAATTATGTAATTGAATAATACACTTGGTTTATTATGAAATGGAATTCATTAAGTTGAAACAGAGATTGTAGTTAACAATGTTTAAGTTGTTAAAGAAGGATGTACATCATTGCATATTAGTAATATGAACTAACCGAGTAGTACCTACCAGTTAAGATTCACACGTAATAGCTTAGTACGAAAAGATTTATTTTGATTTCAAAATTCATATATTAAATATACATAAAATTTCTTCAGGGAAAATGAGTTAATACTTCATAAGTTATTGTTGCTGGTATTTCTTGGTAACTACGGTGCGTATGACGTTGATGCTCGTGGAACAGATTGTGAAGTTGAGGTTTGCGATGCGGTTGTTGTTGGTGGTGGTAATGGTACTGTTGGTGTTGTTGTCAGTGGTACTGTTGTTGCTAATGCTGGTGGTGCCTGTGATGCCTGCAAGTTGTGCATCATGTTCTCCAAAGTCACGACTCGAGCACGAAGCTCGTTGACTTCTTCTACTACTCCCGGATGATTGGCAGTTCGGACAAGCGGATGAATGAGATTCAGAATTTGAGATAGTATATTATCGTGATGAGATACTCTGGAAATGAGAGAGAAAATGGTGTCTCGAACAGGTTCGCCGGTAAGTACTTCAGGTTCTTCGCCAAGAGGGAAATGTGGTGGATGGAAGGGATCACCTTCTTCTTGTCTCCAATAACTAAGCAGGCTACGAACCCATCCCCAATTCATCCAGAATAGGTGATGGCTGATTGGTTGATCCATTCCGATTACACTATCTTCGGAATTCAGGTGAATATCCATATCGGAATAGCTGTCGGAGTTTAAGGAATTTGAACTAGATACGGGATCCATCTTGTATAATTAGGGAGATGATTTTTGATATGAATTAGATTAGATTATAGAATTTAGTTTGGTATTCTTCAATACATAATTTACATATGTATATATAATACCAAATTCCATAAATCACGGAGAAATTTTCGAAAGATGTCAGGAAAAGGTTATAGTAACAGATACGCTAAGATATGAATTTTTGTCTATCCACTATTTATGCAATAAATGCAGGAAAACGTGTCTAGACTTAAGAATGATAAGCATGTAATTTCCGACAAGAAATGATAAGCAAAACTTTTAACATGCAGACACGATCGAAGTTCAGACTTACTAATGCATCTTAACAACTATCAGTTAGACACACTCATGCAAGACCTAGTTCGCTAGGACCAACGCTCTGATACCAACTGTGACGATCGCTCCAAATCCATATGGACGAATACGTCATTCATCGATTTCATTGCGAGGTATTTGACCTCTATATGATATGTTTTATAAACATTGCATTCTTTTGAAAAGGTATACCATAAATGAATATTTAAATCAAAGGTTTTTGATATCTGATGATTTCTACATATAGACAATCACCGTAAATAATAGTTTACAATAGTACTTCCGTTGACAATGCAGTCAAAATAAGATACATGGTGATGATTTGGTGAATGCAACGTTTCCTTGAAAAAAATATGCCATGTAAGACTCCATGCACATAGCTTGTATAACATATAAGAAAACAGCTGAAGACTTCTAGGGAACCTGAGAATAAACATGCTAACAAGTGTCAATACAAAGGTTGGTGAGTTCATAGTATTAATGTTTTGCATAATCTGTACGTAAAGGTGGATCACAAGATTTTAGTTGTTTCATATAGAAACGTTTATCAAAATATTCTACAAGATTGAGCACCCTGGTAACTAAACTTAACGAATATATAATTTATACCCTTTGTATAATCATCTTAATAATATACGCAAACCAACGTGTACGCTTCTCAAATAGCATACGTCCGTTAAAAGGCTAGTGCTCTAGCTCGGATGGGGATATCAAGCCCTATGGATCCATATACTACTACTCGCGCCCACCAGTTCTTATAACCGGCAGTTATGAGTTACCAAAGCTAAGGGATTTTCGGTTCAAACTCAGTGTAGAATTAAGTATGTACTTGTGTCCATTGCGTTTAAAATAAATTGCATGTATTCTCAGCCCAAAATATTTAAAGCATTTAAAAAGGGATCTATAAACTCACCTTAGCAGCATATAAAGTTGTTCATCGTAATGTGACCGAAACTCGGAATATCAAATAACCGTAGATCTCAACCTAGAGAACATATGTTGGTCAATAATTGTCTATCAAGCTAGGTCTGGTCATAGTGTATCATAATCCTAATGCTCGAAATCGACATACAAAAGTTTATCCAAAGTCGTTTCAAAAAGTCAATTTTGACAATAGTTCAACAAAACGAGGCGTGCCTTATATAAGGATTCATTTACTCGGTTGGTAATATTCAAGAATCTAATTTATCAATCTTACAAACAAGTTGTTTAAATATTAATTGCAGATTCAAAAGCAATTTCAATTAACGTCAATCATAATTCAGTTGATCATATCTTTTAATCCGTTCATCGAAACTATTCGATATCTAAATGAAAAGTTATTGATTTTTCGCCAGCTTTCCAAAAACATGTATATCATATACCTTTTACTAGTAATATATGTATTTAATTCGTGAATCATTATAAACTGTTTAACGAAGAAATTTAGCATACAAGCATGTATAAACATATATATTCGAGCACTAGACATGGATACACTATTAATATATTAAAGATAAGATATAAATACTAACGTATCAATATTGTGATTCAATATTGCAGGAAAGTACGTAGACGCAACGGAGATGATAAATACTAGGTTTGATTTGCAAACAATATCCACGAATATTATTCATAATTTCCTTAGTTCCGTCCCGCTCAAAAACCCATTTTTGAAAGTGACACGCTCATAACCTCGTCGTAGTATTTTATGTAAATGTAAAATACTAATAATAATATTAATCTTAATAATAATAACAATAACAATAATAATAATAATAATAATAATAATAATAATAATAATAATAATAATAATAATAATAATAATAATAATAATAATAATAATAATATAAATATTAATACAGACGGAGTAAGATATATGTGTGCGTTCAACAACAGAATTCGTGGCCTTTTATAGGCAGTTTCTGATTTTGACAGATCCGCGATCATGGAGTTTTTGTGCCTTACAGCTCCGCGATCATGGAGCTCCCTGATCCAGCTCACACCTGATTTGTTTTCTTGTTTGTCGACATTTTATTTTAATATATAATATAATATATTTAATTTATATAATTAATTATATATTATATTAAATTCACGTGCATAGTTGATTTGTAATTTTTGTCCCGATAGGTCGTACGTCGTCACTCGACTCATGTCCCGGTTCCGGTTTTTCGAACGACTTTTCGTACGTTGAGAAAACTTGCATTTTTCGTTTCGTGACTCGTACCTTTGTCAAAATATAAACTTAAATTATCCATAAACTATATCACGCAAAGTATATCTTAAACTTTCGAGTGTTTTGGTCATTTACTTCTATAAATCATCGTCTCGTTATTTGTTAATATATATATATATATATATGTATATATATATATATGTATATATATATATATATATATATATGTATATATATATATATATATGTATATATATATATATATAATATCAAATCGTTTTATAACCAAATTAATATTATATTTTATCATATTATTAAATATATATCTTCAATATTAATAAACACGTTTTAAGATACACTTCGCACGTTATTCATATATCTAATTCTAATATTCTTTATTATTGTATGCGTCCAAATTACGTTATATAAACAAACAATTTACCATTTATTTCGAATACCGTTAAAAATGAATGATTTTTCAAATCAACGTGGACCTCACCATAGAGACCCGTGATAATATGATAATTCTTAAGGGACTTAATAAATATCTTTTAATTCAATCGTTTAGCATAATCTTTTAACTCCGTAGTTAAATACATCAATCAGATAATCAAACCAATAAGTTTAATGCACAGTATCATATACTCAACACTTTGTTACGTTTTCAAGTTATAGTATATGTATCTATTTTCATATAATTGTTCGCTAATCATTGAGAACAATCGAAGGGTGATTGAGTAGTTCAAGAATTTTGAGATTCAACTTCATAGACTTTGCTTATCGTGTCGAAAACATTAAATCATATCGAGAATTTGGTTCAAAATAAGTCGAAATTTTCTGGGTCATCACAAATTAGTCCTTCGGTTCCATCAAATTCCAAAGGTTTGCAGGCAGTGAATTCTTTGTAGAAGCATCCTACACGATTTCTTGTGGAATTAGTTTCACTGCTAGATCCAGAGTTATTGTTATTTTACATCGCAGCCTGCACTGCGGCTATGTTCGTAGCAAGGAAAACACGGAAGTCTTCCTCACTCATGTTCAAGTTCTGACGAGTCGTCGGTGCCATTTCCTTTAAAAATAGCCAAAAGAATTGAGTTAATCATATAGAATTTAAGAGTAGTCAATAGTATTTCGTAGCATAATATGAACTTATTTATAAAAGCTTTTTCTTCATATTAGCATTTTATAGTTTTAATTCGGGTAGTACGTACCCGTTAAGTTCATACTTAGCAGCTATTATACAATTCAACTACTACGATTCTATATGAAAAACTTATTACAATAATATTTCGCGTTCAAACTTTATACAAAATTTACAAACTTACAATACCGCTATTATACATATAGGATGAAATATAGCACATAAAAACATTTCTACTCGGCGGCTATAAAGGCAATTCTAGTTAATACGCAAGTCGTTCAGCAAAAGAAATAAAGACACGTAATTCATAAGTCCAGAAACAAGTCATGCATTCTGGTTTTACTAAGACGACTTCCCATCCTTGGTCTTGTGGAAAGTAACCGTTATGACCATTGGCTAGATAGCATGTTGTAACGTCGTCAAAAGGACGAGGGTTTCATAATGTCCAACAACCCCGTAATAATCTAAAAACCTTGTTTCTCACCCCAACTACTGAATCCGTTACTTGTGGGAAAATTTTATTTAAAAGTTGTAATCCGACGTTCTTTTCTCACTTTAGTAAGAAGCGAACATCACTAACCCGTAAGTATAACATGCTTCTTTATGTTGCATGTTAGAAGCTCTTTCTAACTCACGAAATCCTATGTTGGGATATGTTGAGTCAAAATAGGTTCTTAACCCGTAGCGAAAAATTGCATTTGGGTTCCCCGCATTTAACGCTTTAAAGAAAATACGGCATAACTTACGGTCTCCCCAATGTGATATACCCCACCTATCAAAGGAAAGCCTTTTATAAACTAAGGCATTTCTGGAAAGTCTCAAATGTTTGACAAGTTAATTTCGCCATAACTAACTATGCTGATGAATTCTGACCGACTCTAGACAAGATTTCCTCAATCATATCCTCTGGTAGGTCTTCTAAAATATTCGGTTGTCTACCCTTAACTTCCATTTTGTTTTTATACTGTAAAATAGACAAGAATTAGATTCGTAAAAGATAATTAACAAACAATACAAGCAATTTTTACATGGAACATAAAAGTACAAGCACACTACAATACATATAATACACAACATGATTACAACCCTCTAATCTGAATCACTGGTTTCTTCTTCTTCGGACTTGGTTCGTTTTCCTAATTTTCTAGGGATATATGGTGTTCCTCTAATATGAACCATCATTTTCCACAAAGGTTTAGAAAAACCTGGTGGTTTAGAGGTTCCTGGGTTATTGTTACAATTTAAGAAATACGGACGTTGCCGATACATATAAAGTTCATCGGGGTTGGAATCAGGTTTCTCTATTTTTATACCTTTTCCCTTATTATTTCCTTTTGCTTTATTAAATTAGGTCGAGGTAATTTCTATAACATCATCGGAATCCTCATCGAGATCCGATTCATCAGAAAATTGGTAATCTTCCCAATATTTTGCTTCCTCGGCGAAAACACCATTGACCATTATTAACTTTTGTCCGTTGGTTGAGGATTTTCTTTTATTTAATCGAATTACTATAGGTATCAATATTTCTTCCTCCGGAACCTCTTCTTCTTCTGGTTCCTCCTCTTCCGGTTCCTCCTCTTCCAGTTCCTCTTCTTCCGGTTCCTCCTCTTCCGGTTCTTCTTCGGGAATTTGTGAATCTTCCCAAAATATATTCGACTCTTCATTATTATTAGGTGAATCGATGGGATTTGTACTAGTGGTAGACATCTATCACACAAAATCAAATACATTAAGAGGTTAATATATCACATAATATTTACATGTTAATAATATATAGTTTCCAATAAAAGTGTTAAGCAATCGTTTTTAAAGAAAACACTGTCGAAGTCCAGACTCACTAATGTATCCTAACAAACTCGATAAGACACACTAATGCAAATTTCTGGTTCTCTAAGACCAACGCTCGGATACCAACTGAAATATCCCGTTCATATTGATTATAAACATTCCATATTAATTGATTTCGTCGCGAGGTTTTGACCTCTATATGAGACGTTTTTCAAAGACTGCATTCATTTTTAAAACAACCATAACCTTTAATTTATCGATAAAGGTTTAAAAAGTATTACGTAGATTATCAAATAATGATAATCTAAAATATACCGTTTACACATGACCATTACATAATGGTTTACAATAAGAATATATTACATCAAAAATAAATTTCTTGAATGCAGTTTTTACATAATATCATACAAGCATGGACTCCAAATCTTGTCCTTATTTTAGTATGCAACAGCGGAAGCTCTTAATAATCACCTGAGAATAAACATGCTTAAAACGTCAACAAAAAATGTTGGTGAGTTATAGGTTTAACCTATATATTTATCAAATCGTAATAATAGACCACAAGATTTCATATTTCAATATACATCCCATACATAGAGATAAAAGTCATTCATATGGTGAACACCTGGTAACCGACATTAACAAGATGCTTATAAGAATATCCCCTATCATTCCGGGAAATCCTTCTGACATGATAAAAACGAATTCGAAGTACTAAAGCATCCGGTACTTTGGATGGGGTTCGTTAGGCCCAATAGATCTATCTTTAGGATTCGCGTCAATTAGTAGATCGGTTTACTAATTCTTAGGTTACCAAGCAAAAGGGGCATATTCGGCTTCGATCATTCACCCATATAATGTAGTTTCAATTACTTGTGTCTATTTCGTAAAACATTTATAAAACTGCATGTATTCTCATCCCAAAATATTAGATTTTAAAAGTGGGACTATAACTCACTTTCACAGATTTTTACTTCATCGGGAAGTAAGACTTGGCCACTGGTCGATTCACGAACCTATAACAAATATGTACATATATATCAAAGTATGTTCAAAATATATTTACAACATTTTTAATACGTTTTAATGTTTTAAGTTTATTAAGTCAGTTGTCCTCGTTAGTAACCTACAACTAGTTGTCCACAATTAGATGTACAGAAATAAATCGATATATATTATCTTGAATCAATTCACGACCCAGTGTATATACGTCTCAGGCTAGATTACAACTCAAAGTATATATATTTTTGGAATCAACCTCAACCCTGTATAGCTAACTCCAACATTACTGCATATAGAGTGTCTATGGTTGTTCCAAATAATATATATATATGGGTCGATATGATATGTCAAAACATTTGCATACGTGTCTATGGTACATAATATATTAGAATACATGTATAATACAATATAAGTTAGCTAGGATATGATTAATATAGATTTGTTACCAATTTTCACGTAGCTACAACAAGCAAAAATATCCAATCTTGTTTTACCCATAACTTCTTCGTTTTTAATCCGTTTTGAGTATTTCAAGTTGCTATGGTTTCATATTGAACTTAAGTTTATGAATCTAAACAGAAAAAATATAAGTTCATAGTCAGAAATACAGGTTACAAGTCGTTTTTGTAAAGGTAGTCATTTCAGTCGAAAGAACGACGTCTAGATGACCATTTTGGAAAACATACTTTCACTTTGAGTTTAACCATGATTTTTGGATATAGTTTCATGATCATAAGAAAAATCATTTTTCCAGAAGAAAAACTTTTAAATCAAAGTTTATCATAGTTTTTAATTAACTAACCCAAAACAGCCCGCGGTGTTACTACGACGGCGTATATCCAGTTTTACGGTGTTTTTCGTGTTTTCCGGTTTTAAATCATTAAGTTAGCATATCATATAGATATAGAACATGTGTCTAGTTGATTTTAAAAGTCAAGTTAGAAGGATTAACTTTATTTGCGAACAAGTTTAGAATTAACTAAACTATGCTCTAGTGATTACAAGTATAAATCTTCAAATAAGAGAGTTTTATATGTATGAATCGAATGATGTTATGAACATCATTACTACCTTAATTTTAGTAGGTAAACCTACTGGAAATGAGAAAAATAGATCTAGCTTCAAAGGATCCTTGGATGGCTTGAAAGTTCTTGAAGCAGAATCATGACACGAAAACAAGTTCAAGTAAGATTTCCACTCAAAATAAGATTGTTATAGTTATAGAAATTGAATCAAAGTTTGAATATGAGTATTACCTTGTATTATAAAGATATCTTACTGTAAATAAGAAAGATTTCTTGAGGTTGGATGATCACTTTACAAGATTGGAAGTAAGCTAGCAAACTTGAAAGTATTCTTGATTTTATGAAACTAGAACTTATAGAATTTATGAAGAACACTTAGAACTTGAAGATAGAACTTGAAGATAGAACTTGAAGATATAACTTGAGAGAGATCAATTAGATGAAGAAAATTGAAGAATGAAAGTGTTTGTAGGTGTTTTTGGTGGTTGGTATAAGGATTAGATATAAAGGATGTGTAATTTTGTTTACTTGTAAATAAGTCATGAATGATTACTAATATTTTTGTAATTTTATGAGATATTTCATGCTAGTTTCCAAATGATGGTTCCCACATGTGTTAGGTGACTCACATGGGCTGCTAAGAGCTGATCATTGGAGTGTATATACCAATAGTACATACATCTAAAAGTTGTGTATTGTACGAGTATGAATACGGGTGCATACGAGTAGAATTGTTGATGAAACTGGACGAGGATGTAATTGTAAGCATTTTTGTTAAGTAGAAGTATTTTGATAAGTTTCTTGAAGTCTTTCAAAAGTGTATGAATACATATTAAAACACTAAATGTATATACATTTTAACTGAGTCGTTAAATCATCGTTAGTCGTTACATGTAAATATTGTTTTGAAACCTTTAGGTTAACGATCTTGTTAAATGTTGTTAATCCATTGTTTATTATATCTAAAGAGATGTTAAATTATTACATTATCATGATATTATGATATATTAATATATCTTAGTATGATATATATACAGTTAAATGTTGTTACAACGATAATCGTTACATATATGTCTCGTTTCGAAATCCTTAAGTTAGTAGTCTTGTTTTTACATATGTAGTTCATTGTTAATACACTTAATGATATATTTACTTATCATTTAACATGTTTAACAAAGTGTATCAATATCTTAATATGATTCATATGTACTTAGTAAGACGTTGTTATAACGATAATTGTTATATATATCGTTTTTGAGTTTCTTAATTCAATAGTCTCATTTTTATGTATATAACTCATTGTTAAAATACTTAATGAGATACATACCTATCATAATAACATGTTAACTATATATATATATATATATATATATATATATATATATATATATATATATATATATATATATATATATATATATATATATATATCCATATATATATATATATCATCATATAGTTTTACAAGTTTTAACGTTCGTGAATCACCGGTCAACTTGGGTGGTCAATTGTCTATATGAAACCTATTTCAATTAATCAAGTCTTAACAAGTTTGATTGCTTAACATGTTGGAAACACTTAATCATGTAAATAACAATTTCATTTAATATATATAAACATGGAAAAGTTCGGGTCACTACACATGCTCTTCTCGATCCACTTTGAATCGACAACAGAAACACATACGGAGCACAATTTAATCTGTTAACCCGATTTGGGTACTGGATTCTTGTTTGATTGGTTGGTTGGGCCACTTAGGACTTCAACATGGACTATTAAGTGGGTTTCTTTAAAACCTTAATGGACTTGAATAGGTATAACATTATTATTATTATTATTATTATTATTATTATTATTATTATTATTATTATTATTATTATTATTATTATTATTATTATTATTATTATTATTATTATTATTATTATTATTATTATAACTATTATTATTATTGTTATTACTAATACAAGTATTAAGTATCATTATTATTATTATTATTATTATTATTATTATTATTATTATTATTATTATTATTATTATTATTATTATTATTATTATGATTATGATTATGATTACAATTATGATTATTGTTATTATTATTAAGTATTAAGTATTGTTATCAAAATTATTATTTTTATTATCATTATTATTAAACTCATCATTTTTATTAAAAACTACTATTAATATTAAAAGTATCATTTTTAAAATTATCATTATTATTAGTATTAGAATTATCATCAAAAGTATCATTTTCAATATTATCATTAGTTTTATCATTATTATTATTATTATCATTATTTTATTATTATTATAATTATTATTTTTACAAACAAAAGATATCTATATAAAAAATATATATTTATTACACATATCATAAGTATACTAATATTAGATTTTTAATATATTAACTAATATAATATTATTTATATTAATATCACATTTATTAAAGTGTATATATATATATATATATCATATAAGTATTATAACAAATAATAAGGATTAATGTAATTATATATAAGGATATTAATCTTTATATATTATAAATATATATAAACTTAGTTGATTAATATTACAATGTGTTAATATATATACTTGATATAGGTTCGTGAATGCGAGGCCAACCTTGCATTGTTCAGTTCCGGCGTATGAATATTTTTACTACAAAATATCGTATCGTGAGTTTCATTTGCTCCCTTTTTAAATGCTTTTGCAATATATATTTTTGGGACTGAGAATACATGCGCCTTTATAAATGTTTTACGAAATAGACACAAGTAATCGAAATTACATTATATAGCTGGATTATCGAAATCGAATATCGCCCTTCAAGTCTGGTAACCTAAGAATTAGGGAAATGGCCCCTAATTGACGCGAATCCTAAAAATAGATCTATTGGGCCTAACAACCCCCATTCATGTCTATGGATGGCTTTAGTACTTCGAGATTATTATTATACAGACGTCGATGTCTGTGGGGATATTCTATGCATTATGGTTAATGTCGATTACCAGGTGTTCAATCCATATGAATGATTTTTATACAGATGGCTACATGCATGCATGATGTTTATGAGAAATGAAAATATGAAATCTCGTGGTCTATTAAAATGATGGAAATGAATATTTATGATAAACTAATGAACTCACCAACCTTTTGGTTGACACTTTAAAACATGTTTATTCTCAGGTATGAAAAAAATCTTCCGCTGTGCATTTGCTCATTTTAGAGATATTACTTGGAGTCATTCATGGCATATTTCAAAAGACGTTACATTCGAGTCGTTGAGTTCATCAAGATTATTATTAAGTCAATTATAGTTGGATATAGTATGAAATGGTATGCATGCCGTCAACTTTCAATGAAATGAAAGTTTGCCTTTTAAAAACGAATGCAATGTTTGTAAAATGTATCATATAGAGGTCAAGTATCTCGCAATGAAATCAACTATTGTGAATCGTTTATAATCGGTATGAACGGGAACTTTCAGTTGGTATCAGAGCGGTGGTCTTAGCGAGCCAGGTCTTGCATTAGTGTGTCTAACTAATAGTTGTTAAGATGCATTAGCGAGTCTGGACTTCGACCGTGTCTGCATGTCAAAAGTTTTGCTTATCATTTCGTGTCTAAAATTACCTGCTTATCATCCTTAGGAAATTACCTGCTTATCATTCTTAGTTTAGACACATATTACTGCATTGATTGCATGAATAGTGTATAGACAAAAATTCATATCTTACCGTATCAGTTACTATAAACTTTGCCTGATATATTCCGTAAATTCCTCCGTAATCTATGAAATCTTTTGTTCTATATATATAGATATTCTATGTAATTAGAATACCATTCAATATTCGAAAATCATTTCATATTAAAAATCCTTTATTCAATCGTACGAAATGGAACTCGCTACTAGTTTAAGTTCTTCGGAATCCGACAGCTATTTCGACATGGATGTTCACCTAAGCTCCGAAAGCAGTATAACCGGAATGGATCAACCAATCAGCCATCATCAATTTTGGATGAATTGGGGCTGAGTTCGTAGTCGACTTAATCACTGGAAATAAGAAGAAGGCGATCCTTTCCACCAACCGAATTCAACTCTTGGCGAAGAACCTGAAACACTTACCGGCAAACCTATCCGAAACACCATTTTCAGCCTCATTTTCAGGGTAGTTCGTCACGAATATATTCTATCCACAATTCTAAACCTTATTCATCCAATCATTCCGACCGACAATCATCCCGGAATAATGGAAAAAGTCAACGAGCTTCGCGCCCGAGTTGTAGCCTTGGAAAATATGGTGCAAAACATACCAACTTCGGCAACATCACCGGCACCAACAGTACCATCAGTAACAGCACATGTACAATCAAAAATCCATACCTCAACATCTCATTCTGTACCTCGAGTATAATCATCGTTCTACGTATCGTTCTACATCAATTATCTTCGTTCTTCATGGCGATTATGTAATCTCTGATGTTTTAGAGATTATGTATTCTAGTTCTAACGGTAAATCAAATGAGATTAATATTATATTAACTCATTAAATCTATGATTACATCTGAAAAAAATATATATGTAAGTATATTTTCATAAAGATTGTAATTAAAAATTCTTTCGTACAAACTGTTAATGGTGAAAATATTTTAACGGGTAGGTAATACCAAAGGAATATTTAGATTTCACATTAATAAGTTACATTGTACATTCTTCGAATCTGATTCAACAGTCATTTACTACCCTACTTACATCCACAGATATACGTATCCTTTCACCGCAGAATAACCATTTTCATTCAAGTTCATATTTAGATTTTGACCTATCAGAATCCAACAAGTGGCATAATGAAGAAAACATTGGACAAAAATAAAATTTGTTAGAAACAAACAAATTAACTATGAGAAATTTTGTTAAGAATCCACGCTAACAATATCCTAGCTAACTGTACATAGCTAACTATTCCTAATTCCTTATTACATTTTAGTTATCGCAATTTATTTATCGTAATTTATTTATTGCAATTTTAATTCTCGCAATTATATTTATCTTCATTTAATTTCTGTTATTTATTTTACGCACTTTATTTAACGTCATTTAAATACTGTTATTTACGCATTTTAAATATCGGGACACGTATACAATGTTTTGACATATCATATCGACATCATCTATATATATTATTTGGAATAACCATAGACACTCTATATGCAGTAATGCTCGAGTTAGCTATACAGGGTTGAGGTTGATTCTAAAATAATATATATACCTTGTGTTGTGATCGAGTCTGAGACATGTATACAATGGGTCACGATACGTATTAATTAATTCGAATATTATATATTAAACTATATATGAATTATTGAATTACTAACTGTGGACTACTAATTGTGGACTACCAACATTGGACAATTAAAATGAATTAAAATATTGATTATAACATATGAAACTAAACATTTCTTCAAGTTTGCTACTTGATTTCATCTTAAACCTCATTTGTATATTGACGATTACAATCTGCGTTCAAACCTTTCATGATTCTTGAAAACACCTCAATCGAGATGATGATCCAACCACATGTTATCTACAGTCATGCACCTGGGAGAACTTCTGGAACCCAAGTAGAAGTTTAAAATGAATCTATGATCCATTGGCGTGTTATTATCAAAAATAACTTTACAGTACCTCTCCAAAGTAGCCAGTTTTGTCACAGCTCCAGCAAGTCAACTTTGACTTTTCATCCGGAGTAACCTTATTATAACCTTGATATATACGTTATCGTTTCACCATCATTACCAAGGAACCGTTTATATCCCACCACATTAGCAGTAAACTTACCAACAACTTTGTTGATCTTTGACTTTCCGAAAAATCATTATATTTATCGAAACTCCATCATGTGTTCATCCGCATCTTATAACGAGAATTGCCATACCAATTACTGAGAATCAGCAATCAGTATTTCGAATCTCGCAGCGTTTCTACATCAACAGTTATATGTGTACATATAACATTTATCTCTTAGAATTATGATCTTCCATTCTGAAATTCTGAAAAGCACTCAGTCTACGAAGCAATACCCTGAATTTTGAAAAAGCTGAATGAAGCAGCAGAAATTGTAGACAACCATAACAGTCAAAAGTATGATGATAAAGAATGGAGTGCTGGAAACGCTCAATAAAAAAAATTAGTACCGAAAAGCAGATTATGCGAAACTATGAAGGAGGTCGTAGACAAATCACAAAGACTAAATCTGCCTTCAAAGAATCCAAATGATTTAGTGCCTGCTGAAGTCATTAACGAATACCTTGCTCCTGACTCTAAACCTTTACGGACAAATCTTCTTCATCATCCATCGATGTTAGAAATTCTAAGATATCATCGAATCTTTCATTATAGATATCCTCGAAATTTCTGAAGATATCTTCATAATTATTTTTATCTGAAATCATTTATCTCTTCGCTATATCAGTGTTACATCAGAAAGGAAAGAGTTTTAGTTTCTAAAATTCTGAAAAATTCAACTTTAAAAAGAATGATGAATGTTTTGAAGTAGGGTTGGGAACTGAAGCATGAGTTAGTATAATATAATGACACTTGATCAACCTGATTATATTACAGTAAGTCATGCTGAGTTTCTAATGAAACATGATGATTCACATACCATAATGTCATCATGTGCCATGTTACACGACTCTTACATTCTATCTAATCTCTAAACATATCAAGAACAAATTTCTTGATAGTTCTATATGTTCTCATAAGTCCTGGTAACTTAACCAATCAAGATCGTGCTATTTTTCTCTTAGAACATTAGTCATGTTCATTCAAAACTTCATACCTACGAATTCTGGACAATTAATTGCTTGACTTAAAGTCGGGAAGAGAAAACAGAAGTATGGAACTCTAAAATATAAAGGAAACGAAGGGGATAAATTTATAGTGAAATATCCGACAGAGCAATCAAAACCAGATTATCGCATTTAACCAAAGAAGGTCCTATTTCCTTAATTACCGGAGAATCAAATCTTGTTACGGAAATTTTCTCTAAACCCCTGAATTTCGGAAATCCACCATGACTACGTCAAAAGTTAAATCCCTATCTCAATCTTTTATGACAGTTTCACTCGTACGCTTCACATAATCGAATAGTTTTATCCATATTACTCACTGATGATAAAACTCTAATTTTCAGCACGTATGCGTCAAGAAAACATATTTATTGTCAACCATGACTATTCCAATCAAATTTCGGGACGAAATTTCTTTAACGGGTAGGTACTGTGATGACCCAAAAATTTCTGACCAAATTTAAACTTAATCTTTATATGATTCCGACACGATAAGCAAAGTCTGTAATGTTGAGTCTCGAAAATTTTTGAACTGTTTACATGGATACATTTAACTTTTGACCATTTCCGACCATTCACGAACAATTAATTGTAAATGAATGTGTATATAAATAAATAGTAAAACGATTGTAATACTCGGTTGACAGTTTGTTAGTGTTCATATAGATTTAATATATATTTATGAGGGTTTAAAATAAAAGTTGAACTGTAAATTGATTAAGAAGATTTTAGGCTTGATAAAAAAAATATTTTTACCTTTTTAGATTAAATTTTAGTACTCCGTACATATTATTTGGAAAAGTAAATAAATAATTAATGAACCTTTCTGATCAGGTTTCAAACCGTTAATGATTGAAATAATTAAATATATTTAAGCTAAAAATTTGGGATTTTTAGGAACACTTTTATACGTTAACTGTTTAGCAATGGACCACGATAGTAACATTCCAAAACCTCTGGTGGCTAACTATTCCATTTACTATTTGAGAGATAATTGATTTACTGTTTTGAGCACTGATTGTTTTCACTTCAACTCTATTATAATGTGTGTGTGTGTGTGTGTATATATATATATATATATATATATATAATGAATATGGGAGATACATATTTTACAATTTCTTTCTTTTTCTTTTTACAATCGACAGCTTCCATAATCACACTCCTTTGTTTACTGTGTCTCCTGGTTGTTTTCTTTCATCACAAACAAACACATATTAACAATTGAATATATATATATATATATATATATATATATATATATATATATATATACATATATATATATATATATATATATATATATATATGTCATATACAATCACGAACACTACTACTTTTCTATTATTGATAGATATTATCATAGTATAGTGAATGATTTAAATTATATATATATATATATATATATATATATATATATATATATATATATATATATATATATATATATATATATATATATATATATATATATATATATATATATATATATATATATATATATACTTTACATACCCAAAAGTTCACAAACCCACCACCCATGTTTCCAAGATCATTTGCAACTTCTCTTACTCAAACTCTTGTCTCGGTTGAAGCTAAACTCGACCATCATATAGCCGCCACCACCACATATCATCGTTATGTTTGCTTCTTTTGTTTCTGTTTCATGGGAAGACAACTACCATCTAACAATAACCCATCTCTGTTTCCACTGTGAACACCATGCATCACCTCTAACCGAGACCACCACTGTTAATCGTTCCTGTTTCTAATATGTTCGAAAACAGCCCACTAAACCATCATTTATACCCATCTTCCTACTATTCCTTGACACTTTTGCTCGCTGCTGTCTATTTCTATTTTCTAATCAAACGCAACCCAAACAGAGGTAAGGATACACTTATTGTTTATGTCTTGAACAGCTTCTGCAGCTGCAATTATTTCAGTTTCATTCAGCGGCTGCTAAACTTGTTTTTCGATTTCAATCAAACCCTCATTTGAACACCATTAATGTAAGCTACTACTTCTGTTGTTACAGGTTGTTTGATCAACCGGAATAACCAACTACAACCACCAAAATGAAACCAAGAAACCACCTCTTACTCGTAACCTTTCTCTTCTATTTCTTTCTTTAATCGAATACAAACATCACCACAATCATCAAATCACCTCATCACCATATATTAACTGCTACCTGCAACTATTGTTTCCATTTCTGTTTTCGTTCAACGAACCAATACAACCATCGAACCTATTCATTAAACTACCATCATACCTGCACATCTCCGGACCTCCATTTAACCATCTATCAATTTTCTGTTCCAAAATATTGAATACCCGAAACAAATACTCGACCACCATGTACTATAACCAACACAAACCACACTCATAAACCATAATTTGAACTGCGGCTGCTATACTAAATTGTTCCTGTTCGACCAACAGACCAAAAATTGAACCCAACTAAATACCTATTATGATTTACTGCTATGTAAACATTAACAGCTGTAGCTTCTTATTCGGTTTGAAAAGAAAAAGAAACAAGATTCCCATGACCTATTGATTTATACAACCATCATCATCGGACCTGTTTACAATTTAGGAAAAGAAAACAAAATATTCCAATCTTTCATATTCAAATCAAACAGATAGACTATATCGCAGTAAATCTGATTGAATTGAACTTACAATGAACGATGATGGCTAATAAATATATATTTATTTATATAAATATGTAAATAAAAAAAAGAGCACAAATCACTGTTTTCCTTCTCTGTTGTTACTCGGAGATGATGATAATCAATGATAATTGAAACAGTACCTGTAATTACGCTACTATGATTATTGATTTCTTCCTAGTTGAACAAACATCAACTATTGCTTCGATTTTTCTGCTAACGATGATGATTATGACTGATGAGGATGATTGAACGATGATGACGATAAATTGATGACCTGTTATACCTCGGTGATTGTTGTTTGATCGATAAAAGAATCGAAGGCCCCATGAACCGTGATGTTCCTGCATTCTTGTCCCTGCTCTTCTCGATCCACTTTTGAACCGACAACAGAAACACATACGGAGCACAATTTAATCTGTTAACCCGATTTGGGTACTGGATTCTTATTTGATTGGTTGGTTGGGCCACTTAGGACTTCAACATGGACTATTAAGTGGGTTTCTTTAAAACCTTAATGGACTTGAATAGGTATATTATTATTATTATTATTATTATTATTATTATTATTATTATTATTATTATTATTATTATTATTATTATTATTATTATTATTATTATAACTATTATTATTATTATTATTATTATTATTATTATTATTATTATTATTATTACTAATACAAGTATTAAGTATCATTTATTATTATTATTATTATGATTATGATTACAATTATGATTATTGTTATTATTATTAAGTATTAAGTATTGTTATCAAAATTATTATTTTTCTTATCATTATTATTAAACTTATCATTTTTATTAAAAACTACTATTAATATTAAAAGTATCATTTTTAAAATTATCATTATTATTAGTATTAGAATTATCATTAAAAGTATCATTTTCAATATTATCATTAGTTTTATCATTATTATTATTATTATCATTATTTTATTATTATTATTATTATTATTATTTTTACAAACAAAAGATATCTATATAAAAAAAATATATATTTATTACACATATCATAAGTATACTAATATTAGATTTTTAATATATTAACTAATATAATATTATTTATATTAATATCACATTTATTAAAGTATATATATATCATATAAGTATGATAACAAATAATAAGGATTAATGTAATTATATATAAGGATATTAATCTTTATATATTATAAAAATATATAAACTTAGTTGATTAATATTACAATGTGTTAATATATATACTTGATATAGGTTCGTGAATCAGAGGCCAACCTTGCATTGTTCAGTTCCGTCGTATGAATATTTTTACTACAAAATATCGTATCGTGAGTTTCATTTGCTCCATTTTTAAATGCTTTTGCAATATATATTTTTGGGACTGAGAATACATGCGCTTTATATGGTTGGATTATCGAAATCGAATATCGCCCTTCAAGTCTAGTAACCTAAGAATTAGGGAAATGGCCACTAATTGACGCGAATCCTAAAGATAGATCTATTGGGCCTAACAACCCTCATTCATGTCTATGGATGGCTTTAGTACTTCGAGATTATTATTATACAGGCGTCGATGTCTGTGGGGATATTCTATGCATTATGGTTAATGTCGGTTACCAGGTGTTCAATCCATATGAATGATTTTTATGCAGATGGCTATATGCATGCATGATGTTTATGAGAAATGAAAATATGAAATCTTGTGGTCTATTAAAATGATAGAAATGAATATTTATGATAAACTAATGAACTCACCAACCTTTTGATTGACACTTTAAAGCATGTTTATTCTCAGGTATGAAAGAAATCTTTCGCTGTGCATTTGCTCATTTTAGAGATATTACTTGGAGTCATTCATGGCATATTTCAAAAGACGTTGCATTCGAGTCATTGAGTTTATCAAGATTATTATTAAGTCAATTATAGTTGGATATAGTATGAAATGGTATGCATGCTGTCAACTTTCGATGAAATGAAAGTTTGTCTTTTAAAAATGAATGCAATGTTTGTAAAATGTATCATATAGAGGTCAAGTACCTCGCAATGAAATCAACTATTGTGAATCGTTTATAATCGGTATGAACGGGTCCTTTCAGTTGGTATCCGAGCGGTGGTCTTAGCGAATCAGGTCTTGCATTAGTGTGTCTAACTAATAGTTGTGAAGATGCATTACCGAGTCTGGACTTCGACCGTGTCTGCATGTCAAAAGTTTTGCTTATCATTTCGTGTTGAAAATTACCTGCTTATCATCCTTAGGAAATTATCTGCTTATCATTCTTAGTCTAGACACATCTTACTGCATTGATTGCATGAATAGTGTATAGACAAAAATTCATATCTTAGCGTATCAGTTACTATAAACTTTGCCTGATATATTTCGTAAATTCATCCGTAATCTACGAAATCTTTTGTTCTATATATATAGACATTCTATGTAATTAGAATACCATCCAATATTTGAAAATCATTTCATATTAAAAATCCTTTATTCAATCGTACGAAATGGAACTCGCCACTAGTTTAAGTTCTTCGGAATCCGACAGCTATTGTGAATCGTTTATAATCGGTATGAACGGGTCCTTTCAACATTAAAACAAATTACATATTTGGAATCCTTGCATCTTCCTCTACAACTTGATACAAATTTCATCTCTAGTGGGTAACTTTTCTAAAACTCTAGATTTCTTGTTCTTGGTGTTCTTAACTTATAAGTGTGTTAATTAGTCTTTATGGCTCATTGTGATGTCATGTATGTAATTTGTATGCTCGATCTTGTTATTTTGCATAACTAGCATGAACTTGGAAAAAGGGTTTGTTTAATTCTGATTTGGGTTAATGAAATATTGTTAGATGTTAATGATTTTGTGTTTAATGTGTTACTTGCATCATTAGCTTTGTTTTGGTATGTAGGTTGACTTAGAAAAACTTCATTAACATAATTGTTGAATTCATGATTCTTGGTTAGGGTTTGATAGATTTTAAGATGAACTATTGATGTATTAAATGTTTTGTAATGTTTTTGGTAAGTGTTTAGTTGCAATGTATATGTAATTACCTTCAAAACGGCATATCACATGTGTGCATTTAATCCCCGAATCATCAAATTGCAATTATGAACATGAAGCATTAATGATGAACATTCAATGATCATTCGACGATGATTTAGTTGTTGTAAATGTTTGATGTTGGCTGTTGTTATGTGTTTAGTTGCACTACTTGTTAAAATAGCTTTCCAATGATATACTATATGCGTTTTACATGTTTATTGACCATAAAATGTGTTTGGGTGAAAATTGGTTCGAGTTGAACACTTGAAAACAGCCCAGAATTTCTGCCCAGGCATTCGGAGCAGCGCGCCGATTCCCTAAGCGGAGCGCCGAATGCCTGCAAAGTGGCACCAAAACCTTGCCTTGAAACGGAGCGGTGCACCACGAATCTGAGCGACGCGCCAATTGCCTGTTGTCCAAAAGTCTCATTTTCGTTTAATTCTAACTATGCTACGCACCTCCGATTAACATGCAACTTGTTCTAAGATGCTCATATATGATTATATAACTCAGAAAATTGTCCGAGACCCGACCCGAATGGGTTGACTTTTTCGTTGACTTTAACTTTGACCAAAGTTGACGTTTATTCAAACTTAACCAATACTTTGTTTAATCGTTATAACCTATCTCTTGTACTTATATCTTGCATGAAACTTGAAAACTTGACTCACATGCTATATAATCGAGTCGTAACGAGCCATAGGACTAATTGAACAACTTTGACCGACCTCGTATTTTACCGGTATTGATACAACCTACTTGTTTAGGTCAAAACTAGCATTCGTTCTTATACACGTTTACTTTGTGAAGTACCTTTTTACTCATGCACTCAAGGTGAGATCATAGTCCCATTTTTTCAACAACTTTTACTCTTTTAAATCATGGGATGAGAAACATATACGTTTTATACTTTTATGCTTTGAACACAAGTACGAAAACAAACATTCCACGTACGAGTTAGAACAAAAGCCTCAATTCAATTATCATTAGTTACACTTGCAGGGTGTAAGCGAGAACTTATGTTGTGTGGATCCATACGGGTTTGACGAACCCTAATTCAGACGGTTCGCTACCGTTGGCGAATGAAATATATTTTCGGGTATAGTGTAGGTTCTAACACTATGATAACGGGGTTCGTACACAGTTAAGTCTTGATCATTGGGTGCTCATGATACAACAACTTTTGGAATGTAAACGATTTAGATAATCAACGTTATGGAAATACTAAATCTTGTGGTTCAAAAACAACGTTTACAAATACACCTATGATTTCACCAACGTTTTTCGTTGACAGTTTTCTATATGTTACTCAGGTTCTTGATTGGCTACTTGGATACATGCTTCCGCGTACATTTTGATTTCATGCTTGGGGTCAAGCATACATGCATACGCTATTGATAGCATCCGTGATTTTCAACTTATATTATGTCGCAAATTATTTCATTTATACTTTATAACTTTTGTAAACTTAAACTTGTTGTCGAATCGTTTGGTAAACTTAAACTTTGCAAGTCCTACACGTTTCAAATGAATGCGACATAATTTTGGTCAAACGCGTCTCATTTAGGGACTATGACCACGTAACGGGACCTAAGTTGACGGCGCCGTCAATAGCGATTTTGGCGGGTCGTTACAGCTGGTATCAGAGCGTTGGTTGTAGGGATCGGGGATATGCATTAGTGTGTCTGACAAAGTCGTTAGGACGCATTAGTGAGTCTAGACTACAACCCGATAGTTAATCATTGCATTCTAACTTGCATTTGCTATAGGTAGCACTTACTTGACTACTTGTGCATTTCTACTTGAATCTTTCTTAGGTGAACTTCTTAATTGTACCTAACTCTCATCATGCGAACCCGTACTCTGCCACTTTTTGGTAACACACGTAAATTTAAGATTCATACACGTAAGGATGACGACGACTTCATTAGTTACACTGGTTCGGGAACTCTGTCTCCCAGGTTGTTATTCACCACCGTCCCCGCTTACTATCCACAAGTGCTGTAAAGTTTCCACCACTATGGCAATCACTAACCACTACCGATGTTACACCGGTGTTCTTCACTGTCTACCACTTGTTGTTACTACCACTACTACTCTAGGTGAGTATCGTCCACACTACTTACCACTACGGTTGCGTACTACTCATTATCATAGTTCGTTGCTCTTTTCGTACCTAAAGACATTATTGTTTGAATTAAACCGCATTGATGTGAACAACCAGTTATACACTTCCCTCGGGAAACGCATCTTCAGAGTTGCACTAAATCTTCCGATTAAATATGAGTCACGTTAGATGAAATGTCCCGTTCTTATTGATTAAAAACGTTCCATATTAATTGATTTCGTTGCGAGATTTTGACCTCTATATGAGACGTTTTTCAAAGACTGCATTCATTTTAAAACAAACCATAACCTTTATTTCATCAATAAAGGTTTAAAAAGCTTTACGTAGATTATCAAATAATGATAATCTAAAATATCCTGTTTACACACGACCATTACATAATGGTTTACAATACAAATATGTTACAACAAAATAAGTTTCTTGAATGCAGTTTTTACACAATATCATACAAGCATGGACTCCAAATCTCGTCCTTATTTAAGTATGCGACAGCGGAAGCTCTTAATAATCACCTGAGAATAAACATGCTTAAAACGTCAACAAAAATGTTGGTGAGTTATAGGTTTAACCTATATATATCAAATCATAATAATAGACCATAAGATTTCATATTTCAATACACATCCCATACATAGAGATAAAAATCATTCATATGGTGAACACCTGGTAACCGACATTAACAAGATGCATATATAAGAATATCCCAATCATTCCAGGACACCCTTCGGATATGATATAAATTTCGAAGTACTAAAGCATCCGGTACTTTGGATCGGGTTTGTTAGGCCCAATAGATCTATCTTTAGAATTCGCGTCAATTAGGGTGTCTATTCCCTAATTCTTAGATTACCAGACTTAATAAAAAGGGGCATATACGATTTCGATAATTCAACCATAGAATGTAGTTTCGCGTACTTGTGTCTATTTTGTAAATCATTTATAAAACCTGCATGTATTCTCATCCCAAAAATATTAGATTTTAAAAGTGGGACTATAACTCACTTTCACAGATTTTTACTTCGTTAGGAAGTAAGACTTGGCCACTGGTTGATTCACGAACCTATAACAATATATACATATATATCAAAGTATGTTCAAAATATATTTACAACACTTTTAATATATTTTGATGTTTTAAGTTTATTAAGTCAGCTGTCCTCGTTAGTAACCTACAACTAGTTGTCCACAGTTAAATGTACAGAAATAAATCGATAAATATTATCTTGAATCAATCCATGACCCAGTGTATACGTATCTCAGTATTGATCACAACTCAAACTATATATATTTTGGAATCAACCTCAACCCTGTATAGCTAACTCCAACATTCACATATAGAGTGTCTATGGTTGTTCCGAAATATATATAGATGTGTCGACATGATAGGTCGAAACATTGTATACGCGTCTATGGTATCTCAAGATTACATAATATACAATACAAGTTGATTAAGTTATGGTTGGAATAGATTTGTTACCAATTTTCACGTAGCTAAAATGAGAAAAATTATCCAATCTTGTTTTACCCATAACTTCTTCATTTTAAATCCGTTTTGAGTGAATCAAATTGCTATGGTTTCATATTAAACTCTATTTTATGAATCTAAATAGAAAAAGTATAGGTTTATAGTCGGAAAAATAAGTTACAAGTCATTTTTGTAAAGGTAGTCATTTCAGTCGAAAGAACGACGTCTAGATGACCATTTTAGAAAACATACTTCCACTTTGAGTTTAACCATAATTTTTGGATATAGTTTCATGTTCATAATAAAAATTATTTTCTCAGAATAACAACTTTTAAATCAAAGTTTATCATAGTTTTTAATTAACTAACCCAAAACAGCCCGCGGTGTTGCTACGACGGCGTAAATCCGGTTTTACGGTGTTTTTCGTGTTTCCAGGTTTTAAATCATTAAGTTAGCATATCATATAGATATAGAAAATGTGTTTAGTTGATTTTAAAAGTCAAGTTAGAAGGATTAACTTTTGTTTGCGAACAAGTTTAGAATTAACTAAACTATGTTCTAGTGATTACAAGTTTAAACCTTCGAATAAGATAGCTTTATATATATGAATCGAATGATGTTATGAACATCATTAATACCTTAAGTTCCTTGGATATACCTACTGGAAAAGAGAAAAATGGATCTAGCTTCAACGGATCCTTGGATGGCTCGAAGTTCTTGAAGCAGAATCATGACACGAAAACAAGTTCAAGTAAGATCATCACTTGAAATAAGATTGTTATAGTTATAGAAATTGAACCAAATTTTGAATATGATTATTACCTTGTATTAGAATTATAACCTACTGTAAGAAACAAAGATTTCTTGAGGTTGGATGATCACCTTACAAGATTGGAAGTGAGCTAGCAAACTTGAAAGTATTCTTGATTTTATGTAACTAGAACTTGTAGAATATATGAAGAACACTTAGAACTTGAAGATAGAACTTGAGAGAGATCAATTAGATGAAGAAAATTTAAGAATGAAAGTGTTTGTAGGTTTTTTTGGTCGTTGGTGTATGGATTAGATATAAAGGATATGTAATTTTGTTTTCATGTAAATAAGTCATGAATGATTACTCATATTTTTCTAATTTTATGAGATATTTCATGCTAGTTGCCAAATGATGGTTCCCACATGTGTTAGGTGACTCACATGGGCTGCTAAGAGCTAATAATTAGAGTGTATATACCAATAGTACATACATTTAAAAGCTGTGTATTGTACGAGTACGAATACGGGTGCATACGAGTAGAATTGTTGATGAAACTGAACGAGGATGTAATTGTAAGCATTTTTGTTAAGTAGAAGTATTTTGATAAGTGTATTGAAGTCTTTCAAAAGTGTATAAATACATATTAAAACACTACATGTATATACATTTTAACTGAGTCGTTAAGTCATCGTTAGTCGTTACATGTAAGTGTTGTTTTGAAACCTTTAGGTTAACGATCTTGTTAAATGTTGTTAACCCAATGTTTATAATATCAAATGAGATTTTAAATTATTATATTATCATGATATTATCATGTACGAATATCTCTTAATATGATATATATACATTAAATGTCTTTACAACGATAATCGTTACATATATGTCTCGTTTAAAAATCATTAAGTTAGTAGTCTTGTTTTTACATATGTAGTTCATTGTTAATATACTTAATGATATGTTTACTTATCATAGTATCATGTTAACTATATATATATCCATATATATGTCATCATATAGTTTTTACAAGTTTTAACGTTCGTGAATCACCGGTCAACTTGGGTGGTCAATTGTCTATATGAAACATATTTCAATTAATCAAGTCTTAACAAGTTTGATTGCTTAACATGCTGGAAACATTTAATCATGTAAATATCAATCTCAATTAATATATATAATCATGGAAAAGTTCGGGTCACTACAGTACCTACCCGTTAAATAAATTTCGTCCCGAAATTTTAAGCTGTTGAAGGTGTTGACGAATCTTCTGGAAATAGATGCGGGTATTTCTTCTTCATCTAATCTTCACGCTCCTAGGTGAACTCGGATCCTCTACGAGCATTCCATCGAACCTTAACAATTGGTATCTTGGTTTGCTTAAGTCTTTTAACCTCGCGATCCATTATTTCGACGGGTTCTTCGATGAATTGAAGTTTTTCGTTGATTTGGATTTCATCTAACGGAATAGTGAGATCTTCTTTAGCAAAACATTTCTTCAAATTCGAGACGTGGAAAGTGTTATGTACAGCCGCGAGTTGTTGAGGTAACTCAAGTCGGTAAGCTACTGGTCCGACACGATCAATAATCTTGAATGGTCCAATGTACCTTGGATTTAATTTCCCTCGTTTACCAAATCGAACAACACCTTTCCAAGGTGCAACTTTAAGCATGACCATCTCTCCATTTTCAAATTCTATATCTTTTCTTTTAATGTCAGCGTAGCTCTTTTGTCGACTTTGGGCGGTTTTCAACCGTTGTTGAATTTGGATGATCTTCTCGGTAGTTTCTTGTATAATCTCCGGACTCGTAATCTGTCTATCCCCCACTTCACTCCAACAAATCAGAGACCTGCACTTTCTACCATAAAGTGCTTCAAACGGCGCCATCTCAATGCTTGAATGGTAGCTGTTGTTGTAGGAAAATTCTGCTAACGGTAGATGTCGATCCCAACTGTTTCCGAAATCAATAACACATGCTCGTAGCATGTCTTCAAGCATTTGTATCGTCCTTTCGCTCTGCCCATCAGTTTGTGGATGATAGGCAGTACTCATGTCTAGACGAGTTCCTAATGCTTGCTGTAATGTCTGCCAGAATCTTGAAATAAATCTGCCATCCCTATCAGAGATAATAGAGATTGGTATTCCATGTCTGGAGATGACTTCCTTCAAATACAGTCGTGCTAACTTCTCCATCTTGTCATCTTTTCTTATTGGCAGGAAGTGTGCTGATTTGGTGAGACGATCAACTATTACCCAAATAGTATCAAAACCACTTGCAGTCCTTGGCAATTTAGTGATGAAATCCATGGTAATGTTTTCCCATTTCCATTCGGGGATTTCGGGTTGTTGAAGTAGATCTGATGGTTTCTGATGCTCAGCTTTGACCTTAGAACACGTCAAACATTCTCCTACGTATTTAGCAACATCGGCTTTCATACCCGGCCACCAAAAATGTTTCTTGAGATCCTTGTACATCTTCCCTGTTCCAGGATGTATTGATTATCTGGTTTTATGAGCTTCTCCAAGTACCATTTCTCTCATATCTCCAAATTTTGGTACCCAAATCCTTTCAGCCCTATACCGGGTTCCGTCTTCCCGAATATTAAGATGCTTCTCCGATCCTTTGGGTATTTCATCCTTTAAATTTCCCTCTTTTAAAACTCATTGTTGCGCCTCCTTTATTTGAGTAGTAAGGTTATTATGAATCATTATATTCATAGATTTTACTTGAATAGGTTCTCTGTCCTTCCTGCTCAAGGCATCGGCTACCACATTTGCCTTCCCCGGGTGGTAATGAATCTCAAAGTCGTAATCATTCAATAATTCAATCCACCTACGCTGCCTCATATTCAGTTGTTTCTGATTAAATATGTGTTGAAGACTTTTGTGGTCAGTATATATAATACTTTTGACCCCATATAAGTAGTTCCTCCAAGTCTTTAATGCAAAAACAACCGCACCTAATTCCAAATCATGCGTCGTATAATTTTGTTCGTGAATCTTCAATTTTCTAGACGCATAAGCAATCACCTTCGTTCGTTGCATTAATACACAACCGAGACCTTGCTTTGATGCGTCACAATAAATCACAAAATCATCATTCCCTTCAGGCAATGACAATATAGGTGCCGTAGTTAGCTTTTTCTTCAATAACTGAAATGCTTTCTCTTGTTCATCATTCCATTCAAATTTTTTCCCTTTATACGTTAATGCAGTCAAGGGTTTTGCTATTCTGGCAAAGTCTTGGATGAACCTTCTGTAGTAACCAGCTAGTCCTAAAAACTGGCGTATGTGTTTCGGAGTTTTCGGGGTTTCCCACTTTTCAACAGTTTCTATCTTTGCCGGATCCACCTTAATACCTTCTTTGTTCACTATGTGACCAAGGAATTGAACTTCTTCCAACCAAAATGCACACTTTGAAAACTTAGCATACATTTCTTCCTTCCTCAATACTTCTAACACCTTTCTCAAATGTTCACCGTGTTCTTGGTCATTCTTTGAGTAAATAAGTATGTCATCAATGAAAACAATGACAAACTTGTCAAGGTATGGTCCACACACTCGGTTTATAAGGTCCATGAACACAGCTGGTGCATTAGTTAAACTAAACGGCATGACCATAAACTCGTAATGACCGTAACGTGTTCTGAAAGTAGTCTTTGGAATATCATCTTCTTTCACCCGCATTTGATGATACCCGGAACGTAAGTCAATCTTTGAATAAACAGACGAGCCTTGTAGTTGATCAAATAAGTCGTCAATTCTCGGTAGTGGGTAGCGGTTCTTGATGGTATGTTTGTTCAACTCTCGGTAGTCGATACACAACCTGAATGTACCATCTTTCTTCTTGACAAACAAAACAGGGGCTCCCCACGGTGATGTGCTTGGTCGAATGAAACCACGCTCTAAAAGTTCTTGTAATTGGCTTTGCAGTTCTTTCATCTCGCTGGGTGCGAGTCTGTAAGGAGCACAAGCTATTGGTGCAGCTCCTGGTACAAGATCTATTTGAAATTCAACAGATCGATGTGGGGGTAATCCTGGTAATTCTTTCGGAAATACATCGGGAAATTCTTTTGCAATGGGAACATCATTGATGCTCTTTTCTTCAGTTTATACTTTCTCGACGTGTGCTAGAACAGCATAGCAACCTTTTCTTATTAGTTTTTGTGCCTTCAAATTACTAATAAGATGTAGCTTCGGGTTGCCCTTTTCTTCGTACACCATTAAGGGTTTTCCTTTTTCTCGTATAATGCGAATTGCATTTTTGTAACAAACGATCTCTGCTTTCACTTCTTTCAACCAGTCCATACCGATTATCACATCAAAACTCCCTAACTCTACTGGTATCAAATCAATCTTAAATGTTTCGCTAACCAGTTTAATTTCTCGATTCCGACATATATTATCTGCTGAAATTAATTTACCATTTGCTAATTCGAGTAAAAATTTACTATCCAAAGGCATCAATGGACAACTTAATTTAGCACAAAAATCTCTACTCATATAGCTTCTATCCGCACCCGAATCAAATAAAACGTAAGCAGATTTATTGTCAATAAGAAACGTACCTGTAACAAGCTCCGAGTCTTCCTGTGCCTCTGCCGCATTAATATTGAAAACTCTTCCGCGGTCTTGTCCATTCGTGTTCTCCTGGTTTGGGCAATTTCTAATAATGTGGCCCGGTTTTCCACATTTATAACAAACTACATTGGCATAACTTGCTCCGCCACTACTTGCTCCGCCATTACTCGTTCCGACACCATTTGTTCCTTTCGTTCTATTAACCCCTGGTCCATAGACCTCACACTTCGCCGCGCTATGACCATTTCTTTTACACTTGTTGCAAAATTTGGTGCAGAACCCCGAGTGATACTTTTCACACCTTTGGCATAGCTGCTTCTGATTGTTGTTGTTGTTGTTGCGGTTATTATTGTTGTTGGGATGATTGTTGTAGTTGATGTTGTTGTTGTTGTTGTTGTTGTTGTTGTTGGGCCGTTTGTTGTAGTTGCGATTGATGTTGCGATTGTTGGGATAATTGTTGCGATTATTGTTGTAATTGCTGTTGTTGTTGTATTGGTGATTCTTATCACCGTTTTCCTCCCACTTTCTTTTGACTTGCTTCACATTGGCCTCTTCAGCAGTCTGTTCTTTAATTCTTTCTTCAATCTGGTTCACTAGTTTGTGAGCCATTCTACATGCCTATTGTATGGAGGCGGACTCGTGTGAACTTATATCTTCTTGGATTCTTTCCGGTAATCCTTTCATAAACGCGTCGATCTTCTCTTCCTCATCTTCGAATGCTCCCGGACACAATAGGCACAATTCTATGAATCGTCTTTCGTACGTGGTAATATCAAATCCTTGGGTTCGTAACCCTCTAAGTTCTGTCTTGAGCTTATTGACCTTGGTTCTGGGACTGTACTTCTTGTTCATCAAGTGCTTGAATGCTGACCACGGTAGTGCGTACGCATCGTCTTGTCCCACTTGCTCTAGATAGGTATTCCACCATGTTAACGCAGAACCTGTGAAGGTATGCGTAGCGTACTTCACTTTGTCCTCTTCAGTACACTTACTTATGGCAAACACCGATTCGACCTTCTCGGTCCACCGTTTCAATCCGATCGGTCCTTCAGTTCCATCAAATTCCAAAGGTTTGCAGGCAGTGAATTCTTTGTAGGTGCATCCTACACGATTTCATGTACTGCTAGATCCAAGGTTATTGTTGGTATGTAGCGCAGCCTGTACTGCGGCTATGTTTGAAGCTAGAAAAGTACGGAATTCCTCTTCATTCATATTCACGGTGTGTCGAGTAGTCGGTGCCATTTCCTTCAAAATAGTCAAATGGAACAAGTTAATCATACAGAATATTAAGAGTAGTTAATAGTATTTCGTAGCATAATATGAACTCATTTATAAAAGCTTTTTCTTCATATTAGCGTTTTATAAGTTTAAATTCGGGTAGTACCTACCCGTTAAGTTCATACTTAGTAGCTAATATACAATTCAACTACTACAATTCTATATGAAAAACTGATTATAATAATATTTCGCGTTCAAACTTTTACACAATATTTTACAAACTTACAATACCGCTTATTTTACATATAGCATGAAATATAGCACACAATAAATTTGATACAAGATGGTTGTGAAGATAATTCTAGCTAGTACACAAGTCGTTCAGCAAAGGCAATAAAGACACGTAATTCATACGTCCAGAAACAAGTCATGCATTCTGGTTTTACTAGGATTACTTCCCATCCTTGGTCTTGTGGAACATAACCGTTATGGTCGTTGATAAGACAGCGTGTTGTAACGTCGTCAAAGGGACGAGGGTTACGTAATGTCCAACAGTCCCGTAACAATCTAAAAACCTCATTTCTTACCCCAATTACCGACTCCGTCACTTGTGGGAACGTTTTGTTTAATAGTTGTAGCCCGATGTTCTTGTTCTCACTTTGGTGAGAAGCGAACATTACTAATCCGTAAGCATAACATGCTTCTTTATGTTGCATGTTAGCCTCTTTTTCTAAATCACGAAGTCCAATATTCGGATATATTGAGTCAAAATAATTTCTTAACCCATTGCGTAAAATAGCATTTGGGTTCCCCGCAATATATGCGTCAAAGTAAACACATCGTAACTTATGGATTTCCCAATGTGATATCCCCCATCTTTCGAACGAAAGCCTTTTATAAACCAAGGCATTCTTGGAACGTTCTTCGAATGTCTTACAAACTGATCTCGCCTTAAATAGTTGTGCCGAAGAATTCTGACCGACTCTAGACAAGATTTCATCAATCATGTCTCCGGGTAGGTCTCTTAAAATATTGGGTTGTCTATCCATTTTGTGTTTTTATACTGTAAAATAGACAAGAGTTAGATTCATAAAAAAAAATACTTATTAATACAAGCAATTTTTACATATATCATAAAGCATAAGCACACTATATTACATATATTACACCACACGAATACAACTATCTTATTCCGACTCGCTTGTTTCTTCTTCTTCGGTTTTGGTTCGTTTTGCCAAGTTTCTAGGGATATATGATGTTCCCCTAATACGAGCCATCGTTTTCCACATTGGTTTAGAAAAACCTGGTGGTTTAGAGTTTCCCGGGTCATTGTTACAACTTCAGGACTTCGGGGGTTGACGATACATATAAAGTTCATCGGGGTTGGAATTAGATTTCTCTATTTTTATGCCCTTTCCCTTATTATTTTCTTTTGCCTTTTTAAATTCAGTTGGGGTAATTTCTATAACATCATCGGAATTCTCGTCGGAATCCGATTCATCGGAGAATTGGTAATCCTCCCAATATTTTGCTTCCTTGGCGGAAACACCATTGACCATAATTAACCTTGGTCAGTTGGTTGAGGATTTTCTTTTACTTAACCGTTTTATTATTTCCCCCACCGGTTCTATTTCTTCATCCGGTTCCGATTCTTCTTCCGGTTCCGATTCTTCTTCCGGTTCCGACTCTTCTTCCGGTTCCTCTTCGGGAACTTGTGAATCAGTCCACGAATCATTCCAATTTACATTTGACTCTTTAGGTGAGTCAATGGGACTTGTTCTAGAGGTAGACATCTATCACATAATATCAAACGCGTTAAGAGATTAATATATCACATAATATTCACATGTTAAAAATATATAGTTTCCAACAAAATTTGTTAAGCAATCATTTTTCAAGTAAACACGGTCGAAGTCCAGACTCACTAATCCATCCTAACAAACTCGATAAGACACACTAATGCAAAATTCTGGTTCTCTAAGACCAACGCTTGGATACCAACTGAAATGTCCCGTTCTTATTGATTAAAAACGTTCCATATTAATTGATTTCGTTGCGAGGTTTTGACCTCTATATGAGACGTTTTTCAAAGACTGCATTCATTTTAAAACAAACCATAACCTTTATTTCATCAATAAAGGTTTAAAAAGCTTTACGTAGATTATCAAATAATGATAATCTAAAATATCCTGTTTACACACGACCATTACATAATGGTTTACAATACAAATATGTTACAACAAAATAAGTTTCTTGAATGCAGTTTTTACACAATATCATACAAGCATGGACTCCAAATCTCGTCCTTATTTAAGTATGCGACAGCGGAAGCTCTTAATAATCACCTGAGAATAAACATGCTTAAAACGTCAACAAAAATGTTGGTGAGTTATAGGTTTAACCTATATATATCAAATCATAATAATAGACCACAAGATTTCATATTTCAATACACATCCCATACATAGAGATAAAAATTATTCATATGGTGAACACCTGTTAACCGACATTAACAAGATGCATATATAAGAATATCCCCATCATTCCGGGACACCCTTCGGATATGATATAAATTTCAAAGTACTAAAGCATCCGGTACTTTGGATGGGGTTTGTTAGGCCCAATAGATCTATCTTTAGGATTCGCGTCAATTAGGGTGTCTGTTCCCTAATTCTTAGATTACCAGACTTAATAAAAAGGGGCATATAAGATTTTGATAATTCAACCATAGAATGTAGTTTCACGTACTTGTGTCTATTTTGTAAATCATTTATAAAACCTGCATGTATTTTCATCCCAAAAAATATTAGATTTTAAAAGTGGGACTATAACTCACTTTCACAGATTTTTACTTCGTCGGGAAGAAAGACTTGGCCACTGGTTGATTCACGAACCTATAACAATATATACATATATATCAAAGTATGTTCAAAATATATTTACAACACTTTTAATATATTTTGATGTTTTAAGTTTATTAAGTCAGCTGTCCTCGTTAGTAACCTACAACTAGTTGTCCACAGTTAGATGTACAGAAATAAATCGATAAATATTATCTTGAATCAATCCACGACCCAGTGTATACGTATCTCAGTATTGATCATAACTCAAACTATATATATTTTGGAATCAACCTCAACCCTGTATAGCTAACTCTAACATTCACATATAGAGTGTCTATGGTTGTTCCGAAATATATATAGATGTGTCGACATGACAGGTCGAAACATTGTATACGTGTCTATGGTATCTCAAGATTACATAATATACAATACAAGTTGATTAAGTTATGGTTGGAATAGATTTGTTACCAATTTTCACGTAGCTAAAATGAGAAAAATTATCCAATCTTGTTTTACCCATAACTTCTTCATTTTAAATCCGTTTTGAGTGAATCAAATTGCTATGGTTTCATATTGAACTCTATTTTATGAATCTAAATAGAAAAAGTATAGGTTTATAGTTGGAAAAATAAGTTACAAGTCGTTTTTTTAAAGGTAGTCATTTCAGTCGAAAGAACGACGTCTAGATGACCATTTTAGAAAACATACTTCCACTTTGAGTTTAACCATAATTTTTGGATATAGTTTCATGTTCATAATAAAAATCATTTTCTCAGAATAACAACTTTTAAATCAAAGTTTATCATAGTTTTTAATTAACTAACCCAAAACAGCCCGCGGTGTTACTACGACGGCGTAAATCCGGTTTTACGGTGTTTTTCGTGTTTCCAGGTTTTAAATCATTAAGTTAGCATATCATATAGATATAGAACATGTGTTTAGTTGATTTTAAAAGTCAATTTAGAAGGATTAACTTTTGTTTGCGAACAAGTTTAGAATTAACTAAACTATGTTCTAGTGATTACAAGTTTAAACCTTCGAATAAGATAGCTTTATATATATGAATCGAATGATGTTATGAACATCATTACTACCTTAAGTTCCTTGGATAAACCTACTGGAAAATAGAAAAATGGATCTAGCTTCAACGGATCCTTGGATGGCTCGAAGTTCTTGAAGCAGAATCATGACACGAAAACAAGTTCAAGTAAGATCATCACTTGAAATAAGATTGTTATAGTTATAGAAATTGAACCAAAGTTTGAATATGATTATTACCTTGTATTAGAATTATAACCTACTGTAAGAAACAAAGATTTCTTGAGGTTGGATGATCACCTTACAAGATTGGAAGTGAGCTAGCAAACTTGAAAGTATTCTTGATTTTATGTAACTAGAACTTGTAGAATATATGAAGAACACTTAGAACTTGAAGATAGAACTTGAGAGAGATCAATTAGATGAAGAAAATTGAAGAATGAAAGTGTTTGTAGGTGTTTTTGGTCGTTGGTGTATGGATTAGATATAAAGGATATGTAATTTTATTTTCATGTAAATAAGTCATGAATGATTACTCATATTTTTGTAATTTTATGAGATATTTCATGCTAGTTGTCAAATGATGGTTCCCACATGTGTTAGGTGACTCACATGGGCTGCTAAGAGCTGATCATTGGAGTGTATATACCAATAGTACATACATCTAAAAGCTGTGTATTGTACGAGTACGAATACGGGTGCATACGAGTAGAATTGTTGATGAAACTGAACGAGGATGTAATTGTAAGCATTTTTGTTAAGTAGAAGTATTTTGATAAGTGTGTTGAAGTCTTTCAAAAGTGTATAAATACATATTAAAACGCTACATGTATATACATTTTAACTGAGTCGTTAAGTCATCGTTAGTCGTTACATGTAAGTGTTGTTTTGAAACCTTTAGGTTAACGATCTTGTTAAATGTTGTTAACCCAATGTTTATAATATCAAATGAGATTTTAAATTATTATATTATCATGATATTATCATGTATGAATATCTCTTAATATGATATATATACATTAAATGTCTTTACAACGATAATCGTTACATATATGTCTCGTTTAAAAATCATTAAGTTAGTAGTCTTGTTTTTACATATGTAGTTCATTGTTAATATACTTAATGATATGTTTACTTATCATAGTATCATGTTAACTATATATATATCCATATATATATCATCATATAGTTTTTACAAGTATTAACGTTCGTGAATCACCGGTCAACTTGGGTGGTCAATTGTCTAAATGAAACATATTTCAATTAATCAAGTCTTAACAAGTTTGATTACTTAACATGTTGGAAACATTTAATCATGTAAATATCAATCTCAATTAATATATATAAACATGGTAAAGTTCGGGTCACTACATTAGAGATGTCGTAACACTTTGTTCATTTTAAATCTTCACGATTACACGAAGTTAATTCTATAGAGTGATGTGGGAATGGAGGTATGAGTAATGACACTCGATTAATGTGGTTATATTATGGTAAGTCATACCAATGTTCTAATGACTCATGATAGTGATTAGACTCGATCAACCTAGTCACCACCATGTGCCATGTTACATGACTTTATTTTTCTTTATTGCCATCCGAAAACTTCGAGAATATTGATAACAACCATACCAAGGACACACCTTTGATTATTGCCAAACCATATTTATGCTTCTAAATAAATGACCAATTCTTTCAACTTCAAAACATATGTTACACATGTATACTATCTCGTTTGCGCACAGTTTTATCGACGAACTACAAAATGCTTGATATGCTCACATCGAGGCGGAAACTTCTCTCGCATTACACTCGTACTTCCGTATAAGGAAATCTTCTATCTAAATTCTTAATGGAGAGAGAGACTCTTCACATTATACTAGTATTCGCCAAGAGGGTGAATAGTCCTAACAAACGTTTTTAAAAATCGATAAGAAAAACTTATTCAAATATATCTTAAAGAAATGTACCTCGTTTCGGATCGAGATGCTCGTTTCACTTCTAGATTTTGGGGTGCCTTATAAGAAGCCTTGGGAACATGTTTAAACATGAGTACCGCGTATCATCCACAAATTGACGTACCAAGCAAATGTACGATTCAAACCTTGGAAGACATGTTACGAACTTGTATTGTTGCCTATAGCTGATTCCTCTTACAATGATAGTTATCATTCGAGTATTAACGCCGAACCTTTTCGAAGATTTATATGACCGCAAATGACATTACTCCTAATTGTTGGGCCGAAGTAGGCGACAAGCAAATCACTGGACCCGAACTCATTCATGAAATAACCGTTAAGATCGTTCAAATTCAAGAAAGGCTCAAGACGGCTCGTAGTCGCCAAAAGAGCTATGCCGATGTTAGACGGAAACCCCTCGAATTTCAAGTGGGTGACTGTGTGATGTTAAAAGTCGCACATTAGAAAGGTGTAATTCTTTTCGGAAAACGTAGAAAGCTAAACCCGCAATACTGGTCTTTTTGAAATTTTGGAATGTATTGGGCTCGTCGCTTATCGATTAGATCTACAAACTCAATTAAGTTTACGGTCATCCTACATTCCATGTATCAAACTTAAAGAAGTGTCTTCCGGAACAAGAACTTGTTATTCCTTTCGATGAGCTTACTATTGATGACAAACTTCACTTAGTGGAAGAACTGGTTGAAATTGTGGACCACTCTGTCAAGAAGCTAAAACAAAGTAAAATTTCCTATTGTTAAAGTTCGTTGGAATGCCAAAAGAGGACCCGATGTGACAACCCGGAATTTTCTAATCAAATTTAAACTTAATCTTTATATGTTCCCGACATGATAAGGAAAGTCTGTAAAGTTGAATCTCAAAATTTTTTAACTACTTTTATATAATCAATTACCCTTTTGACTGTGCTCGACGATTCACGAACAATTTTGTGTAATAGATATGTACATATATTATAACCAGAAAACGTTAACAAAGTATTAAATGTATAATACTGTACATTAAACTTATTGGTTTAAATATCTATTTGATATATGACGATATTAAAAGATAATATCAAAAGATTGAATTATTAGATGTATTGTGCTATTATGATAAGTCTCGGTTGAGAGGTCCACTATGATTTGAGAAATCTTTCCTTTTTAACAATATTCGAAATAAATGGTGAAGTGATTTACAAGTGAGTTATAGTCCTACTTTTAAAATCTAATATTTTTTGGATGAGAATACATGCAGTTTTATAAATGTTTTACAAAATAGACACAAGTACGTGAAACTACATTCTATGGTTGGATTATTTACCCGAATATCGCCCCTTCAAGTCTGGTAACCTAAGAATTAGGGAAATGGCCCCTAATTGACGCGAATTCTAAAGATAGATCTATGGGCCTAACAAACCCCATTCTGGAATTTGGAATGCTTTAGTACTTCAATTTAAATGGTGATTGCGATTGCCAATATTTATGGCATACTTGAGAGTATGCAGGGGATATTCTATATGCATTATGGTAATGTCGGTTATGAGGTATCCATCATATGAATGATTTTTATACACTTGCGAGTGTATAATTATTTATTAAATGAAAATCTTGTGGTCTATTAAAATAATGGAAATGATTGTTTATGATAAACTAATAAACTCACCAACCTTTTGGTTGACACTTGAAAGCATGTTTATTCTCAGGTATTAAAGAAATCTTCCGCTGTGCATTTGCTCATTTTAAAGATATTACTTGGAGTCATTCATGGCATCTTTCAAAAGACGTTGCATTCAAGTCGTTGAGCTCAATAAAGATTATTATTAAATAAATGACAGATTAAGTCATTTATAGTTTGGATATTATGAAATGATATGCATGTCTGTCAACTTTCGATGTAATGAAAGTTTGTCTATTAAAAACGAATGCAATGTTTGTAAAATGTATCATATAGAGGTCAAATACCTCGCAATGTAACCATATGTTAGTGTATTCGTCCTTATCGATTAGGACGGGTCTCTACAGGCGGTATCAGGGCGGTGGTCTTAGCGAACCAGGTCTTGCATTAGTGTGTCTAACTAATAGTTGATAAGATGCATTAGTAAGTCTGGACTTCGACCTTAGCTGCATGTCAAAAAGTTTTGCTTATCATTTCTTGTCGGAAATTACCTGCTTATCATTCTTAAGTCTTGACACATTTTCCTGCATTTATTGCATACATACTGTACAGACGATTTTGTATCTTAGCATATCTGTTACTGTAAATTTTTCTTGATATCTTGCGAAATTTCCTCCGTGATTTATGGAATTTTGGTATTATATATACATATGTAAATTATTGATAAGGCTAAAAAGGAACATATATTTTATAGCAATATCCCTCCTAAATAATAGGTTTTCATATGTAATTGTATTATATTTTCATTGTAATTGTTTAAATAAATAAGTGCGAAGACAAAAGGCAAAAATGAAGATTTGAAGACACAAACGTCCAAAAAGCTCAAATGTACAAAATACAATTCAAAAGGTTCAATTTATTGATGAGAAACGTCTCAAAATGACAAGAGTACAAGTTACAAAACGCAAAGTACAAGATATTAAATTGTACGCAAGGACGTTCGAAAATCCGGAACTGGGACATGAGTCAACTATCAACGCCCGACGCAATGGACCAAAAATTATGAGTCAACTATGCACAAGAATAAAATATAATATATAAATAATTATATAAATTATTTATATATTATAAATATATATATAATCATGTCGACAAGCTATGAGACAAAGGATCCTGAGCTGGATTTTCAAACTCCACGACTCGCGGAGTTTGAAGGCCAAAAACTCCACGACTCGCGAAGCTGTCAGAAATCAAAACGCCTATAAAAGGCCATGCATTCGTTCGATAAAAATAAAAAAATAATAATAATAATACTCTGTAATAAATAAATAAATAAATATATATAATATATATAGTATAGGGTAGTTTTATATTAGATTAGTTCGGGTTATGTAAAGGTTATTTTACGGGTTTTTGAAGTCGAAATTCTGTCCGTGTAACACTACGCGATAAATACTCAATGTAAGTTATGTTCTCCTTTTTAAATTAATGTCTCGTACTTAAGTTATTATTATGCTTATTTGAGCCAAAGTAATCATGATGTCGGACTAAATATTAAAGATGGGGTAATTGGGCTTTGTACCATAATTGGGGTTTGGACAAAAGAACGACACTTGTGGAAATTAGACTATGGGCTATTAATGGGCTTTATATTTGTTTAACTAAATGATAGTTTGTTAATTTTAATATAAAGATTTACAATTGGACGTCCCTATAAATAACCATATACACTCGATCGGACACGATGGGCGGGGTATTTATATGTACGAATAATCGTTCATTTAACCGGACACGGGAATGGATTAATAGTCACTAGAATTATTAAAACAGGGGTGAAATCATGTACAAGGACACTTGGCATAATTGATAACAAAGTATTAAAACCTTGGGTTACACGCAGTCGATATCCTGGTGTAATTATTAAACAAAGTAATAAAACCTTGTTACAGTTTAAGTCCCCAATTAGTTGGAATATTTGACTTCTGGTATAAGGATAATTTGACGAGGACACTCGCACTTTAAATTTATGACCGATGGACTGTTATGGACAAAAACCAGACAGACATATTAAATAATCCAAGACAAAGGACAATTAACCCATGGGCATAAAACTTAAAATCAACACGTCAAACATCATGGTTACGGAAGCTTAAATAAGCATAATATATTTTATTTCATATTTCCTCATACTTTTATTTATTGTCATTTTAATTATTGTTATTTATTTTATATTGTTAGTTAAATATCGTCATTTACTTTACGCTTCACTTAAAATATAAATCGACAAACCGGTCATTAAACGGTAAACCCCCTTTTATATATTATTATATATATTTATATATTTTGTACAAATATAGTTGTTTAAAAATATAGTGTGCAATAAGCCCGCTCCCTGTGGAACGAACCGGACTTACTAAAAACTATACTACTCTACGATTAGGTACACTGCCTATAGTGTTGTAGCAAGGTTTAGGTATATCCATTTTGTAAATAAATAATTAAAACTTGTGTAGTTTGTATCACTTTTCGTATCAAAAATATATAGTATTTCACGTACACCTCGCATGACATCAAGTTTTTGGCGCCGCTGCCGGGGAAATCGGCGAAACGCTATATTTTTAATTTATTTTTGTATAAATATATTTATATATATTTTTAGAAAAATAATATAAAAATAAATAAATAAACGTTTTTCAACCTCCGAGACTCGCGGAGATTTTCTGGAACGGGACACCGCGACTCGCGGAGCCGCCTTGACCTGCCAGACCAGAAACCCTAATCGCATTTAATACGAAGTAATAATTATTATTATTAATTAATTAAGATTTAGGTTTTAATTAAATTAATCTTTAATTTTAATTATTTAGTTATATTAAGTTTTAATTAGTTTTATTTATATATTTAAATTAATACTTTTATAAAATAATATACAAATAATATTTTTATAAAAATTGTAATTTTTATCAACTTTAAGTTTATTTTTATTTTTGTATCTTTTTAATCGTTTATTCGTAATATTTGTATTTTTATCATTCGTAATTAGTTTTAAGACTAGTATTTTGCCGTAGTTAATTTTTATATTTCTAGATTTTTAGACTTTGTCGTAAAATCCCTTAAGTGCCTTTTCTTTAGACTAAGATTTAGGTGCTTTAGAATTTTGCGACGCCATTTTAAAATTTTAGTGCCTTTTAAGTTACGACGCGTTACTTTCTTTTTATTTTTCACCTTTTTATTTTTAGACGTTTTTCGACGCGCAATCTTTTTCTTTCTTATTTCTCGACGCTCTAGTTTTTAGGACTTAGAAATTTTTCTATTTCTTATCTAATATCTCAAACGGAAAGAAAAATTATTTACGTGGTTAAATTGATAGACATCCAAATTTTCTGCTTCGTAGTAATAGTTGGATTTGTTAGTGGCTGAGTTGTGAGCTTCCGATTTAAAGGGTTCTGGCTCCCTGCTGCATCTATTGGCTATTCAAAACGTGGGCAAAAGCAGAAAAGTCTATTAATTGGACAACTTATATAAGTTTTTCTATTTTTATAACTAATAGGATAATTAGTAAATGCACCACATTGTAGCTAAAATTTGGCCATCGCAATAAAATGGAAAATTTTGAAAACAAGGCTATATAAACTCTTTTTGATATCCAAAATTAATTAAATCAATACTCTCAAACGGGTGTTGATGACAATTCGTTCGGTCAATCTTGGATCACGAATGACGAAACAATAACTGGTTGTGAAATCTGTGGAGATTATCACTCAACATGGGAATGTTATTATTACGTTCCTATGGAAAATTACGTACCCACGGAACCTGAATGGAATGATTATGAAGAATACAATTCAAATTGGGATTATTCCCAAGAATATTTCCAAACTCAACAACCAGTAGACGAGGAAAATTACGTGTCTGAAAATTTATTAGACAATATGAAAATCAAACTCGAAGAACTCAATGCTCAAAATGAACAAATGAGAGAGTTTGTAAACGGGCAAGCTGAAACTCTATCAGACTACACACCTGTTGATCTGAGGAGTCGTGTGCAAGAAAATCTCATATCATCGAATTTTGATGAATTCGAGAGCTCCGAAATCACCAACTATCCCGATGATACTTTTTATTCAGTCTTACCAATTTCACAACATGTCGACACATTAGCCTATACCGACGAAATCATCGATCCATCAATGGATAAAGAAGAAGTAAGGGTGACAAATTGGTACTCTTGGGAAAACGATAACGTTGAAAATATTACCCCCGAGACCAAAATGGTGAGACCAATAAGTACCATTAATGAAGAAGAATTTTCTTTGATCCCGAAATTCACCATTCCACAACCTTCCAACTCAATATTCTCAATAGACAAGTCATTTACCAAAGATGAACTACAAGCTGTAATAGATATTGACACCTTAAATTTCACCCAATTGGGTAATAGAGGTGAAAACTTTAATTCCGAGAATGAACGAAAGGAAGTGTTAGGAATTGTCCACCCTATAGAAATATGTATGTCGGTGTATATCGATCTATTTGACCAAGAACCAGAAAAGAGACATATCCATTTACTAAAACCTACACTTAAAAAAGAATTAAGTAGTGATATTCGGGTGGGTCTAAACTTTAAACCCATTGATATATTTTATACCACCCGAGATGTAAATAACTGGCTCATTATTTTAATTCGTGGAACTTATTCTACCGACTTCACATGTCGTCAGCTAAGTGTGGGGAAGTCTAACCCCACTTAATGTTAAATTAAGGGTTCGGGTTAGTGCATAACTCGTTAATAAAAATGCATGATGAGTTAGGGTAAAAGACGTATTTTCAAATATTAGTAAACAGTTCAGAAAAGCAGCCGTTTTTGAAGAAAAACATGTGTGATAAAACAAGAAGGAATGAACGATGAGGTGCACCATCTATCATCCTGCAATTTTATGGTATCTTTAACTACTTTCTACACTAATCACCCTCAAGAATTTATAATTATAGTCTGATTTCATGCAAATGAGGGCATTGCATGATCTCAAGTGTGGGGAAGGGTTATAAATTCTCTCGGGTTTATACTTGGCTTATTTGCCAAATTTAATGAAAATTTGAAAAATTTTAAACTAAATGAATTCAAAATCATGTTTATACATATTTATGAACGATAAAACTAGGTGTTAATGCCGAAATTATCATTACCTCGGAAAGGACATAAATTGAGAAACACCCTAAAACGATTGAATTCATTTAAAATGGAATAAAGGAGAATAAAAAGGCAAAGAAAGAAACTAAGTGTGGGGAGAATGTACCAAGTTATTCAATTAAAAACTATCTATCACATGTTTCTGTAAAGTTATTGCAGGTACTTTTATTTTGGATGATTTTAATCAGTTTTACCCGATTTACTGTAATATATTTGAAAGAAAAGATGGATCTACACGATGAATCAATTCCATCATTAAAAGGAAGTAAAGTCTTCCGAAAAAGACACGCGCTTCTTGATTTAGGTCAAGAAGTTGTCATCCAGACCAACTGTAGGTTGACAAAAAATCTAGAAAAGTCATCTCTAAAATCAGCAGGAAATCCACGGACCTCGGCATCAAACAGGGTCGCCAGGTGGTCAGATTTATCCTAACCATGAGAAGGATTTATCTAGTACAATGGGGGGACACCGTGCAAATTAGCTTGATAAGACTAATGAATCAGATCTCCAGAAAGGATAATCTCCTTAAAGATTAAAAATCAGCTTTTAAGACTGATATTACTCAATCCTTGAGATTGACCTTAAAGATTGAGAATTCAAACTCATTGAATTCAATGATATCTAAACTCGAGCTTGAACGAGAAAATATTTTGATCAAAATTATAAACCGATTTGTTTTCTGAAAACCCATTTTCAATGCGTTCATTACCATTGAACGTAAAATCCTGAGAATTCATTGGAATTCATTAGGTCACCTGAACCAAATCGGGTGTCAACCGTAAGAACGGTGGTTGCATAGCATGGTCGAAGACAGGACCTTGTGCTAGACCGAAAAATCATAGGATGATCTTTACTATTGCTCCTACAAAGGATAGTAATAGCATCCGACACATTTATAGACCATAATCAAATGCATGTCATTAGACATTGCCTTAACAGTTTCTTGTTCATCGCTTTCCTTTACAACCGGACGGTAGTTTGCCGAAAGGTAATATACGGGACAAGTAAACTGGATGTGTTGCTTTCCTAATACAAGGTTAGCAAGTGGGTAACACAAAACCACAAGTGTTGAGCTAAAATTTTCAAATCTGAAACCCACACAACCCATAAAAATATTTTGCAAACACCGGTGAAGGGTTATTCCGGAAAACTTGTCTAGGGTAAAAGCTAGATTGAATTTTCAAAAGATCAAATGTTTTCATAAAGATCCAATTTCCTAAAGGATCTAAATTTTCATAGTCATGTGGGACTGTAAACCGCCTTTCAAATGTGCACTTTGCTTTGGAAACTGAAAGTAAATCGGCTATTTGATTGCAAGTGTCGTTGACCTAAACCCGAGGCAACTGTGGATGACACACCCACCTTTAACCATGGTTCTATTGTTACTATCATTGTTTATACCACCATATCAAAATCACTAATGTACAAAGTATGATTAATAAAAAAGTGATTCATGTATGTTTTTATTTCAAGTTCTGTATTGCTTGAGGACAAGCAACGCTCAAGTGTGGGGATATTTGATAAGGCTAAAAAGGAACATATATTTTATAGCAATATCCCTCCTAAATAATAGGTTTTCATATGTAATTGTATTATATTTTCATTGTAATTGTTTAAATAAATAAGTGCGAAGACAAAAGGCAAAAATGAAGATTTGAAGACACAAACGTCCAAAAAGCTCAAATGTACAAAATACAATTCAAAAGGTTTAATTTATTGATGAGAAACGTCTCAAAATGACAAGAGTACAAGTTACAAAACGAAAAGTACAAGATATTAAATTGTACGCAAGGACGTTCGAAAATCCAAAACTGGGACATGAGTCAACTATCAACGCCCGACGCAATGGACCAAAAATTATGAGTCAACTATGCACAAGAATAAAATATAATATATAAATAATTATATAAATTATTTATATATTATAAATATATATATAATCATGTCGACAAGCTATGAGACAAAGGATCCTGAGCTGGATTTTCAAACTCCACGACTCGCGGAGTTTGAAGGCCAAAAACTCCACGACTCGCGGAGATGCATTCGTTCGATAAAAATCAAAAAATAATAATAATAATACTCTGTAATAAATAAATAAATATATATATATATAATATATATAGTATACGGTAGTTTTATATTAGATTAGTTCGGGTTATGTAAAGGTTATTTTACGGGTTTTTGAAGTCGAAATTCTGTCCGTGTAACACTACGCGATAAATACTCAATGTAAGTTATGTTCTCCTTTTTAAATTAATGTCTCGTACTTAAGTTATTATTATGCTTATTTGAGCCAAAGTAATCATGATGTTGGACTAAATATTAAAGATGGGGTAATTGGGCTTTGTACCATAATTGGGGTTTGGACAAAAGAACGACACTTGTGGAAATTAGACTATGGGCTATTAATGGGCTTTATATTTGTTTAACTAAATGATAGTTTGTTAATTTTAATATAAAGATTTACAATTGGACGTCCCTATAAATAACCATATACACTCGATCGGACACGATGGGCGGGGTATTTATATGTACGAATAATCGTTCATTTAACCGGACACGGGAATGGATTAATAGTCACTAGAATTATTAAAACAGGGGTGAAATTATGTACAAGGACACTTGGCATAATTGATAACAAAGTATTAAAACCTTGGGTTACACGCAGTCGATATCCTGGTGTAATTATTAAACAAAGTAATAAAACCTTGTTACAGTTTAAGTCCCCAATTAGTTGGAATATTTGACTTCTGGTATAAGGATAATTTGACGAGGACACTCGCACTTTAAATTTATGACCGATGGACTGTTATGGACAAAAACCAGACGGACATATTAAATAATCCAGGACAAAGGACAATTAACCCATGGGCATAAAACTTAAAATCAACACGTCAAACATCATGGTTACGGAAGCTTAAATAAGCATAATATATTTTATTTCATATTTCCTCATACTTTTATTTATTTTCATTTTAATTATTGTTATTTATTTTATATTGTTAGTTAAATATCGTCATTTACTTTACACTTCACTTAAAATATAAATCGACAAACCGGTCATTAAACGGTAACCCCCTTTTATATATTATTATATATATTTATATATTTTGTACAAATATAGTTGTTTAAAAATATAGTGTGCAATAAGCCCGCTCCCTGTGGAACGAACCGGACTTACTAAAAACTATACTACTCTACGATTAGGTACATTGCCTATAGTGTTGTAGCAAGGTTTAGGTATATCCATTTTGTAAATAAATAATTAAAACTTGTGTAGTTTGTATCACTTTTCGTATCAAAAATATATAGTATTTCACGTACACCTCGCATGACATCAATTATGTATTGAAGAGTACCAATCTAAATTCTATAATCTATTTCATATCATAAATCATCCCCCTAAATATACAAGATGGATCCCATATCTAGTTCAAATTCCTTAAACTCCGACAACTATTTCGATATGGATATTCACCTGAACTCCGAAGATAGTGTAACCGGAATGGATCAACCAATCAGCCATCACCTGTTCTGGATGGATTAGGGATGGGTTCGTAGTCGACTAAACCAATGAAGACAAGAAGAAGGCGATCCTTTCCATGCACCAAATTTCCCTCTTGGCGAAGAACCTGAAGCACTTACCGGCGAACCTGTTCGTAATACCATTTTCTCTCTCATTTTTAGAGTATCTCGTCATGACTATATACTATCTCGAATTTTAGATCTTATTCATCCGCTCGTCCGAACCGACAATCACCCCGGTGTAATCGAGGAAGTTAACGAACTTCGCGCTCGGGTAGTGGCTTTGGAGAATATGGTGCAAAGATTACAAGCACCAGCAGCAACAGTACCACCATCAGCAACATCAACTGTACCATCACCACCAACAACAACAACATCCGTATTCCACACCTCAACATCACAATCTGTACCTTGAGCATCGATGTCATACGCACCGTAGATACCAAGGAGTACCAACAACAATAAACGACGAAGTATTCATCCATCACTTCATTAAAGAAATATTCTGCAGAGGATATGTAGTTTCTAAAAGTTTTAGAGATTAATTATTCTAGTTCTAACCGTAAATCAGACGAGTGAATGAATAATGATGATAGAAAGGAGAGTAGAAACCCTGAAAAGAATGATGCGCGAATTACAAAGCTAGACTTATTATACAAGCAGCACCGTCAGTACCGTCAGCATCATCAGCACTAGCCGCACCTATAAAATCATAAGCTCCCCCAGTTCAAGAATCACCGTGGACATCATTACGAATCACCAACGAGTATATTGTATCAATGAGTTATGAAGTATTAACTCATTCCCTCTGAAAATTTATATGTATACCTTATATATATATATAAATTTTGAAACCAAAATAAATCTTTCATACTAAGCTATTATGTATGAATTGAAAAAGGGTAGATACTACTCGGATAAATTCATATTACTAATATGCTATGATGTACATCCTTCGATAATGACTTAACCATTGTTAACTACAATCTCAGTTTCAACTCAACGAAATCCGCTTCATAATAAACCAAGCGTATTAATCAATTACATGTTTGATTTTACGCTCTCATCTTCGATGTACTCAAAACTTTCTAGACAACATCATTCGTACCTTGCGAAGTTCGTAAGAATTGCACGAGCACCAATATCATTCACTGAGAAAATATCAATAAACGAATATTGAAGTATTAATTTATAGTTTCAATTATGTTGAAGAAATAATCCGCGAAGATTACAAAATTTCTAAAGTTTTAGAGATTATTCATTTCTAGTTCCAGCCGAAAATCAAATGAGTTTAATTTAATATTAACTCATTAAATCTGTATTACATCTGAAGAAAATATACATATATATTTTCATAAAGACTGTAATAAAAATTCTCTTGTACAAAATATTATTTGTGAAACTTTTAATGGGTAGGTAATACCTGAGAGTTATATAAATTCACAATTAACATGTTACACTGTACATTCTTCGATTCTGATTCAGCAAATCATCAACTATACTAACTACTTCTACAACAATATACATTCTTTTATAGAAATCAAAACAACCATACTCACTCAAATCCAATTACATATTCTGATTTTGAAATCTCAGAATTCAATTCGAGATATAACCAATATCATCACTCTTAGATTTTTACATCTTTCAAAAGTATACTTTGACTTCAAAACTGTGATAGGACATCACTTCTATTCATAAAACCCAGAAAAATATTCGTATCATTCAAAATTCTAGAACATCATATGAATATTGACGATTACAATCTGCGTTCTAACCCTTCATGATTCTTGAAAACTCCTCAATTAAGAAGCAATCGAGATAATGATCCAACCACATGTTACCCACAATCATACACCTGAAAAACTCTCAAAACCAAAGTCATAGTTTAACACGTATCGGTGTCAGATCCTTTGTCATTTATTACCAAAAATAACTTTCAATCCCTTTTCAAAATAGACAGTTTTGTCACAGCTCCAGCAAATCAACTTCAATTGTTCATTCGAATAAGCCTTATTATAACAATTACCCCTTCATCATTGTTACCGGGGAACCTTTTATATCTCACCATATTAGCAGTAAACTTACCAACAACTTCATTAATCTTTGACTTTCCGAAAAATCATTACATTCATTGAAACCCTATCAAGTACTCATCTACATCATGCAATAATAATTACCATACCAACTATCGGGAATTAGCAATCAGTATTTTGAATCTCGAAGCGTTTCTACGCCAACAGTTATATATATACATATAGCGTCTATCTCCTAGACTTACATACTTCGAATGTGAAGTTTCTGAAAACACCCCAAACTACGAACTAGTTCTCCTAAATTGGAAAAATGCTGATGAAGCAACAAAAATGTAATCGATCTTAACAGTCAAAAGTTTGATGATAAAGAATAATGTGTTGGCAAAGCTCAGAAAAAGAGAAGGTTTGGAACTGGAAAACGGATTGAGCAAACCATGAAGGAGGCTGTGGACAAATCACAAAGACTAAACCTGCCTTCAAAGAATTTAAATAATTCAGTGTCTGCTGAAGTCATTAATGAATACCTTACTCCTAACTCTAAACCTTTCACAAATCTTCTTCATCATCCATCGATATTAGAAATTCTAAGATATCATCGTATCTTTTGTTATAAATATTCTCGATATTTCTAAAGATATCTTCATAACTATTCTAATCTGAAATAAATTACCTCTTCGCGCTATCTGTATTACACCAGAAAGGAAACCATTTTAGTTTCTAAATTCTGGAAAAAAATTCAAATTTAAAATTTGGATGTTTGAAGCAATGTTGGGAACTGAAGCATGAGTTAGTATAATATAATAACACTTGATCAATGTGGTTATATTACAGTAAGTCATGATGAGTTTCTAATGAAACGTGATGATTCACAGACCATACCGTCATCATGTGTCATGTTACACGACTCTTACATTTTACCTAAACTCCAAACATATTAAGGACATATCTTCTTGATAGTCCTATTTTTCCGGATATTCTGGTAATTTGACAAATCAAGATTGTGCTATTACCATTTCTTTCTTAGAACATTAACTATGTTCATTCCGAAATTCATATCTACGAATTCTGGACCATTATTCGCTTGACTTAATGGCGGGAAGAGAAAACAAAAGCATGAAGCTTCAAAATATCAATGGGAGTATAAATCACAGTAAATTGGAGAGAGCATTAACTGTGGATGTCAATGATTACAGAAAGACAGAAGCAGAGACATCGAAATATAAGGAAAAATATAAAACCCAACAACAACCCAGAAATTACAAACCGTATATATCGATGCATATAGCAATATAAAGACACGGGAGGACTAAAAACAATATAAAACCAAGAGTATAGTAGAAGTGAATAGATTCTTCCGGCGGCAGATGAAAAAGAAGAATGACAGATATGAAAGTTAGGAGTATGTCAAGAATTTGAACTGGATGGAGCATATTGACAAATGCTTTAAAGTATGAATTAAGGGAGGAAGAATAGAAGGTGTGAGCTGTGGAAATAAGGAAACGAAGGAAGTAGATTTATAGCGAAAAATCCGACAGAGTAATCGAGACAGATTATCGCATTTAACCAAAGAGGATCCTAATTTCTTTAATTACCGAAGAATCAAATCTTATTACGAAGATTTTCTCCAAATCCCTTAAACTCTGGAAATCAATCCTATCTATGTCAAAAGATATGACGAATCCACATTTACTCATTTCACTCTTTGTGATAACTTCACTTGTACTCTTCACAAAATCAAATTGTTTTATCTATATTACTCAATGATGATAAAACTCTAATTTTCAGCTTGTATGCGTCATGAAAACATACTTATTGTCAACCATGACCATCCCAATCAAATTTCAGGACGAAATTTCTTTAATGGGTAGGTACTGTGACAACCCGGAAATTTTTGACCAAATTTAAACTTAATCTTTAAATGTTCCCGACATGATAAGCAAAGTCTGTAAAGTTGAATCTCAAAATTTTTGAACTAATTTTATATAATCAATTACCCTTTTGACTGTGCTCGACGATTCACAAACAATTTTGTGTAATAGATTTGAGCATATATTATAACCAGAAAACGTTAACAAAGTATTAAATGTATAATACTATACATTAAACTTATTTGTTTAAATATCTATTTGATATATGACGGAATTAAAAGACAATATCAAAAGATTGAATTATCAAATGTATTGTGTTATTATGATAAGTCTCGGTTGAGAGGTCCACTATGATTTGAGAAATCTTTCCTTTTTAACAATATTCGGAATAAATGGTAAAGTGATTTACAAGTGAGTTATAGTCCCACTTTTAAAATCTAATATTTTTAGGATGAGAATACATGCAGTTTTATAAATGTTTTACAAAATAGACACAAGTACGCGAAACTACATTCTATGGTTGGATTATTAAACCGAATATCGCCCCTTCAAGTCTGGTAACCTAAGAATTAGGGAAATGGCCCCTAATTGATGCGAATCCTAAAGATAGATCTATGGGCCTAACAACCCATTCTGGAATTTGGAATGCTTTAGTACTTCGATTTAAATGGTGATTGCGATTGCCAATATTTATGGCATACTTGCGAGTATGCGGGGGATATTCTATATGCATTATGTTAATGTCGGTTACCAGGTGTGCATCATATGAATGATTTTTATACACTTGCGAGTGTATGATTATATATTAAATGAAAATCTTGTGGTCTATTAAAATAATGGAAATGATTGTTTATGATAAACTAATGAACTCACCAACCTTTTGGTTGACACTTGAAAGCATGTTTATTCTCAGGTATTAAAGAAATCTTTCACTGTGCATTTGCTCATTTTAAAGATATTACTTGGAGTCATTCATGGCATATTTCAAAAGACGTTGCACTCAAGTCGTTGAGTTCAATAAAGATTATTATTAAATAAATGACAGATTAGGTCATTTATAGTTTGGATATTATGAAATGGTATGCATGTCTATCAACTTTCGATGTAATGAAAGTTTTTCTTTTAAAAACGAATGCAATGTTTGTAAAATGTATCATATAGAGGTCAAATACCTCGCAATGTAACCATATGTTAGTGTATTCGTCCTTATAGATTAGGACGGGTCTCTACACTCGAGTTTACATGGGAAAGACAAGATCAAATGCAATAAGGAAGTATCCTCACTTATTCGTAGAATTGGCAACGCAAGGTCTCGAGGAAGAAATAACGACTACTACTTCCAACAAAATTTCGGGACGAAATTTCTTTTAAGGCGTAGGTAATGTAATAACCCGCCTTTTTCTGTTAATTTATTTTAACGCCGTCTTTTTTATTTTTAATAATATCTTTCGTTATCTAAATTCATATCTTCCGCTAGTTAGAGTTTTTAATATTCCTGTTATTTAATTATAACATCTCTCGTTTACTCCAGCGTATTTAAAATAATTCGTATGGTTAATTCAAGCACCCGCTTTTAAACTCGAGGGACTAATGTTGCCAAGGGACCAAACTAGTTGACTAGGTCAACTAGTCAAACCCATCTCCTTCCACCCATTCATTTCACCTCCCACTTTTCTACTTTCTCTCTTCTTACTTCCATTTTTCTTTCAAATCCAAAACTTCAAAGATTCATCATCTAAATCCAAACTAGGAAGCTAACATCAAAACAAATTAAATATTGGAATCCTTGGATTTTCCTCTACAACTTGATACGAATTTCATCTCTAGTGGGTAACTTTTCTAAAACTCTAGATTTCTTGTTCTTGGTGCTCTTAACTTATAAGTGTGTTAATTAGTGTTTATGGCTCATTGTGATGTCGTGTATGTAATTTGTATGCTCGATCTTGTTATTTTGCATAACTAGCATGAACTTGGAAAAAGGGTTTGTTTAATTCTTGATTTGGGTCAATGAAATGTTCTTAGATGTTAATGATTTTGTGTTTAATGTGTTACTTGCATCATTAACTTCGTTTTGGTATGTAGGTTGACTTAGAAAAACTTCATTAACATAATTGTTGAATTCATGATTCTTGGTTAGGGTTTGATAGATTTTAAGATGAACTCTTGATGTATTAAATGTTTTGTAATGTTGTTGGTAAGTGTTTAGTTGCAATATATGTGTAATTACCTTCAAAATGGCATATCACATGTGTGTATTTAATCCCCGAATCATCAAATTGCAATTATGAATTTGAAGCATTAATGATGAACATTCAATGATCATTCGACGAGGATTTAGTTGTTGTAAATGTTTGATGTTGGCTGTTGTTACGTGTTTAGTTGCACTACTTGTTAAAATAGCTTTCCAATGATATACTATATGCGTTTTACATGTTTATTGACCATAAAATGTGTTTGGGTGAAAATTGGTTCGAGTTGAACACTTGAAAACAGCCCAAAATTTCTGCCCAAGCATTCAGAGCGGCGCGCCGATTCCCTGAGGGGAGCGCCGAATTCCTGCAAAGTGGCACCAAAACCTTTCCTTGAAACGGAGCGGCGCCACGAATCTGAGCAACGCGCCAATTGCCTGTTGTCCAAAAGTCTCATTTTCGTTTAATTCTAACTATGCTACGCACCTCCGATTAACATGCAACTTGTTCTAAGATGCTCATATATGATTATATAACTCAGAAAATTGTCCGAGACCCGACCCGAATGGGTTGACTTTTTCGTTGACTTTAACTTTGACCAAAGTTGACGTTTATTCAAACTTAACCAATACTTTGTTTAATCGTTATAACCTCTCTCTTGTACTTATATCTTACATGAAACTTGAAAATTTGACTCACATGCTATATAATCGAGTCATAACGAGCCATAGGACTAATTGAACAACTTTGACCGACCTCGTATTTTATCGGTATTGATACAACCTACTTGTTTAGGTCAAGACTAGCATTCGTTCTTGCACACGTTTATTTTGTGAAGTACCTTTTTACTCGTGCACTCAAGGTGAGATCATAGTCCCACCTTTTCAACGACTTTTACTCTTTTAAATCATGGGATGAGAAATGTGATGACCCGGGAATTTCTGACTAAATTTAAACTTAATCTTTATATGATTTAGATACGATAAGCAAAGTCTGTAATGTTGAGTCACAAAACAATTAAAACTGTATTCATTTAATCATTTGAACCTTGACCAACTCCCGACGATTCACGAACAAATGTGTGTAAAAAAATGTAAATATATATAAATATAAACATAAGTATATATAATATTTTTGAATAAATAAAATACGCTTTAATCAATTAGAAATAAAAATGGAAAATAATAATAATTATGTATTCTTAAAATGAATATGTTTATGAAACTATATATATATATATATATATATATATATATATATATATATATATATATATATATATATATATATATATATATATATATATATATATATATATATATGATTCTTACTAATAACTATTTATATATGGTAATATATATAAATGGATAAATATTAAATATTTAAACATATGTTATCATATAATACGTAATTATAATTTAAAAATATAATTGTTATAATATCATTATCAATACTTGTATTACTAATATTTTTATAAAAATGGATATATGTAACTTGTTATAACTTAATTATTAATTATATTATTAGCAGACATTATTATTACGTAATCATTAATAATTATCATTAATGTTACTGCTAACAAAATTATTTGTATTATGATTATTTGTATTTCGATATTATTATTATTAATATTATTATCTAAAGATAAGAAATTGGATATATGTATGAAGTCTTATTATTATCATTAATAGTAGTATTATTATAACTAGTATTATAATAAGTAATATTATTAGAATCTTTAATATTTTTTTTTAAACTTATTAGAAATCATTATTATTATTATTATTATTATTACATCATCATATTATTATTATTACTTTTAGATGTATCATTATTATTAATTTATAAATAATACTATGATTTTTATTATTATTATTAATTAGTTATTTATATTATTCTTATATTAAAAGTAATATTGTTATTTTTAGAGCAAAGGTCTGTGCATTTTCTTCAAACCCGTTACATGTCACGATCCTGCTTTATATACTTTTGATTTTCTGTCAATTGATCGTACCAATCAGTATTGGATTTTAGGAACATTTCCAAAATCTGTTTTCCATCATTTTCTTCATCTATTTATTTATTTCTTTATTTTTTTCTAAATCCAAATCGAGACCTCAACCTTCTATATAACGATTAAATTGCTCCGAGTTAAGAAAAACAACCTGACAATACCATATCAATATCAGTTATCAATTATAATCATTTTAATATGGCGAATTAAACTAAAATTATAGATGAAACAGGTACGTTCCCTGTTCTTCATCCTTTACAGCAAAAACTCGAATTTTAATTCCATTTGAAAATCTATAATTGTGGTCTTGTTAGGAATGCTGTAAGAAAACTTTCTGCAAAATAACAAATCCTAATTCGTTATATCGATTTCGAATTCACGAGTCAAAGTTTTGGTTTTCAAAAGTCAAACATTTTTCTTGGAACGAATTCGAGTAATCTGGTGCAATTGAGGTTCAATTGATGATACTCGTATATTCTATAGATGGTTTTAAAGATATTTCATATAGATAACAATGACTCAAAATGTACCAATTACAAAATCATATTTTTTTTTTCTATCGTCGAACAGCTGTATCAGTTTTTTTTTTATATTTTTTTTTTCGTTTCTATTAATATAACCAATTGTTATTGATAGTTTATAACTATTTAGAAGTATCAAATTCATTGCTGTGATGAATTGAAATTTGATTTGGTTGTTCAATTTTTATAAAGAAGATGAGGAGGAAGGAGTTAATAGAGATGATAGTTAATTAAATTTGGGAGGGGATTATATCAAGAAAATCAGAAATAGCTGGGTGGTTCATGCGTGTGTTGGGCAAACGGGAGGTCGCGGGTTCGAGTCCCGGCTTGGGCGATTTGCTATTTTTTGAGCCTTTAAGGTAGTAATCAACTTTATTATTATTATTATTATTATTATTATTATTATTATTATTATTATTATTATTATTATTATTATTATTATTATTATTATTATTATAAAAATTATAATTATTATCATTATTATTGTTGCGATTTTAATTACTATTATTGTTATTAGTATTATTGTTATTATTGTGATTATTATTGTTAATATCATTGTTAATATTATTATTATTATTATTATTATTATTATTATTATTATTATTATTATTAGTATTAAGTGTTAGTAATTATTATCAATAACATTATTATTATCAAGTAAAATGAATATTAACCTTATTATTATTGCCATTTAGAACAAAACTTCATCAATTCTTTACTAGTATAGGTATTATTATTATCATGACTATGATTACTATCATTATCATTATCATTATCATTATGAAAATAATAAAAATATATGATTATTGATATTAGTATTAGTATTATGTGATAAGTATTATTATTATAATTATTATTGTTACCATAAGTAATAATATTATTATTATTATTATCATTAATATTACTTTTACCATTATTAGTATTATTACAACTATACTATTATTACTATCAATATCATTATTATAAAAACTAATATGACTACGAGAATAAAAGTTTTAAAGATGATGTTAAAATTATATATATGAAAGAAATTATAAGTACGAATACCAATGTTATTATGAAATTTAAATGCAAGATTAAAATAGATTATTATTATTATTATTATTACTATCACTATATTTATATTTGTTATTATTACAAATATAAAACTTTATATAAAAACACAGTACCATTACATTAATATTAATTAATACTACATTTTATCAATAAAATGTTAATAATTAAACTATATTAAAAATTTAATGTGATAAGTACTAATTATATACAATGTAGGAATTAAATATATTAAATTTATTTATATAAAAATATATTATTAATAATAATAATATATAAATTTGTTCGATTACAAGTATATGTTTTAATATATATATATAAATGATATAGGTTCGTGAATCCGAGACAAACCCTACACGTGTTCAATGTCGTCATATGTATTTTTACTACAAAATACATTACAGTGAGTTCATTTGATTCCCTTTTACTCTTTATATTTTGGGACTAAGAATACATGCGTTACTTTTACAACTGCTTTATTAAATACTTTTGAAATACATTTTGAACTGTGAATACATGAAATGTTTTTTATAAATGTTTGACGAGATAGACACAAGCAAAACATTCCTCGAATGAATTATTATGCAAACAGAAGTTCTGCGGATTATTATTGAATTATGTGAACATGATAATTGCCACCATTGAATTATGTGGACATGATAATTGCCATCATTGAATTATGTGGACATGATAATTGCCATCATTGAATTATGTGGACATGATAATTGCCACCAATTGATATGAATGTTATGTATCGAGAGAATGATTTTATACACAGGTTATGTGTATGTTATTTTTGTGCACGAGATATGTGTACGGTTACTAAGATTTATGAAAGATGATTTCGTACACGAGAAAAGTATACTGTATTTAAAAGATATCGCATGTACATTACAGGTGGGTATAGGATTCAGGCCCATTTGTACCATGCAGGATTTAAATCTTGTGGTCTATCAAAATGATGAATTTTATTATTTTATGATAAACCTATGAACTCACCAACCTTTTGGTTGACACTTTAAAGCATGTTTATTCTCAGGTATGAAAGAAATCTTCCGCTGTGCATTTGCTCATTTTAAAGACATTATTTGGAGTCGATCATCGCAATGGGACCAGATGTTGGTCACTTCGTCCAGATGGATTAGGACGGGGTATGACATGTGGTATCAGAGCGGTGGTCTTAGCGAACCAGGTCTTGCATTAGTGTGTCTAACTGATAGTTGTTTAGATGCATTAGTGAATCTGGACTTCGACCGTGTCTGCATGTCAAAAGTTTTGCTTATCATGTCGTGTCGAAAATCATCTACTTATCATCCTTAGGAAATTACCTGCTTATCATTCTTAGTCAAGACATGTCTTACTGCCTCTATTGCATGAATAGTGCATAGACAAAAATTCATATCTTAGCGTATCTGCTAATTCATATCTTAGCGTATCTGTTATTGTTACCTTTGCCTGACAGATTCCGTAGATTCCTCTGTAACTTATGGGATTTTAGTATTATATATGCATATGTAAATTATGTATTGCAGGGTACTAATCTACATCCTATAATCTATTTCTTATCGAAAATCCTTCATCTGATCGTACGAGATGAATCCCTCAACCAGTTCGAGTCCCTCAGATTCCGATAGCTATGCCGATAGTTATTCCGACAGCTTTTCTGACATGAATGTTCACCTAAGCTCCGGAAGCAGCGTCACTAGAACGAATCAACCAATCGGCCATCCCCAATTCATCTGATGGGTTCGTAGTTGACTTAACCGATGGAGACGAGAAGAAGGCGATCCTTTCCACCCACTAACCTGCACTCTTGACGATGAACCTGAAGCACTTACCGACGAACCCATTCGAAAAACATTTTCACACTCATTTTCTGAATATCTCGCCAAGATTATATTCTATCTAAAATTCTAAACCTTATTCATTCGCTTGTTCCTACCGACAATTATATCCCGGAGTAATAAGTCAATGAGTTTCGCGCCCGAGTTGTAGCCTTGGAAAATATGGTGCAAAATGTACCAGCTTCAACAACATCAACTGCATCAACTGTACCACCAGCAACAACACAAACCACAACAACACACACCTCAACATCACAATCGGTACCTCGATCATAATCATCGTTCTACATGACGTTCTGCATCATTTATCTTTGTTCAACATGGCGAATATGTAATCTCTAATGTTTTAGAGATTATATATTCTTATTCTAACGTAAATCAAATGAGTTTAATATCATATTAACTCATTAAATCCATGATTGCATCTGAAGAAAATATATATACAAGTATATTTTTATAAAGATTGTAATAAAAAAAGTTTCTTTCGTACAAACTGTTAATGGTGAAAATATTTTAACGGGTAGGTAATACCCGAGGAATATTTAGATTTCACTTTAATAAGTTACACTGCACATTCGATGAAGCTGATTCAACGGTCATTTACTACCCTACTTACATCTACATATATACGTATCCGTTCACCGCAGAATAACTATTTTTATTCAATTTCATATTTGGATTTTGACATACTAGAATCCAACAAGTGGCATAATGAAGAAAACATTTGATAAAATAAAATTTGTTAGAAACAAACAAATTAACTATGAAAAATTTTGTTAAGAATCCACGCTAACTGTTCCTAGCTAACTGTTCCTAGCTAACTGATTACATTTTATTTATCGCAATTTAATTATCGCAATTTACATTCTCGTAATTTACATTCTCATAATTTACATTCTCGCAATTTACATTCTCGCAATTTACATTCTTGCAATTTTATTTATTGTCATTTAATTTCTGTATTTATTTTACGCACTTTAAATATCGGGACACGTATACAAGATTTTGACATATCATATCGACGCATATATATATATATATATATATATATATATATATATATATATATATATATATATATATATATATATATATATATATATATATTATTTGGAATAACCATAGACACTCTATCTGCAGTAATGATCGAGTTCTATATACAGGGTTGAGGTTGATTCTATAATAATATATATACTTTGAGTTGTGATCGAGTCTGAGACGAATACGGGTCACGATACGTATTAATTAATTCGAATATTATATATTAAACTATATATGAATTATTGAATTGCTAACTGTGGACTATCAACTGTGGACTACCAACATTAGACAATTAAAATGAATTAAAATATTGATTATAACATATGAAACTAAACATCTCTTCAAGTTTGCCACTTGATTTCATCCTAAACCTCATTTGTATCTTCACGATTACATTCTGCGTTCAAACCTTTCATGATTTTGAAAAAACCTCAATCGAGAGGAGGAACCAACTGTACTTCATCTACGGAAGGAAAGATTTATGCATATAGTTATGCACCTGAAAATACTCGGAACCTGAGTAAACGTTTAACACACATCTGTACTAGCTTCTTTGGCGTTGTTATTTCCGAAATATAACTTTGCGATCCCTTTTCAAAGTAGCCAATTTTGTCACAGCTCCAGCAAGTCAACTTCGACTTTTCATTCGAAGTAGCCTTACTATAATCCTGATATATACGATTACCCTTTTGATATCGGAGAATTCTTTTATATTCCACCATATTACCAGCAGACATACCAGCAACCTCGTTGCTTCTTGGCTTAAATCTCTCTGACAAATCATTATATTATTCATTGAAACCCTATCATATACTCATCCGCATCTTGTAAAGAGAACTGCCATACCAATTACCGGGAATCAGCAATCAGTACTTTGAAAACTCACAGCATATCTACATCAACAGTTATATGTATGACATTTATCTCTTAGAATTATGATCTCTCATTCTGAAATTCTGAAAAGCACTCAGTCTACGAATCAATACTCGAAATGCTGAAAAAGTTGAATGAAGCAGTAAAAACTGTAAACGATCTTAACAGTCAGAAGTTTGATAATAAAGAATAGTATGTTGGAAAAGCTCAAAAAAGTTGGAACTGAAAAACAGATTGAGCTAACCACAAAGGAGGCCAAGAACAAATACAAGGACCAAACACTATATTCAAAGAATCCAGATAATTCTGTATCCAATGAAATCTTTAGAGAAAACCTTGCTCTATACTCATAATAAATCTTGCGGAAAATCTTTCTCCATCAACCATCGAACTTAGAGATTCCAAAATATCATCATCAATATCTTCGATATTTCTGAGGATATTTTCATAAATATTCTCGTCCGAAATTATATACTTCCTCGTGCTTCCTGTGTATCATTATATTGGAAACATTCAATAGAAAATTTAGTTCCGAAAAGAAGATTATGCGAAACTAGGAAGAAAGCCATGGACAAATCACAAAGAATAAGTTTAACTTCAAAGAATCCAAATGATTCAATGTCTACTAAAGTCTTTAGTGAATATCTTGCTCCTTACTCTAAACCCTTGCAGATAATAGTTTCTATCATCCTCTGATCTTAAATATTCAAAGATATTATCGTATCTTTCATTATAAATATCCTCGATATTTTTGAATATATTTTCATAACTAATCTTATCTGAAATCATTTATCTCTTTGAGATATCAGTGTTACATCATATGAGAAACTATTAGTTTCTATATTCTATGAATCTTCAAATTTAAAATATGAATGTTTTTGAGGTAGTGTTGGGAACTGATGCATGAGTTAGTTTAATATAATGACACTTGATCAACGTGATTATATTACATTAAGTCATGCTGAGTTTCTAATGGAACGTGATGATTCACAGATCATAACGTCATCATGTGCCATGTTACATAACTCTTTCATTCTACATAACCTCCGAACATATCAAGAAGAATATATTCTTGATAGTCCTATCTTCTGTAATTTTGATAAATTTGAAAATAAAATCGTGCTATCACGTTCCACCATGCTTCGAACATTATAATCATTTGAAACTCTATATCTACGAAATTCTGGATCATTGTTCGCTTGACTTGGAGTCGGGAAGAGAAAACAAGAACATGGAGCTCCAAAAAATAAAGGAAAAATATAAAGCCGATCACAAACACAGGAATTACAAACCGTGTATATCAATGTTTACAGCAACATAAAGACACAGGAGGATTAAAAGCACTATAACCTCAAGGGCAAAGTAGAAGTAAGCAGATTCCTCTGGTGGAAGTTGGAAAAGGAGAATGAAGGTTGTAATAGTAAGGATAAGGACAAGGACCAGAACTGGATTTAGCATTTTCATAAACTTTTGAATTTGGGAATTGGGTATAGGAATGGTGAGAATAATGGAACGGAAGAGATTAATTTATAATGGAAATATAAGACAGAGTAATCGAAGCAGATCACCGTATTTAATTAGAGAGATTTTAATTTCCTTATTCGCCGAAGAAATCAAATCTTTTAGATCTTCGAAGATTTTCTTTAAATCCCTTAAATTTCGGAATTCAACCCTGTTTACGTCAAAAGCTAAGGAAAATCTTATTTTCTTCAATTCACTCTTTTGCGATAGCTTCATTCGTATTCTTAGAATAATCGAATTATTTTATCATTATTATTCAATGATGATAAACCTCTAATTATCAACTCATATTGGTCATGAAAACATTTTTATTGTTAGCCTTGACCACCTCACTCAAATTTCGGGACAAAATTTCTTTAACGGGTAGGTACTGTGATGACCCAGGAATTTCCGACTAAATTTAAACTTAATCTTTATATGATTTAGATACGATAAGCAAAGTCTGTAATGTTGAGTCACAAAACAATTTAAACTGTATTCATGTAATCATTTGAACCTTGACCAACTCCCGACGATTCACGAACAAATATGTGTAAAAAAAATTTAAATATATATAAATATAAACATAAGTATATGTAATATTTTTGAATAAATAAAATACGCTTTAATCAATTAGAAATAAAAATGGAAAATAATAATAATTATGTATTCTTAAAATGAATATGTATATGAAACTATATATATATATATGATTCTTACTAATAACTATTAATATATGGTAATATATATAAATGGATAAATATTAAATATTCAAACATATGTTATCATATAATACATAATTATAATTTAAAAATATAATTGTTATAATATCATTATCAATACTTGTATTACTAATATTTTTATAAAAATGGATATATGTAACTTGTTATAACTTAATTATTAATTATATTATTAGCAGACATTATTATTACGTAATCATTAATAACTATCATTAATGTTACTACTAACAAAATTATTTATATTATGATTATTTGTATTTCGATATTATTATTATTAATATTATTATCTACAGATAAGAAATTGGATATATGTATGAAGTCTTATTATTATCATTAATAATAGTATTATTATAACTATGTTGTTACCGGTGGCATGGCTTTCCTTGCTCATGTTGTTGATACTCGCAATGAGCCACCACCTATTCGTGAAATTCTGGTTGTTAGTGAATTCGAAGACGTTTTTACGGACGAATTACCGGGTGTTCCGGCGGAAAGACAAGTTGAGTTTCGTATTGAGTTGGTTCCGGGAGCTACTCCCATTGCTAAAACTCCTCATTGTTTAGCACCAACGGAAATGCAAGAGTTGTTAAATCAAACCCAAGAGTTACTCGAGAAGGGTTTTATTCGACCGAGTGCTTCGCCATGAGGCGCTCCGGTGTTATTTGTGAAGAAGAAAGATGGTAGTATGCGTATGTGTATTGATTACCGTGAGTTGAATAAAGTGACGATCAAGAATCGTTATCCATTACCTAGGATTGACGATTTATTTGATCAACTTCAAGGTGCAACGTATTTCTCTAAGATCGACCTACGGTCCGGCTATCACCAAATGCGGGTCCGTGAGGAAGACATAGAGAAAACGGCTTTTCGAACGTGTTACGGGCATTATGAGTTTGTAGTTATGCCCTTTGGTCTTACGAATGCACCGGTGGCATTCATGGATCTTATGAACCGAGTGTGCCAACCTATGTTGGACAAGTCAGTAATAGTGTTCATTGACGACATACTAGTCTACTCGAAAAGTATGAACGAACATGAACATCATTTGCGTGAAGTATTGAAGATGCTACGAAAGGAGAAGTTGTATGCAAAGTTCTCCAAATGTGAATTTTGGCTAAGGGAATTTCAATTCCTTGGTCATATTGTGAACGAAAACGGTATTCAAGTAGATCCGGGGAAGATCGAAACGGTGAAGATTTGGGGACGACCGACTACGCCTACGGAAATCCGAAGTTTTCTCGGATTGGCCGGTTATTATCGTCGGTTTATCCAAGATTTTTCTAAGATCGCTTCTTCGTTGACGAAATTGACAAGGAAGAATGCGAGGTTTGTTTGGGAGAACGAGCAAGAAATTGCTTTTCAATTGGTAAAAGAGAAGTTGTGTCAAGCTCCGGTGTTAGTGTTACCGGAAGGTGTTGAAGACATGGTGGTTTATTGTGATGCTTCCTTAAATGGTCTCAGGTGTGTTCTAATGCAAAGAGGTAAAGTCATCGCTTATGCCTCTCAACAATTAAAGGAACATGAAACGAGGTATCCGACTCATGATCTTGAGTTGGCGGCGGTTGTGCATGCGTTGAAAATTTGGCGCCATTACTTGTATGGTGTCAAGTGTACGATTTATTCTGATCATAAGAGTTTGAAACATCTCTTTAATCAACGAGATTTGAATTATCGCCAACGTAGGTGGATGGATGTGGTGAAAGACTACGATTGTGAAATACTTTATCATTCGGGTAAGGCGAATGTGGTCGCGGATGCGTTGAGTCGAAAGAGTCAACATCCGGCGATACGAGTTGGATCGTTACGTTTGATTATTACCAACGATTTTCTTGAAAAGCTTGGTGAGATTCAAATAGAGGCTTATGTTCACAACAAGCATATGGAGCGAATCGTGGGCCAATCGAAGTTTATTACTATGGGTCCGCGTGGTTTGTTGTCTTTCCAAGGAAGGGTGTGGGTGCCTAAGATGGGTGATTACCGACGAGTGCTACTTGATGAAGCACATAAGTCAAAATATTCCATTCATCCGGGCGCGACGAAAATGTATTTTGACTTGAAGAAAGATTATTGGTGGTTGGGCATGAAGCATGATGTTGTGAAGTATGTTGAGCAATGCGTCACGTGTTTGCAAGTAAAAGCCGAACACCAAAAGCCGTATGGTAAATTGCAACCGTTAGAAATTCCAAAATGGAAATGGGAGCACATTACCATGGATTTCATAACAAAGTTACCTAAGACGGCGAGAACCCAATTTGATACGATTTGGGTGATAGTTGACCGGTTGACGAAAAGTGCTTTGTTTCTTCCCATTAAAGAAGTGATATCGTCGGAGACCTTGGCTAAGTTGTTTATCAAGGAAGTGGTCGCTCGACATGGGGTTCCTATATCTATTATTTCGGATCGAGATACCCGTTTTACATCTCGATTTTGGGAAAAGTTTCATGAGGATATGGGTACACAATTGAAGTTGAGCACGACATATCATCCTCAAACGGACGGTCAAACCGAACGTACGAATCAAACTTTGGAAGATATGTTACGGGCGTGCATTATTGATTTCGGTGGTAGTTGGGACGAGCATTTGCCTTTGGTGGAATTCTCGTACAATAATAGTTATCATACTAGTATCGGGATGCCACCTTATGAGATGCTATATGGGCGGAGGTGTCGAACTCCCATTTGTTAGGGAGAAGTGGGTCAAAGAGAAATCAGGAGTACCGATTTGGTTTTAGAGACGAATATCAAGATTGATATTATTCGGGAACATTTGAGAAAGGCTCAAGATAGACAAAAGTCGTATGCCGACAAACGTAGACGAACGATCAAATTTCAAGAAGGCGATATGGTGATGCATAAGGTTTCGCCATGGAAGGGTATTATTCGATTTCGAAAACGGGGAAAGTTAGCTCCTCGGTTTATTGGCCCCTTTAAAGTTTTAGCTCGTGTTGGTGAAGTCACGTATCGTTTGGAATTACCCGAAGAGCTTGCGGGGATTCATAATACATTTCATGTTTCCCATCTCCGTAAGTGTCTTGCGGATGATTCATCATGGGTGCTGTTAGACGAAATTGAGCTAAACAATAAGTTAGAGTATATTGAGGAGCCGATTGCCATACTCGATGAGAAGGTCAAAAGGTTGAGGCATAAAGAGGTTAGGACTTTTAAAGTTCAATGGCGTCATAGTAAGGGTTCCGAGTTTACTTGGGAGCCCGAAGAATTCGTGTTGGTTTATCTTCCCTCTTGTCATGCGGCTTGGATTGCGAGGACGCAATCCGAATAAGTGGGGGAGAGTTGTAAGACCCTAATCAGTTTGTACAGCAGTGTAAATATGTTACATAGAGTGTGGGTGATGTTGTGCTGTTAAACAGAAGTCACTGAGTGAGCTGAGCCTAGTGCGCGCCGCGCACACTAAAGGGAGCGCGCCGCGCACCCCTTACTGTAGCCGGGTTCCAGCTTTTTAAATCAGATATTTTGATGGGCATTTTGGTAAATTCACTTATGGACGAATTAAAGGCCCTAGATCAGTTTGGTTGAGCCTCATTACTCCATTTCTAACCACCAAACTTCATCCACTTAAATCCTAGTGAGAGAGTGTGATTCAAGTGTGAGAAAGCTTAAATCCAAGAGGAAGGAGCTTGTTTTGGGTTAAAGTTCAAGCATTAAAGTCGTTCATCTTATCTCTAGCTTTGTTGTGGTAGTTGTGGTATGTTCTAATTTTATTTTCCTTACTTTGATTTAGTGTAAGGGTTAGGGTTTGAGTAAATGATGAACACAAAACCCATTATTGGTGATTTTGGGTGTTCTTGGGTAAAATTGAGTCTTGAATACTAATTGGTGACTAGTCTAGGGTTTCAAAGTATTAAATGATGTTTATGAACCCTAATTGGTGAGTTAATTGCTAACACACCTAGTTATTTAGTAAATGGGTGTTGGTTAGTTAGTGGATGACCCGAAATGGGTGTGTCGTCTTAAAATAGTTATTTGGGTAATAAATTGACCTAGTTTGGAAAGATGGGTATGAATTACCCTAATTATGTATTAGTTGGTGTTGTTGGACCTTAATCACTAGCTTTAAAGTGATTAGTGGTGGTCTTGACTTTAATTGGGCGGTTTTGGTATAAATGAGCGATTTAATACATTAAGTCATTAAATGCTCATGTGTAAGTGTTAGTATTGAGTCCACTTAGCTTGTGTGTTGATCAAGTACTTATTATATTAGGTACTTTGCTTTGAAGCTTGTGGAGGTTGAAATCGTCATCTAATTGTTAAGGTGAGTGGAATAATTATATGCGTAGGTATATAATGTATCTATTTGTTGTAGCGTGAAATGTGTAGTATCGAGGTGTTAAGACACCACGTTTCACGTGAAGGGTGTAGCATCGAGGTGTTAAGATGCCACCTAGGAGTGTAGTGTCGAGGTGTTAAGACACCACTCCGTAAAATAATGAGTGTTGCATCGAGGTGTTAAGATGCCACTCGGGGTGATGTGCCGAGGTGTTAAGGTGCCACCCTAGGGGTTAGTGGTGCGAGGTGTTAAGTGCCCTAATGGATGTTATGAACACCGATGGCGTTTTCGCGAGCGCCGTTCCCTTGTACTATTGGTCGACCATGGTTACTTGTGTTGTAAGCATATTATATCATTTCGAGTTATATTATTATGCGGTTGTTGCTAGCTTGTGGTATTGGAGATTATAGCTTGTTAATGTGACGATAAGCTAATTGTGTTGCTAGCATGTTTGCGGTTGGTGTAAGTGTGTATGCAAGTAGGTATAATTATATATGTATTCGTATAATTATTGAATTCACTAAGCTTTGCTTACCCTCTCATTGTTTACCATTTTATAGGTTCGGTTTTGGACAAGGGTAAGGGCATCGTATTGGACTAGAGATCCCGCTTGATACTAGGGGACGCTTTTGGCTTTAGTAGCTCTTGGAGTTTGACCGGTAGTTGGGTAGTTTAATCCCAAACGCCATGCTCATTGTGTAGTTTGGAACTTAAACTTTTTGGTGGTCGAAACTCTAAACTTGTATTTTGGGTCGTGTGGGCCCCGCTTGTAAAACGCCATTTTTATGTTTGATTCGTGTTAGTTTTACATATATAAGTTTGTTGTGAAAAGCGTATGGTCTAAAAGTGTCGGGAAGTCGAAGATCTTTTCGTGAAAAATGGACATTTTGATCAGAACTGTCTCAGGCCTTGTGCGCGCCGCGCATAGGCAGGGGTGCGCGCCGCGCACCCTCCAGATCAGTTTTAAATTTTTTTTTTTTCCGCGTTTTTGGTTGGTTAACGGGTTGGGTCGTTACGCTTTTAGACCAAAACACTTTCACAATATGTTATAATAATTAAAACTAAGAGTTTTCCATGATAAGACCGAGTTTTACAACACTGGGCCCACATCGACCCAAATTACCACAAAGTGACCATTTCGACCCATTTGGTTTTATACAAAACTTAGACTGGGCATGGGATTGGGGATACACTACCCAATCCTAATCAAATCTAAAAGCAAGTCTTCTAAAGCAAACTACGCAAGTCCACTAGTTCCCACGCTTACCAGAGCCACCGCATCCATGCAATCTATAAAAATGTAAACAACGAGAGGGTAAGCTAACGCTTAGTGAGTGAGAATATACTACATACATATATATGCATAAAATGGACACGCCACACAATTAAACAAATACCGCATACCGGAGCATCCAAGCATAAAGGCAAGCTAAAGCTAAGCATACCGTACGATCACTAAGCAACAAGTTAGGGATACATCGACAAACATAAGTTCACCAACGACGATGTGAACAACGCCAATAAGCTACACCCGGAGGGTTAACTACATAACAACAATACGACAATATATATATATATATATATATATATATATATATATATATATATATATATATATATATATATATATATATATATATATATATATATATAACAATATATAAACGTCCAAGGTTAACCCCTTAACCCAATACCCAAAGTCAACTACCACAATGAAGATTGGCCGAACTACACGTGCCTTAGTAAATCCGCATCCACACGAGACTACTATCTTCCTTACCACAACAACATCGAGGTTGGCCGAACTACACGAGCCTTAGTGAATCCGCAAACACACGAGATCACTAACTCAATAAGATGACCGAACTACAAGCGTCATCATGAATCCGCATCCACACGTGATCCACTTCACAACTCAATAAGATGACCGAAAACTACACGCGTCATCGTGTATCCGCATCCACACGTGACTCACTTCTCAATATCGAAACCCTTCGCCATTAGGGTTATATCATCCACATCACAACCACGTGTGATAACGTACACACAAAATGTGCACCTCGCCAAAGGTGGTCAACCAAAACGCACAACCGTGCCAATTGGACCTACACACAAGTCCATCAAAATCCACCTATATGTGAAGTGAGCTCTATAACCGAGAACCAGTTCACCCGACCCGTACCCATCCTACACATACATATGCACATAGGATATTAACACTCACCTTGTTGTATTGATGAATGCAACCAAAATCTGCAACACGCCAATGGAAAGTACCTAATCCATTAACACAATACAAACAACACACTTATAGTGGATTTACAAACCAACTCAAATCGACACTTAGTGCAATTTCGACCCATTGCACTTCCAAGCACCAACCCGCGTCCAAACCAACCAATAATCACTAACATGAGTGAGAATGGTCCTAATACACCAATTACACCCGAACACAAGTGTTAAATACTCGTCTTACCTAAATTGACACCAAAACCCTAATTTTGACCCATTTCAAAATTAGTCAACCAAATACACCCAAAAGTGTTCCAACACTTCCATAATCACTAAACCTAGTGATTAAACTCAAGATCAAAGCCTAATCAAGGCCAAATCATCAACCAACCCAAAACCCGCCAAGTGACAAGAATAACTAGTCACCCTAAACCCATTTCATCATCTAAGAGGGTTTCACAACTAATCAAGCTCAAACCCTAACTTGAATATCAAATCTAACAAATGAAATTCGGAGTTTGAACTTACCAATACTACCACAACGTAGCTAGGAGCGAGATGAACAACTTTAAAACCCGAGCTTTGGTGAGAAACCGACTCCTTCTTCTCCAAATCAAGCTCTCTTTCTCTCTCTAAACTCTTACTCTCTCACTAGAACAAGATGAGAGGGTTTGTGTGGGTGATAGTGCAGCAAATGATGCTCCTAGAACTGATCTTGTGGCCTTAACTCGTTCCACATGTGAAAATACCAATTTGCCCCTCTAAATATCTTTAAGTAAATCAGCTGGCCCGACAGACCAACTGGACGGCGTGGACGGCGTCCAGTCCTTTACTACTGGACGGCGTCCCACCGTTCTGGACGACGTCCCAAATAACTGAAATGACTGAAACAGAAACATGGTGTTACAAATCTCCCCCACTTAAACATGATTGCGTCCTCGCGATCTGCGCCACTTAACTGAACAGACCACACTCAACGGTCCTCGAACATAAGTCCCAATCCGACTTTCCTAGGCAACTCTTCCCAATGAATCACCTTTAACAACTAAAATTGTCACTCGCGATTTATCAAATCACAATCCGAGCACTAAAACCATGCTCAATCCCTCACATTGGGAAAACTCAACCAATCTCGAACCGAGATATCAACCCCTAGCATACCATACCAAGTACGTCGCTAGTAACAACCGCACATCAAAAATAAAGTCAACCATCTAATCCGACGAAGACCGAATAGAAGCGAATCCTTACGGATAACACTTACCACTTAACATCCCTTGTAGTGCGCAACACAATCCCTACGCAACTATCGTACATCATAAACAAACGGCTAAAACCGATAGCGCCCAAAACGACTATGGCAACGCTAATCCCAAGGTGTACAAAATCCACTATCATCACACCCGTAACAACCCGTGAGAGAAACACGGCTATCGCATCACTAACCACACAACATGGTCTTCACGACCCCACCATTGGCGTATAAAAAAACCAATAGATCAAACAACATGGTCCTTACGACCCCACCGTCGGTGTATAAAATAACCGATAGATCACACAACACGGTCCTTACGACCCCACCATCGGTATATAAAACAACCGATAGATCACACTACATGGTCCTTACGACCCCACCATCGGTGTATAAAACAACCGATAGATCACACAACATGGTCCTTACGACCCCACCATCGGTGTATAAAACAACCGATAGATCACACATCAAACAATATGAAGGATGGCCGAAAACTACACGCGCTTTGGTGAATCTGCAACTACACGCGACTCACTACCTCCACCGCACAACAATCGGGATTGGCCGAACTACACGCACCTTAGTGAATCCGAACTACACGAGAGTCACTATCCCAAAAGAATGACTGCAACCACACGTGTCATTTGTGAATCCGAACTACACGAGACTCACTTCCTCAAAATAATGACCGCATCCACACGAGTCATTTGTGAATCCGAACTACATGCGATCCACTTCCCAAATCTCAACACAGGAATGGTACTCGAATTTCCCATCGGTGTTCATAACAACCGTTAGAGTACTTAACACGTCGTACACTAACCCCACGGGGGGCATCTTAACACGTCGATACTTCACCCTGGGTGGCGTCTTAACACGTCGACACTTCACCCTTCATCTTACTTGGAGTGGCATCTTAGCACATCGATACTTCACTCCGGGTGGTGTCTTAACACATCGACACTTCACCCTGGGTGGCGTCTTAACACATCGACACTTCACCCGTCATATTACTTTGAGTGGTGTCTTAGCACATCGAAACTTCACATCTCACGCTACAACAAATAAATACATTATATACCTACGCATATAATTATTCCACTCACTTGGAAATCCTCGCACACGCATCACACGTACGTGTACACATCGCCACCACAATCGAGCAAGAACCACCTATATCGCACACAGGCACAACACAATAATTCTCTAAAAGAGAATCCAACACGCACATCCCTTAACCTAGGGACTTCACCTTGCTCGTCAAATACGTCCATTATCTCTCAATGAGATTCACCTCATTACCACCTCGGTGATAATTTAAATCCAAAATCATAAGTACAATTTAATCAAAATTGTACTATACCACAAATCGACCAAAATCTAGGTCCCAACACAAGTTTCGGATCTACCATAAGCATTATCCGAATTCTCACCCTAAAGTCTCCTCGTGAGGGAGTGTAACTCCCCCACTTGGAACTATGTTCCATATCCACAACTCGTACAACCGTACAATGCTACCAAAGGTAGACTTTACCAACAATTGGGCTCATGCAACCCCTCACCACATCTTGCTCCAACCTTGAGCACACGAAGGATTTCAACCAATCCTTAAACACTTCGAACGAAAAGTGTACCGCAAATTACACAAACTCTACCCTCACAATCATCCAATTGCTATTACTTAGAAACTTCCACCTAGTCACTCATGTACCTAAGGGTTTCACTTCGGTACCCTAAGTACAATGTAACCGCGTCACCATCGAAGCTGAACACTATGCTTGTAGGTATGAAAGAGGCACCTAACATTGCGTCATGTAGACTCCTTCACCAATCATACATCGAGATTCAAAACACTCGATCTCAAGGGTTTCATCCACCCTACAAACCTCACGGTTCATCAACTTCAATACGAGCGCGAACACGCTCTTAACAACCGAACACCAAAGCCCATACCCATGGCTTGGTATAAACATTCTACAAGTATCAAGGAATGCTTGGTTGCACCAAGTCTTACGCCCTTCGCCCGACAATCAAAACGTCACCATAGGGTACTTCCATTAGGAACGTCACCCATAATCATAACATGCACAACACAATGCATTTAACAAACCCGAATTCAAACGGCACATAATAAATAATCAAAGGACATATTTATTAAAACGAAACGTACCTTAACGTCTCCTTGCCGCACCCGTCCCCGCTAACTTGGGACATTTTGACTTACGATGTCCTTCTTCTTGGTAATGGGAGCACACCATGCCATCACCCTTTGGTACCGAACATTCCCAAGACTTGTGACCCCTCACGCCACAATTGTAACACCTAGACGCACTAGAATCCGATATACCCATCTGTGTACCACATGTGCTCACACTCGGACCCTTAGTCCTCTTACTTGGAGCACCATAAGAAACAACCCTTCTCTCACTTGAAGGTTCACTCATCTTCGATCATGAATACGATTCGAAACCTCTAGCCACGGTGAATAATTCCGCAAACGATTTCGCGTAACCCCGGCTAATCTTATTTTTCAAGTCATCATTCAAGGTTCGATAGAAATCCTCCATCAACAAACGATCATTCCCTAAATACTCCGGGCAAAAACGAGCCTTCGCCATAAAGGTCGCCTTGAGAGTATTCAAATCCATAGAACCCTGTTGCAAATTTCGTAACTCATTACGCAATTCCGACAAGTCGGCCGAAGTCCAGAACTCCTCGAAGAACTCCTTCTTAAACTCGTCCCATGATAACGCCATAAACGGTTCACCACTGACAAGATCAATCTTACCATCCAACCAATCCTTCGCCCTACCCCGTGTAGCGACCCCGACAAATCGTCAAGTGACGGCGTCGGCTACGTGGGTCCCATTACCTGATTATAAGTCTTTAAAATAACGTTTGACCGAAATACGTCGCCTTCATTTCAAAATAAAGATTGTTTCAAAGATTACAAGAATAGTTCAACCAAAAGTTAAGTTACAAGGTTATATGTACAAATGAAATCTAGGCGACACAGTTTAAAGTAAAGTCAAAAGACGCTCCATGAAATGCACGTATACTCGACATCCAATGCAAGTATCAAATAGTAAGCGGAAGCATGTTTCACATAACGCGTAGTGACCTGAGAAAAACATAGAAATCTGTCAACGAAAAACGTTGGTGAAATCATAGGTTTAGTAAGTAAATTGCATTGAACCACAAGGTTCTTTAAGAATTGCTCAACCAGAATCATTCACATTCCAAAATAGTATTTGTATCACGAGCACCCAATTATCAAGGCTTAACCGAATCTTCCCTCTGAATTTTGAATTTAGTGTTAGAACTTACACTATACATTGTTGAAATTATATTTCATTCACTAACGGTAGCGAACCGTCTGAATGAGGGTTTGTTAAACCCGTATGGCCACACAACATAATTACACGCTTACACTTACACCCTGCAAGTGGAACTAATGATAATTGGATTGAGGACTTTTGTTCAAACTCGTATGCATCTTTGTATTCGTATTTGTTCACAATGTAAAAGCATGAAAAGTAAATAAGTATGAAATGTATGTGTTTCTCAGCCCACGGTGTAAAGAATAAAAGTGATTAAAAAGTGGGACTATGATCTCACCTTGAGTGCAAGAGTAATAAAGTACTTCGACAAGTAAACGCGTGCAAAGACAAAGCTAGTCTCGACCTAAACATATAGGTTGTATCAATAACGGTAAACGCGATAGGTCAAAGATGTTCAATTAGTCCTATGGCTCGATACGACTCGATTAATATAGCATGTGAAGCAAATTGTCAAGTTTCATGCAAGATACAAGTATAAAAGCATGTTAGGAAGATTGCATAATTAATTGGTTAAGTTTGACAAAAAGTCAAACTTGGTCGGGTCAAAGTCAACGAAAAAGTCAACATGTTCGGGTCGGGTCCCGGACTATTTTTCTATGCTAAATATTCATATATAAGTATATTAGAACAAGTTTCATGTGAATCGGAGGTCGGTAGCTAGTCAAACATTTCGCGTGTAAATGGACAAGGAGGTCAGAATCTGTTCAGCCTATTCTGCGCGCCGCGCGGGTAAGGGGCGCGCCGCGCCACCCCCTGTACAGGTCTGTTTCTGTTTTCCACAAATATGCACGAGCCAAAACCAATTCAAACACAACTCTTGACCCGTAAACACTTATAACGCCTATCATACATCGTTGGAAAGGTATTTTGACGAGGAATGCAACTAAACACATATCATCAATCAAACTTGCACTTATAACAACCAAAAACCGAAATTAAACATTCATAATCTAAGTTCAAGTTCCAAAAACGCATTTTATGATTCGGGCAACCAATTTACATGTATGTTATGCCGTTTCGAAGGTAATCAAACACACATTGCAACAAAACACTTAACAACAATATCTCATAGCATTTGACGCATCAAAAGTTCATGTAAAGCTTATCAAACCCTAATCCAAGTTCACAAAATCATAAATCATGTTCTTGGAGTTTCCTTAATCAACCTATACATCAAACCGAAGCTAATGATACTAGTAACACTTTTAAAACATGCACTTTAACAATCTAACAACATTTGATCATCCAAAATCAAGGATTTAGCAAGTAATTTTCATATTGAACTAGTTACACCAAAAACAACGAATCGAGCATACAATTTACATACACGACATCACAATGAGCCATAGACACTAATTAACAACTTTATAACTCAAAAATCTCAAGAACACATAAAATTAGTGATTTTAGAAAGTTACCCAGAATGGATGAGGTTGGTATCAAATCGAAGAGGATGAAACGAGGATCAAGAATATGTAGTCGAATTTGTTGTGAGCTTCCTAAATCAAAATTAGATGATGAATTGCTTTTTGAAAGATTGAAAGAAAATGGAGAAGTATGAGAAGAAAATGGAAAAGAAAATAAAAGAAAGATGGGGAGGAGGTTGACTAGTCAAAGTGCTAGTCACCTCTTTGTCTTTTTGGCAAAACTAGCCCCTTTAGTTTGTAATCGGGTGCGAGAGTTAACCGAACGAATATTTTAAATTACACGGGAGTACGGGAGACGTTATAATCCGATAACGAGAATATTTAAAATGTTACTTAACAAGGATACGAATCTAGATACGAAGGGCATTATTTAAAAGAAAAAGACGGGCGTTAAAATAATTTAACGGAAAAATGCGGGATGTTACATTATCCACACCTCAAAAGAAATTTCGTCCCGAAATTTAGTTGGAAGTAGTAGTCGATATCTCTTATTCGAGACTTTACGTTGTCCATGCTATGAATAAGTGAAGGTACGTCCTTGAGTGTTCTCACGAATTTAGATAGTTAGGGTTTTACGTTGCATTAAGGTTTGGTTTTACGATCCCCGGTTTTAACCGGTTTTCCCATGAAGAGAAGTTTGTCATCAATAGTTGGTGTATCTGGCAGGATTGCACGTTCCTGTTCCGCAGGACACGTTTCCAAGTTTGTTACACGAAATGTAGGGTAAACGGAAGCTTAATTGAGTCGAAAGTTCTAAGCGGTAGGAAGCGGTTCCAATACGCCCCAAGGTTTCAAAAGGTTCGATATTGCGGCTAGCCTTTCTCGATTTCCCCAAAATGGATTACACCTTTCCAAGGTGCGGTTTCTCAATATTACGCGGTTACACACTGGAATTTGTGAGGTTTTCATCTAAGTTTGGTATAACTCCTTTGACGACTACGGGCCGCCTCGAGCCCTTCCCGGACTTGAATGATCTCAATTGTTGTTTTTTGATGGAGTTCAGATTTCGGTGGTTGACGCTTGGTTGAATGAACGGGGGTATGACATTAGCGGTCATATAGGGTTTCGGAAAGTGCGTGCGAACACACGAGTGGTAACTACTGTTGTAAGAGTGATCTACTAAAGGTGACAAGACGAGTCGTGACCTGTCTTTCCAAGACGTAAATCGTTCGTTTGTTTGGTTCATCGGGTTGTGGGTGGCACGCGGTACTCATGTCTAAGCGGGTCTCCAAGGTTTCTTGTAAAACTAGAAGTGAAACGAGGATTTCGATACAGGATAAATGTCGAAGATACATTGGGTTGGAATAGAATCTCTTAAGATGTGTTTGAACAAGTCAGTTAGGGTTCGAAAAAGGTTCGTTAGGACCATTCACCCTCGTGGCGAATACTAATGTAATATGAGGAATTTCTCTATCCATGGAGAAATGTTACAAGGAGTTTCTTTAAACAGAAATGCGAGCGATAAAGATAGGAGTGAGATGAGGACTTAGAATTGGATGAGCTTACACCTCGAGGTTGCCATATCGTGCCTCTAGTTGTAAAAAGTTGAAGTCTGAAAGAGAAACGAGATCGTACACGTAGTTGTTTAGTTCGGGGTTGAATAATAGTTGGCCGATTATTAGAAACACAATGACATTAAGTCAAAGAAGAGTGAAGTATCATTGGATCGTGTGTTATCTTAAGTTCCAGTAATATCAGACGGTAACGGTGAAATAACAGAGATATGTAGCGTGGTACGTGATGACGAGAAAATTGATCGGATCCACAATTTAGTATTCAACTTCTTCGTGCAAAATAACGAATTTAACTAGAAATGTTGGTGTGAAGAATCACGCTCAAGATTCGGGCACGTAGAGGTTTATAGTTTTTCCTTAGTGAGTTAACAAGTTTAAAAGTCGCGTAACACGAGAAAAGTCAGAAATGAATCTTCGGTAATAACAGGCGAGATCTAAGATTTTACGAATACAAGTCTGAGTCGGGAGAGTTTCCTGATTACATGTGGCTTGATTTCGAGATTGATTGAAATGCCTAGACCATTCACATCATGGTTTAGAAAATTGTACTTCGTTCAACAGAAATTCTCACTCGGAGAATTTGGTATAGAGTTGCTCTTTTCTCAAAAGTTCGAGCGTAAGATGGTGATGTTGTTCGTTTTCCTTCTTTACTTGAATAACTCAAGATGTCATCTATAAATACGATAACCGATTTGTCTAGATAAGTTTGCATACGTGGTTTAGGAGGTTCATGAATACGGACAGAGTCCTAAATGAATCGAATGGTACTAAGAGAGATTTACAACTAACGTTGTGAGTTCGGAAGATGGCTTAGGAGACATCGTCTCACTTAACCCCCAATTGATGATAACCGGAACGGAGGTCGATTTGGAATACACACGGGATTCATGCAAGAAATCATGAGGTCATGGATGCGAGGGAGAGAGTATCGGTTTCCAACCGAAAATTACTCAGTTCACAATAATCTATACAAGATGATGGGGAAACATTTTTTTTTTTTTTTTTTTTTTTTTTTTTTTTTTTACGAATAGGTTCCGGGCTCCCTGGTTCTATAGGTGTCAAGTCAAAAGTCTTAATGTATATCCTCCAATAAAATTTATAGGCACCCAATATTTTTTCCGTTGGTCACTTAAATCGTCTAAGTAGTATCTAGGGGAAAAAGTGGAATGTAAAGAGCACGAGTCAAAGACTTGTTTATAAAACGTCTAACGGTAACCGAATCGAATAAACATGAAACGTGAGAATTTCGAGAAGAAACATACCCGTGACTAGTCCATCGTCGTCTCGGGCATCCTAGGCGTTGATGTTGAAAGTTTAACGGCGTGCGTTGGGGTTGATTTTCTTATTTGGGCACGCACTCCTAAAATGACCCGGTTGGCCACATTCAAAACAAACACCCGTCTTGGGTGCATTGTGCTCCTTTTGGGCGACGGGAGCGGTATTCCTACAATCGTGGGCTACATGGCCACTTCTTTGACACTTCAAGCAAAATGGTTTGCCACATTCGCCTAAATGATGTTTGTAGCACTCGTTACAATACGGTAGGTGTCCGGTATAACCTTTCTTGCCGTCGGAGGTGTAAGGCTTCTTAGCAAAGTTGTTGTTGCTTGATTGAAAGGGTTCCCACTTCCTTTTGTTGCCGCCCGATTTATCCTCGGCCTTAGGTGCCGGAACTACGATTTCGTCAACCGTTTCAATTAGTTGGCGAGCCATGTTCATAGCGGCTTGATGAGTAGTGGGTTTGGATGACATCACCCCTTGTTTGATGCTTTTTGGAAGACCGAGCATGTAGAGCTCAATCCTTTGAGATTCGGGGTTAACAAGATTAGGACACATCAAGGATAGTTCGGCGAAGCGTTGATTATAAGCTTTAAGATCGTTTCCGACCGCTTTCAAAGCTCTTAGTTCTTCCTCAAGCTTTCGGGCTTCTTCGCGCGGAAAATATTCAACAATCATCTTTTCCTTTAGATCGGCCCAAGAGAGGGCATGAGCTTCATCGGTACCCACCGATTGAACATAGGTGTTCCACCATGTTAGAGCAATTCCGGAGAAAGTGTGAGTGGAGTATTTGACCTTGTCTTGGTCCCGACAACCGCTTATGCTAAAGACGGCTTCCGTTTGCTCAAACCATCGGGTGAGCACGACCGGTCCCCCGGTTCCATCAAAAGTGTGAGGTTTGCACCCCATGAAAGCTTTATAGGAGCATCCCTCGTTTGAGTTTCCGGCTCCATTGTTGTTGTCGTTGTTGTTGTTGTTGTGGTTGTTATTATTATTGTTGTTGGATGAGTGACCGGCCATGGCCGCATCTACGGCGGTAGCTATCATCCGTTCGAGAGCTTGTTCGGGAGTTTCATTGCGGCGTACACGACGAGGAGCCATTGTTCCTTCAAGACACAAGAATATCGTTGGTTAGTATTTTCAACAATACTAACCGGAGTATGGATTAAGGATAGAGAGAAAATTTTCCTTGACTCGCCCTAAATTCTTTATGTCATAATGTCGGAACGTCCATGTGAATCACCGTAATATAATCCCGGAAATTATATTACCCTGATTCTCATGTGCATTTAACATTACTTCATAAAGTCAAGGTGGCGCATCAACAAAATTTATCAACGTAAGATCAAGATCGAATACGAGTTAGATATGATAGAAAAGTTCGAGTATAAATGCACAAATAGTCAAGTAATTCCTACTTCAGTCTATATGCCGGTTGTAGTCTAGATTCACCTATGTACTCTATGACTCGGGGTGGACACAAATGAACTCTAAATCCCTACAACCAAGGCTCTGATACCAACTGTAGCGACCCCGACAAATCGTCAAGTGACGGCGTCGGCTACGTGGGTCCCATTACCTGATTATAAGTCTTTAAAATAACGTTTGACCGAAATACGTCGCCTTCATTTCAAAATAAAGATTGTTTCAAAGATTACAAGAATAGTTCAACCAAAAGTTAAGTTACAAGGTTATATGTACAAATGAAATCTAGGCGACACAGTTTAAAGTAAAGTCAAAAGACGCTCCATGAAATGCACGTATACTCGACATCCAATGCAAGTATCAAATAGTAAGCGGAAGCATGTTTCACATAACGCGTAGTGACCTGAGAAAAACATAGAAATCTGTCAACGAAAAACGTTGGTGAAATCATAGGTTTAGTAAGTAAATTGCATTGAACCACAAGGTTCTTTAAGAATTGCTCAACCAGAATCATTCACATTCCAAAATAGTATTTGTATCACGAGCACCCAATTATCAAGGCTTAACCGAATCTTCCCTCTGAATTTTGAATTTAGTGTTAGAACTTACACTATACATTGTTGAAATTATATTTCATTCACTAACGGTAGCGAACCGTCTGAATGAGGGTTTGTTAAACCCGTATGGCCACACAACATAATTACACGCTTACACTTACACCCTGCAAGTGGAACTAATGATAATTGGATTGAGGACTTTTGTTCAAACTCGTATGCATCTTTGTATTCGTATTTGTTCACAATGTAAAAGCATGAAAAGTAAATAAGTATGAAATGTATGTGTTTCTCAGCCCACGGTGTAAAGAATAAAAGTGATTAAAAAGTGGGACTATGATCTCACCTTGAGTGCAAGAGTAATAAAGTACTTCGACAAGTAAACGCGTGCAAAGACAAAGCTAGTCTCGACCTAAACATATAGGTTGTATCAATAACGGTAAACGCGATAGGTCAAAGATGTTCAATTAGTCCTATGGCTCGATACGACTCGATTAATATAGCATGTGAAGCAAATTGTCAAGTTTCATGCAAGATACAAGTATAAAAGCATGTTAGGAAGATTGCATAATTAATTGGTTAAGTTTGACAAAAAGTCAAACTTGGTCGGGTCAAAGTCAACGAAAAAGTCAACATGTTCGGGTCGGGTCCCGGACTATTTTTCTATGCTAAATATTCATATATAAGTATATTAGAACAAGTTTCATGTGAATCGGAGGTCGGTAGCTAGTCAAACATTTCGCGTGTAAATGGACAAGGAGGTCAGAATCTGTTCAGCCTATTCTGCGCGCCGCGCGGGTAAGGGGCGCGCCGCGCCACCCCCTGTACAGGTCTGTTTCTGTTTTCCACAAATATGCACGAGCCAAAACCAATTCAAACACAACTCTTGACCCGTAAACACTTATAACGCCTATCATACATCGTTGGAAAGGTATTTTGACGAGGAATGCAACTAAACACATATCATCAATCAAACTTGCACTTATAACAACCAAAAACCGAAATTAAACATTCATAATCTAAGTTCAAGTTCCAAAAACGCATTTTATGATTCGGGCAACCAATTTACATGTATGTTATGCCGTTTCGAAGGTAATCAAACACACATTGCAACAAAACACTTAACAACAATATCTCATAGCATTTGACGCATCAAAAGTTCATGTAAAGCTTATCAAACCCTAATCCAAGTTCACAAAATCATAAATCATGTTCTTGGAGTTTCCTTAATCAACCTATACATCAAACCGAAGCTAATGATACTAGTAACACTTTTAAAACATGCACTTTAACAATCTAACAACATTTGATCATCCAAAATCAAGGATTTAGCAAGTAATTTTCATATTGAACTAGTTACACCAAAAACAACGAATCGAGCATACAATTTACATACACGACATCACAATGAGCCATAGACACTAATTAACAACTTTATAACTCAAAAATCTCAAGAACACATAAAATTAGTGATTTTAGAAAGTTACCCAGAATGGATGAGGTTGGTATCAAATCGAAGAGGATGAAACGAGGATCAAGAATATGTAGTCGAATTTGTTGTGAGCTTCCTAAATCAAAATTAGATGATGAATTGCTTTTTGAAAGATTGAAAGAAAATGGAGAAGTATGAGAAGAAAATGGAAAAGAAAATAAAAGAAAGATGGGGAGGAGGTTGACTAGTCAAAGTGCTAGTCACCTCTTTGTCTTTTTGGCAAAACTAGCCCCTTTAGTTTGTAATCGGGTGCGAGAGTTAACCGAACGAATATTTTAAATTACACGGGAGTACGGGAGACGTTATAATCCGATAACGAGAATATTTAAAATGTTACTTAACAAGGATACGAATCTAGATACGAAGGGCATTATTTAAAAGAAAAAGACGGGCGTTAAAATAATTTAACGGAAAAATGCGGGATGTTACACCCCGCAACAAACTAGTAGCGAGTCTTGTCTTTTTCTCGGGAGGGCATTCAATAGTACGAAAACACCCTACGACATCTAAGATCTAAGTTGTGCTCACCAAAGGATCCGGTTTCCCGTCATACATCGGGGGTTTAGTCCTCATGAAGCTCTTAAGACAATGCTCCATTTCACCACTACACCGAGATTCGGAATACTTCCTATCCATTTCTTCTTGAAACGCCCCCATTTGCTCCGCCACGGTGGCCGCAACTCTTGTATTAAACTCGTCTTTATTCGTCTCGATCTCGTTTGGCGTCGTCATTCTAAAGAATGCAAAATGATTAGTCCAAAATCGTATAAAAAAACACGCACAACACCGCCCCATCTTGCTAAACACTCGTCATACATCACTTGTTAGTCACGATTTGCACCCGTAATAAGGTTTGCAAGTCCTTATTATGCACACACGCCGTATCAACTTGTTAGTACAATGACCGCTTCGCTCGATGACATAAGCAAATGCAAACATAAACAAAACACAACGCAATCACATATTAATAATATCCACATATTAATATAAACGTTAGTCAACCTATAAACAAGGCACTAACTATAACCCATTCCGACCCGTACTCCTGCAAGTCCCGCAACAAATAAGCACACACAAAAGTCTAAGTCTAGGCACCTATCTCAAGTCACCTAAATCCCTTAGACCATGCTCTGATACCACTTATAACGACTCAACCCGTTATCCTTCCAAAAACGTGCCATAAAAAAAATGTAACCCAGTTCATCTGGACGGCGTCCAGTTATCTAGACGGCATCCAGTTATCTAGACGGCGTCCAGTTATTTGGACGGCGTCCAGTTGTGAAGACCAGGACGGCGTCCAGCCATCTGGGACGGCGTCCAAATGCACTAAAATATTCTGCTCAGTTTTTCTTATATACGCGGGTGAAAAACCCGCTTCCCGACACTTTTAGACCAAAACACTTTCACAATATGTTATAATAATTAAAACTAAGAGTTTTCCATGATAAGACTGAGTTTTACAACACCAGGCCCACATCGACCCAAATTACCACAAAGTGACCATTTGGACCCATTTGGTTTTATACAAAACTTAGACCGAGCATGGGATTGGGGATACGCTACCCAATCCTAATCAAATCCAAAAGCAAGTCTTCTAAAGCAAACTACACAAGTCCACTAGTTCCCGCGCTTACCCGAGCCACCGCATCCATGCAATCTATAAAAATGTAAACAACGAGAGGGTAAGCTAACGCTTAGTGAGTGAGAATATACTACATACATATATATGCATAAAATAGACACGCCACACAATTAAACAAATACCGCATACCGAAGCATCCAAGCATAAAGGCAAGCTAAAGCTAAGCATACCGTACGATCACTAAGCAACAAGTTAGGGATACATCGACAAACATAATTTCACCAACGACGATGTGAACAACGCCAATAAGCTACACCCGGAGGGTTAGCTACATAACAACAATACGACAATATATATATATATATATATATATATATATATATATATATATATATATATATATATATATATATATATATAACGTCCAAGGTTAACCCCTTAACCCAATACCCAAAGTCAACTACCACAATGAAGATTGGCCGAACTACACGTGCCTTAGTAAATCCGCATCCACACGAGACTACTATCTTCCTTACCACAACAACATCGAGGTTGGCTGAACTACACGAGCCTTAGTGAATCCGCAAACACACGAGATCACTACCTCAATAAGATTGTAGTGACCCGAACTTTTCCATGTTTATATATATTAATTGAGATTGATATTTACATGATTAAATGTTTCCAACATGTTAAGCAATCAAACTTGTTAAGACTTGATTAATTGAAATATGTTTCATATAGACAATTGACCACCCAAGTTGACCGGTGATTCACGAACGTTAAAACTTGTAAAAACTATATGATGACATATATATGGATATATATATGGATATATATATATATAGTTAACATGATACTATGATAAGTAAACATATCATTAAGTATATTAACAATGAACTACATATGTAAAAACAAGACTACTAACTTAATGATTTTTAAACGAGACATATATGTAACGATTATCGTTGTAAAGACATTTAATGTATATATATCATATTAAGAGATATTCATACATGATAATATCATGATAATATAATAATTTAAAATCTCATTTAATATTATAAACATTGGGTTAACAACATTTAACAAGATCGTTAACCTAAAGGTTTCAAAACAACACTTACATGTAACGACTAACGATGACTTAACGACTCAGTTAAAATGTATATACATGTAGTGTTTTAATATGTATTTATACACTTTTGAAAGACTTCAATACACTTATCAAAATACTTCTACTTAACAAAAATGCTTACAATTACATCCTCGTTCAGTTTCATCAACAATTCTACTCGTATGCACCCGTATTCGTACTCGTACAATACACAGCTTTTAGATGTATGTACTATTGGTATATACACTCCAATGATCAGCTCTTAGCAGCCCATGTGAGTCACCTAACACATGTAGGATCCATCATTTAGCAACTAGCATGAAATATCTCATAAAATTACAAAAATATGAGTAATCATTCATGACTTATTTACATGAAAACAAAATTACATATCCTTTATATCTAATCCATACACCAACGACCAAAAACACCTACAAAAACTTTCATTCTTCAATTTTCTTCATCTAATTGATCTCTCTCAAGTTCTATCTTCAAGTTCTAAGTGTTCTTCATATATTCTACAAGTTCTAGTTACATAAAATCAAGAATACTTTCAAGTTTGCTAGCTCACTTCCAATCTTGTAAGGTGATCATCCAACCTCAAGAAATCTTTGTTTCTTACAGTAGGTTATCATTCTAATACAAGGTAATAATCATATTCAAACTTTGGTTCAATTTCTATAACTATAACAATCTTATTTCAAGTGATGATCTTACTTGAACTTGTTTTCGTGTCATGATTCTGCTTCAAGAACTTCGAGCCATCCAAGGATCCGTTGAAGCTAGATCTATTTTTCTCTTTTCCAGTAGGTTTATCCAAGGAACTTAAGGTAGTAATGATGTTCATAACATCATTCGATTCATATATATAAAGCTATCTTATTCGAAGGTTTAAACTTGTAATCACTAGAACATAATTTAGTTAATTCTAAACTTGTTCGCAAACAAAAGTTAATCCTTCTAACTTGACTTTTAAAATCAACTAAACACATGTTCTATATCTATATGATATGCTAACTTAATGATTTAAAACCTGGAAACACGAAAAACACCGTAAAACCGGATTTACGCCGTCGTAGTAACACCGCGGGCTGTTTTGGGTTAGTTAATTAAAAACTATGATAAACTTTGATTTAAAAGTTGTTATTCTGAGAAAATGATTTTTATTATGAACATGAAACTATATCCAAAAATTATGGTTAAACTCAAAGTGGAAGTATGTTTTCTAAAATGGTCATCTAGACGTCGTTCTTTCGACTGAAATGACTACCTTTACAAAAACGACTTGTAACTTATTTTTCCGACTATAAACCTATACTTTTTCTGTTTAGATTCATAAAATAGAGTTCAATATGAAACCATAGCAATTTGATTCACTCAAAACGGATTTAAAATGAAGAAGTTATGGGTAAAACAAGATTGGATAATTTTTCTCATTTTAGCTACGTGAAAATTGGTAACAAATCTATTCCAACCATAACTTAATCAACTTGTATTGTATATTATGTAATCTTGAGATACCATAGACACGTATACAATGTTTCGACCTATCATGTCGACACATCTATATATATTTCGGAACAACCATAGACACTCTATATGTGAATGTTGGAGTTAGCTATACAGGGTTGAGGTTGATTCTAAAATATATATAGTTTGAGTTGTGATCAATACTGAGATACGTATACACTGGGTCGTGGATTGATTCAAGATAATATTTATCGATTTATTTCTGTACATCTAACTGTGGACAACTAGTTGTAGGTTACTAACGAGGACAGCTGACTTAATAAACTTAAAACATCAAAATATATTAAAAGTGTTGTAAATATATTTTGAACATACTTTGATATATATGTATATATTGTTATAGGTTCGTGAATCAACCAGTGGCCAAGTCTTACTTCCCGACGAAGTAAAAATCTGTGAAAGTGAGTTATAGTCCCACTTTTAAAATCTAATATTTTTGGGATGAGAATACATGCAGGTTTTATAAATGATTTACAAAATAGACACAAGTACGTGAAACTACATTCTATGGTTGAATTATCGAAATCGAATATGCCCCTTTTTATTAAGTCTGGTAATCTAAGAATTAGGGAACAGACACCCTAATTGACGCGAATCCTAAAGATAGATCTATTGGGCCTAACAAACCCCATCCAAAGTACCGGATGCTTTAGTACTTCGAAATTTATATCATATCCGAATGGTGTCCCGAAATGATGGGGATATTCTTATATATGCATCTTGTTAATGTCGGTTACCAGGTGTTCACCATATGAATGATTTTTATCTCTATGTATGGGATGTGTATTGAAATATGAAATCTTGTGGTCTATTATTATGATTTGATATATATAGGTTAAACCTATAACTCACCAACATTTTTGTTGACGTTTTAAGCATGTTTATTCTCAGGTGATTATTAAGAGCTTCCGCTGTCGCATACTTAAATAAGGACGAGATTTGGAGTCCATGCTTGTATGATATTGTGTAAAAACTGCATTCAAGAAACTTATTTTGTTGTAACATATTTGTATTGTAAACCATTATGTAATGGTCGTGTGTAAACAGGATATTTTAGATTATCATTATTTGATAATCTACGTAAAGCTTTTTAAACCTTTATTGATGAAATAAAGGTTATGGTTTGTTTTAAAATGAATGCAGTCTTTGAAAAACGTCTCATATAGAGGTCAAAACCTCGCAACGAAATCAATTAATATGGAATGTTTTTAATCAATAAGAACGGGACATTTCAGTTGGTATCCGAGCTTTGGTCTTAGAGAACCAGAATTTTGCATTAGTGTGTCTTATCGAGTTTGTTAGGATGCATTAGTGAGTCTGGACTTCGACCGTGTTTACTTGAAAAATGATTGCTTAACAAATTTTGTTGGAAACTATATATTTTTAACATGTGAATATTATGTGATATATTAATCTCTTAACGCGTTTGATATTATGTGATAGATGTCTACCTCTAGAACAAGTCCCATTGACTCACCTAATAATAATGAAGGGTCAAATGTAAATTGGAATGATTCGTGGACTGATTCGCAAGTTCCCGAAGAGGAACCGGAAGAAGAGTCGGAACCGGAAGAAGAATCGGAACCGGAAGAAGAAATAGAACCGGTGGGGGAAATAATAAAACGGTTAAGTAAAATAAAATCCTCAACCAACCGACCAAGGTTAATTATGGTCAATGGTGTTTCCGCCAAGGAAGCAAAATATTGAGAGGATTACCAATTCTCCGATGAATCGGATTCCGACGAGAATTCCGATAATGTTATAGAAATTACCCCAACTGAATTTAAAAAGGAAAAAGAAAATAATAAGGGAAAGGGCATAAGAATAGAGAAATCTAATTCCAACCCCGGTGAACTTTATATGTATCGTCAACCCCCGAAGTCCTTAAGTTGTAACAATGACCCGGGAACCTCTAAACCACCAGGTTTTTCTAAACCAATGTGGAAAACGACGGCTCGTATTAGGGGAACATCATATATCCCTAGAAACTTGCCAAAACGAACCAAAACCGAAGAAGAAGAAACAAGCGAGTCGGAATAAGATAGTTGTATTCGTGTGGTGTAATATCTGTAATATAGTGTGCTTATGCTTTATGATATATGTAAAAATTGCTTGTATTAATAAGTATTTTTTTTTTATGAATCTAACTCTTGTCTATTTTACAGTATAAAAATACAAAATGGATAGACAACCCAATATTTTAAGAGACCTACCCGGAGACATGATTGATGAAATCTAGTCTAGAGTCGGTCAGTATTCTTCGGCACAACTATTTAAGGCAAGATCAGTTTGTAAGACATTCGAAGAACGTTCCAAGAATGCCTTGGTTTATAAAAGGCTTTCGTTCGAAAGATGGGGGATATCACATTGGGAAATCCATAAGTTACGATGTGTTTACTTTGACGCATATATTGAGGGGAACCCAAATGCTATTTTACGCAATGGGTTAAGAAATTATTTTGACTCAATATATCCGAATATTGGACTTCGTGATTTAGAAAAAGTGGCTAACATGCAACATAAAGAAGCATGTTATGCTTACGGATTAGTAATGTTCGCTTCTCACCAAAGTGAGAACAAGAACATCGGGCTACAACTATTAAACAAAACGTTCCCACACGTGACGGAGTCGGTAATTGGGGTAAGAAATGAGGTTTTTAGATTGCTACGGAACTGTTGGACATTACGTAACCCTCGTCCCTTTGACGACGTTACAACACGCTGTCTTATCAACGGCCATAACGGTTATGTTCCACAAGACCAAGGATGGGAAGTAATCCTAGTAAAACCAGAATGCATGACTTGTTTCTGGACGTATGAATTACGTGTCTTTATTGCCTTTGCTGAATGACTTGTGTTCTAGCTAGAATTATCTTCACAACCATCTTGTATCAAATTTATTGTGTGCTATATTTCATGCTATATGTAAAATAAGCGGTATTGTAAGTTTGTAAAATATTGTGTAAAAGTTTGAACGCGAAATATTATTATAATCAGTTTTTCATATAGAATTGTAGTAGTTGAATTGTATATTAGCTACTAAGTATGAACTTAACGGGTAGGTACTACCCGAATTTAAACTTATAAAATGCTAATATGAAGAAAAAGCTTTTATAAATGAGTTCATATTATGCTACGAAATACTATTAACTACTCTTAATATTCTGTATGATTAACTTGTTCCATTTGACTATTTTGAAGGAAATGGCACCGACTACTCGACACACCGTGAATATGAATGAAGAGGAATTCCGTACTTTTCTAGCTTCAAACATAGCCGCAGTACAGGCTGCACTACATACCAACAATAACCTTGGATCTAGCAGTACAGGAAATCGTGTAGGATGCACCTACAAAGAATTCACTGCCTGCAAACCTTTGGAATTTGATGGAATCGAAGGACCGATCGGATTGAAACGGTGGACCGAGAAGGTCGAATCGGTGTTTGCCATAAGTAAGTGTACTGAAGAGGACAAAGTGAAGTACGCTACGCATACCTTCACAGGTTCTGCGTTAACATGGTGGAATACCTATCTAGAGCAAGTGGGACAAGACGATGCTGAAGCGTACGCACTACCGTGGTCAGCATTCAAGCACTTGATGAACGAGAAGTACCGTCCCAGAACCGAGGTCAATAAGCTCAAGACAGAACTTAGAGGGTTACGAACCCAAGGATTTGATATTACCACGTACGAAAGACGATTCACAGAATTGTTCCTATTGTGTCCGGGAGCATTCGAAGATAAGGAAGAGAAGATCGACGCGTTTGTGAAAGGATTACCGGAAAGAATCCAAGAAGATATAAGTTCACACGAGCCCGCCTCCATACAACAGGCATGTAGAATGGCTCACAAACTAGTGAACCAGATTGAAGAAAGAATTAAAGAACAGACTGCTGAAGAGGCCAATGTGAAGCAAGTCAAAAGAAAGTGGGAGGAAAACGATGATAAGAATCACCAATACAACAACAACAGCAATTACAACAATAATCGCAACAATTATCCCAACAATCGCAACATCAATCGCAACTACAACAAACGGTCCAACAACAACAACAACAACAACAACAACAACAACAACAACAACAACAGCAGCAGCTGCAACAATCATCCCAACAACAATAATAACCGCAACAACAACAACAATCAGAAGCAGCTATGCCAAAGGTGTGAAAAGTATCACTCGGGGTTCTGCACCAAATTTTGCAACAAGTGTAAAAGAAATGGTCATAGCGCGGCGAAGTGTGAGGTCTACGGACCAGGGGTTAATAGAACGAAAGGAACAAATGGTGTCGGAACGAGTAATGGCGGAGCCAGTAGTGTCGGAGCAAGTTATGCCAATGTAGTTTGCTATAAATGTGGAAAACCGGGCCACATTATTAGAAATTTCCCGAACCAGAAGAACACGAATGGACAAGGCCGCGGAAGAGTTTTCAATATTAATGCGGCAGAGGCACAGGAAGACCCGGAGCTTGTTACGGGTACGTTTCTTATTGACAATAAATCTGCTTACATTTTATTTGATTCGGGTGCGGATAGAAGCTATATGAGTAGAGATTTTTGTGCTAAATTAAGTTGTCCATTGACGCCTTTGGATAGTAAATTTTTACTCGAATTAGCAAATGGTAAATTAATTTCAGCAGATAATATATGTCGGAATCGAGAAATTAAACTGGTTAGCGAAACATTTAAGATTGATTTGATACCAGTAGAGTTAGGGAGTTTTGATGTGATAATCGGTATGGACGGGTTGAAAGAAGTGAAAGCAGAGATCGTTTGTTACAAAAAATGCAATTCGCATTATACGAGAAAAAGGAAAACCCTTAATGGTGTACGGAGAAAAGGGCAACACGAAGCTACATCTTATTAGTAATTTGAAGGCACAAAAACTAATAAGAAAAGGTTGCTATGCTGTTCTAGCACACGTCGAGAAAGTACAAACTGAAGAAAAGAGCATCAATGATGTTCCCATTGCAAAAGAATTTCCCGATGTATTTCCGAAAGAATTACCGGGATTACCCCCACATCGATCCGTTGAATTTCAAATAGATCTTGTACCAGGAGCTGCACCAATAGCTCGTACTCCTTACAGACTCGCACCCAGCGAGTTGAAAGAACTGCAAAGCCAATTACAAGAACTTTTAGAGCGTGGTTTCATACGACCAAGCACATCACCTTGGGGAGCTCCTGTTTTGTTTGTCAAGAAGAAAGATGGTACATTCAGGTTGTGTATCGACTACCGAGAGTTGAACAAACTTACCATCAAGAACCGCTACCCACTACCGAGAATTGACGACTTATTTGATCAACTACAAGGCTCGTCTGTTTATTCAAAGATTGACTTACATTTCGGGTATCATCAAATGCGGCTGAAAGAAGATGATATTCCAAAGACTGCTTTCAGAACACGTTACGGTCATTACGAGTTTATGGTCATGCCGTTTGGTTTAACTAATGCACCAGCTGTGTTCATGGACCTTATGAACCGAGTGTGTGGACCATACCTTGACAAGTTTGTCATTGTTTTCATTGATGACATACTTATTTACTCAAAGAATGACCAAGAACACGGTGAACATTTGAGAAAGGTATTAGAAGTATTGAGGAAGGAAGAATTGTACGCTAAGTTTTCAAAGTGTGCATTTTGGTTGGAAGAAGTTCAATTCCTCGGTCACATAGTGAACAAAGAAGGTATTAAGGTGGATCCGGCAAAGATAGAAACTGTTGAAAAGTGGAAAACCCCGAAAACTCCGAAACACATACGCCAGTTTTTAGGACTAGCTGGTTACTACAGAAGGTTCATCCAAGACTTTTCCAGAATAGCAAAACCCTTGACTGCATTAACACATAAAGGGAAGAAATTTTAATGGAATGATGAACAAGAGAAAGCGTTTCAGTTATTGAAGAAAAAGCTAACTACGGCACCTATATTGTCATTGCCTGAAGGGAATGATGATTTTGTGATTTATTGTGACGCATCAAAGCAAGGTCTCGGTTGTGTATTAATGCAACGAACGAAGGTGATTGCTTATGCGTCTAGACAATTGAAGATTCACGAACAAAATTATACGACACATGATTTGGAATTAGGCGCGGTTGTTTTTGCATTAAAGACTTGGAGGCACTACTTATATGGGGTCAAAAGTATTATATATACCGACCACAAAAGTCTTCAACACATATTTAATCAGAAACAACTGAATATGAGGGAGCGTAGGTGGATTGAATTATTGAATGATTACGACTTTGAGATTCGTTACCACCCGGGGAAGGCAAATGTGGTAGCCGATGCCTTGAGCAGGAAGGACAGAGAACCCATTCGAGTAAAATCTATGAATATAATGATTCATAATAACCTTACTACTTAAATAAAGGAGGCGCAACAAGGAGTTTTAAAAGAGGAAAATTTAAAGGATGAAATACCCAAAGGATCAGAGAAGCATCTTAATATTCGGGAAGACGGAACCCGGTATAGGGCTGAAAGGATTTGGGTACCAAAATTTGGAGATATGAGAGAAATGGTACTTAGAGAAGCTCATAAAACCAGATACTCAATACATCCTGGAACGGGGAAGATGTACAAGGATCTCAAGAAACATTTTTGGTGGCCGGGTATGAAAGCCGATGTTGCTAAATACATAGGAGAATGTTTGACGTGTTCTAAGGTCAAAGCTGAGCATCAGAAACCATCAGGTCTACTTCAACAACCCAAAATCCCGGAATGGAAATGGGAAAACATTACCATGGATTTCATCACTAAATTGCCAAGGACTGCAAGTGGTTTTGATACTATTTGGGTAATAGTTGATCGTCTCACCAAATCAACACACTTCCTGCCAATAAGAGAAGATGACAAGATGGAGAAGTTAGCACGACTGTATTTGAAGGAAGTCGTCTCCAGACATGGAATACCAATCTCTATTATCTCTGATAGGGATGGCAGATTTATTTCAAGATTCTGGCAGACATTACAGCAAGCATTAGGAACTCGTCTAGACATGAGTACTGCCTATCATCCACAAACTGATGGGCAGAGCGAAAGGACGATACAAACGCTTGAAGATATGCTACGAGCATGTGTTATTGATTTCGAAAACAGTTGGGATCGACATCTACCGTTAGCAGAATTTTCCTAAAACAACAGCTACCATTCAAGCATTGAGATGGCGCTGTTTGAAGCACTTTATGGTAGAAAGTGCAGGTCTCCGATTTGTTGGAGTGAAGTGGGGGATAGACAGATTATGGGTCCAGAGATTATACAAGAAACTACCGAGAAGATCATCCAAATTCAACAACGCTTGAAAACCGCCCAAAGTCGACAAAAGAGCTACGCTGACATTAAAAGAAAAGATATATAGTTTGAAATTGGAGAGATGGTCATGCTTAAAGTTGCACCTTGGAAAGGCGTTGTTCGATTTGGTAAACGAGGGAAATTAAATCCAAGGTATATTGGACCATTAAAGATTATTGATCGTGTCGGACCAGTAGCTTACCGACTTGAGTTACCTCAACAACTCGCGGCTGTACATAACATTTTCCACGTCTCGAATTTGAAGAAATGTTTTGCTAAAGAAGATCTCACTATTCCGTTAGATGAAATCCAAATCAACGAAAAACTTCAATTCATCGAAGAACCCGTCGAAATAATGGATCGTGAGGTTAAAAGACTTAAGCAAAACAAGATACCAATTGTTAAGGTTCGATGGAATGCTCGTAGAGGACCCGAGTTCACCTGGGAGTGTGAAGATCAGATGAAGAAGAAATACCCGCATCTATTTCCAGAAGATTCGTTAACACCTTCAACAGCTTAAAATTTCGGGACGAAATTTATTTAACGGGTAGGTACTGTAGTGACCCGAACTTTTCCATGTTTATATATATTAATTGAGATTGATATTTACATGATTAAATGTTTCCAACATGTTAAGCAATCAAACTTGTTAAGACTTGATTAATTGAAATATGTTTCATATAGACAATTGACCACCCAAGTTGACCGGTGATTCACGAACGTTAAAACTTGTAAAAACTATATGATGACATATATATGGATATATATATATATATAGTTAACATGATACTATGATAAGTAAACATATCATTAAGTATATTAACAATGAACTACATATGTAAAAACAAGACTACTAACTTAATGATTTTTAAACGAGACATATATGTAACGATTATCGTTGTAAAGACATTTAATGTATATATATCATATTAAGAGATATTCATACATGATAATATCATGATAATATAATAATTTAAAATCTCATTTGATATTATAAACATTGGGTTAACAACATTTAACAAGATCGTTAACCTAAAGGTTTCAAAACAACACTTACATGTAACGACTAACGATGACTTAACGACTCAGTTAAAATGTATATACATGTAGTGTTTTAATATGTATTTATACACTTTTGAAAGACTTCAATACGCTTATCAAAATACTTCTACTTAACAAAAATTCTTACAATTACATCCTCGTTCAGTTTCATCAACAATTCTACTCGTATGCACCCGTATTCGTACTCGTACAATACACAGCTTTTAGATGTATGTACTATTGGTATATACACTCCAATGATCAGCTCTTAGCAGCCCATGTGAGTCACCTAACACATGTGGGAACCATCATTTGGCAACTAGCATGAAATATCTCATAAAATTACAAAAATATGAGTAATCATTCATGACTTATTTACATGAAAACAAAATTACATATCCTTTATATCTAATCCATACACCAATGACCAAAAACACCTACAAACACTTTCATTCTTCAATTTTCTTCATCTAATTGATCTCTCTCAAGTTCTATCTTCAAGTTCTAAGTGTTCTTCATATATTCTACAAGTTCTAGTTACATAAAATCAAGAATACTTTCAAGTTTGCTAGCTCACTTCCAATCTTGTAAGGTGATCATCCAACCTCAAGAAATCTTTGTTTCTTATAGTAGGTTATCATTCTAATACAAGGTAATAATCATATTCAAACTTTGGTTCAATTTCTATAACTATAACAATCTTATTTCAAGTGATGATCTTACTTGAACTTGTTTTCGTGTCATGATTCTGCTTCAAGAACTTCGAGCCATCCAAGGATCCGTTGAAGCTAGATCCATTTTTCTCTTTTCCAGTAGGTTTATCCAAGGAACTTAAGGTAGTAATGATGTTCATAACATCATTCAATTCATACATATAAAGCTATCTTATTCGAAGGTTTAAACTTGTAATCACTAGAACATAGTTTAGTTAATTCTAAACTTGTTCGCAAACAAAAGTTAATCCTTCTAACTTGACTTTTAAAATCAACTAAACACATATTCTATATCTATATGATATGCTAACTTAATGATTTAAAACCTGGAGACACGAAAAACACCGTAAAACCGGATTTACGCCGTCGTAGTAACACCGCGGGCTGTTTTGGGTTAGTTAATTAAAAACTATGATAAAATTTGATTTAAGAGTTGTTATTCTGAGAAAATGATTTTTATTATGAACATGAAACTATATCCAAAAATTATGGTTAAACTCAAAGTGGAAGTATGTTTTCTAAAATGGTCATCTAGACGTCGTTCTTTCGACTGAAATGGCTACCTTTACAAAAACGACTTGTAACTTATTTTTCCGACTATAAACCTATACTTTTTCTGTTTAGATTCATAAAATAGAGTTCAATATGAAACCATAGCAATTTGATTCACTCAAAACGGATTTAAAATGAAGAAGTTATGGGTAAAACAAGATTGGATAATTTTTCTCATTTTAGCTACGTGAAAATTGGTAACAAATCTATTCCAACCATAACTTAATCAACTTGTATTGTATATTATGTAATCTTGAGATACCATAGACACGTATACAATGTTTCGACCTATCATGTCGACACATCTATATATATTTCGGAACAACCATAGACACTCTATATGTGAATGTTGGAGTTAGCTATACAGGGTTGAGGTTGATTCCAAAATATATATAGTTTGAGTTGTGATCAATACTGAGATACGTATACACTGGGTCGTGGATTGATTCAAGATAATATTTATCGATTTATTTCTATACATCTAACTGTGGACAACTAGTTGTAGGTTACTAACGAGGACAGCTGACTTAATAAACTTAAAACATCAAAATATATTAAAAGTGTTGTAAATATATTTTGAACATACTTTGATATATATGTATATATTGTTATAGGTTCATGAATCAACCAGTGGCCAAGTCTTACTTCCCAACGAAGTAAAAATCTGTGAAAGTGAGTTATAGTCCCACTTTTAAAATCTAATATTTTTGGGATGAGAATACATGCAGGTTTTATAAATGATTTACAAAATAGACACAAGTACGTGAAACTACATTCTATGGTTGAATTATCGAAATCGAATATGCCCCTTTTTATTAAGTCTGGTAATCTAAGAATTAGGGAACAGACACCCTAATTGACGCGAATCCTAAAGATAGATCTATTGGGCCTAACAAACCCCATCCAAAGTACCGGATGCTTTAGTACTTCGAAATTTATATCATATCCGAAGGGTGTCCCGGAATGATGGGGATATTCTTATATATGCATCTTGTTAATGTCGGTTACCAGGTGTTCACCATATGATTGATTTTTATCTCTATGTATGGGATGTGTATTGAAATATGAAATCTTGTGGTCTATTATTATGATTTGATATATATAGGTTAAACCTATAACTCACCAACATTTTTGTTGACGTTTTAAGCATGTTTATTCTCAGGTGATTATTAAGAGCTTCCGCTGTCGCATACTTAAATAAGGACGAGATTTGGAGTCCATGCTTGTATGATATTGTGTAAAAACTGCATTCAAGAAACTTATTTTGTTGTAACATATTTGTATTGTAAACCATTATGTAATGGTCGTGTGTAAACAGGATATTTTAGATTATCATTATTTGATAATCTACGTAAAGCTTTTTAAATCTTTATTGATGAAATAAAGGTTATGGTTTGTTTTAAAATGAATGCAGTCTTTGAAAAATGTCTCATATTGAGGTCAAAACCTCGCAACGAAATCAATTAATATGGAACGTTTTTAATCAATAAGAACGGGACATTTCAAAGATGACTTAACTACACGCGTCATCGTGAGTCCACATCCACATGTGATCCACTTCACAACTCAATAAGATGACCGAAAACTACAAGCGTCATCGTGAATGCGCATCCACACTTGACTCACTTCTCAATATCAAAACCCTTCGCCATTAGGGTTATATCATCCACATCACAACCACGTGTGATAACGTACACACAAAATGTGCACCTCGCCAAAGGTGGTCAACCAAAATGCACAACCATGCCAATTGGACCTACACACAAGTCCATCAAAATTCACCAATATGTGAAGTGAGCTCTATAACCGAGAACCACTTCACCCGACCCGCACCCATCCTACACATAAATATGCACATAGGATATTAACACTCACCTTGTCGTCTTGATGAATGCAACTGAAATCCGCAACACGCCAATGGAAAGTACCTAATCCATTAACACAATACAAACAACACACTTAGAGTGGATTTACAAACCAACTCAAATCGACACTTAGTGCAATTTCGACCCATTGCACTTCCAAGCACCAACCCGCGTCCAAACCAAAAAATAATCACTAACACGAGTGAGAATGGTCCTAATACACCAATTACAAACGAACACAAGTGTTAAACACTCGTCTTACCCAAATTGACACCAAAACCTTAATTTTGACCCATTTCAAAATTAGTCAACCAAATACACCCAAAAGTGTTCCAACACTTCCATAATCACTAAACCTAGTGATTAAACTCAAGATCAAAGCCTAATCAAGGCCAAATCATCAACCAACCCAAAACCCGCCAAGTGACAAGAATAACTAGTCACCCTAAACTCATTTCATCATCTAAGAGGGTTTCACAACTAATCAAGCTCAAACCCTAACTTGAATATCAAATCTAACAAATGAAATTCGGAGTTTGAACTTACCAATACTACCACAACGTAGCTAGGAGCGAGATGAACAACTTTAAAACCCGAGCTTTGGTGATAAACCGACTCCTTCTTCTCCAAATCAAGCTCTCTTTCTCTCTCTAAACTCTTACTCTCTCACTAGAACAAGATGAGAGGGTTTGTGTGGGTGATAGTGGAGCAAATGATGCTCCTAGAACTGATCTTGTGGCCTTAACTCGTTCCACATGTGAAAATACCAATTTGCCCCTCTAAATATCTTTAAGTAAATCAGCTGGCCCGACAAACCAACTGGACGGCTTCCAACATTCTGGACGGCGTCCAGTCCTTTACTACTGGACGGCGTCCCACCGCTCTGGACGGCGTCCCAAATAACTGAAATGACTGAAACAGAAACAGTGTGTTACATTTATGCTTTGAACACAAGTACGAAAACAAACATTCCACGTACGAGTTAGAACAAAAAGCCTCAATTCAATTATCATTAGTTACACTTGCAGGGTGTAAGCGAGAACTTATGTTGTGTGGATCCATACGGGTTTGACGAACCCTCATTCGCACGGTTCGCTACCGTTGGCGAATGAAATATATTTTCGGGTATAGTGTAGGTTCTAACACTATAATAACGGGGTTCATATACAGTTAAGTCTTGATAATTGGGTGCTCGTAATACAACAACTTTTGTAATGTAAATGATTTGGATAATCAACGTTATAGAAATACTAAATCTTGTGGTTCAAAAACAACGTTTACAAATACGCATATGATTTCACCAATATTTTTCGTTGACAGTTTTCTATATGTTTCTCAGGTTCTTGATTGGCTACTTGATACATACTTCCGCGTACACTTTGATTTCTTGCTTGGGGTCAAGCATACCTGCATACGCTATTGATAGCATCCGTGATTTTCAAATTATATTATGACGCAAATTATTTCATTTATACTTTATATCTTTTGTAAACTTAAACTTGTTGTCGAATCGTTTGGTAAACTTAAAACTTTGCAAGTCCTACACGTTTCAAATGAATGCGACATATTTTTGGTCAAACGTGTCTCATTTAGGGACTATGACCACGTAACGGGACCTAAGTTGACGGCGCCGTCAATGGCGATTTTGGCGGGTCGTTACAACGCCAATATTACCAATGCTGAACCACAACTAAAGGTTCTTGCTGATAAGTTGATCACTCGCAGAAATTTGCAAAAGAGCCGCGACGAAACTACTGTAGAAGGAAAACGCCTCAGAATTTTATCTGGGAAAATAAACTTGAAAGCGGATAAGGTTGTTGACACTGCTGTCGAACAAGCCAAGAAGATGCTAAGTAAGGTCACGAATCTCGAGTACCGCGTACTTATCTATGGCCATTGAATGATTCAGGATCACATGCTGATCGTTTAATTGTTGAACATCACGATAGTGATAGCGATGACGCAGAACAACGCATTGATTTTAATTCTATTTATAATTCCAAGTTTGCAAAAACCCCAAGAGAGGAAAGCGAGTATTCTGATGACTTAGAAAGCGCAGAAGAAGTTGTAAAAATTCCACATGTTAAGCGCAGACGGCCACCAACACCTTTTCCCCATCATAGGGATGAAGGAGAATCTTATGACGCTGTGCGCAGAGAAAATGCTCAAACTTTCTTAGCTGATGCTTTTAAAAGCATTGTGCCTAAATCAATGCAGCATAAGTTCGAACAACCAAATTTTTTGCAAGACATGATAACCAAATATTGTGCAAAGAATACTGATACTCGCACAAAAAAGGCGACGGAGATCACTACTGCTATGGACAAGTTTGTCCAGCACATCTCCAACTATCCGATTGTTACACCGCCCATTGTGCCTGCAACGTTGGGTGTTTATTCCGGCCTAACTGACCCACTAGATTTCCTATAGTGGTTTGAGGGAGTTGTAAGCACTTACAACTAGGACGAACCGGTTGTGTGCTGTGCATTCCCCATGGTTCTGCAAGGGTCAGCAAAAGAGTGGTTCCACAGTCTACAAGCCCACAGTATTATCGACTTTATTGATCTTCGCGATAAATTTTTGTTGCATTTTCAATATCTTTTACCGCAAAAGAATATACACATCGAGTGCCATGATATAAAACAAGGCAATAGAGAAACTTTAAATGCGTTGCTTACACGATATATCTACGAGCGCCAAAATATACCAAGTTTGAATGAGGATCAAAAGATTTCTGGTTTTTTGCATGCCATAAATCCGCAAAGACATTCAACGCTTGTACGACATTTGAGAAGGGACGTTCCGCCAACTTTTGCAAAAGTTCAACAGGAAACATATGATTACATCAGAGGTGACGAAGATAGTACTATAACTCCCGCATGTGAATGGAGTAAACAGAAATATTGGCGAGATGATAATGATTCCTTTCGTGATGGAAATAATGATAACTTTCGCAGTTCGGGTTATTCAATGAGAAATGGTGGCAATAATTACTCGCCTAACAACATACATCAAAGTCACGGTGATAATCAAGGATACAGCCGACGCGATCATTAATCATCGCGGCGATGGAATAACGAATCTTTCAACATTATCCAAATGTTAACAAAGACACCTAAGGAAATTCTTTTACAAGAAAGAGTGGCGCAATCTTTTTTTGATCCTCAGCCTTTGGCGAAAAATAGCAGGCGTGATAAGTCCAAGTTTTGCATTTTTCATGACGATTACAGTCATGACACTAATCGTTGTCGAGATTTGGCGGAATTAATTGCGGAAGCGTTTGAGCAAGGTAAATTGGATCACTTGTTGGCTCATGGAGCCGCGAGTACTGCGAACGCGATGATACTGCCCGCAGGATCTAATACTCCACAAACGCCAAATGCTGGTGCGATAGTTCAAGCTGACCGGAAAGCCCCCGTAGTAAAAAATTTAGGGGTTAAGATGGTGAGCAAGAAGGAGAATTTGCGTGAAATACAGGTTATTAATATGGTAGAAATTCAAAGCGAAATGTATGTGCTTCAAGTATCTGAGAAATTTGCAAGTTGGCAATGTGCCTCTATTACTTTCCCTCCCATAAATTTGAGCACGAATCTTGATAAACCAGTTGTGGTTTCATGCCGAATCGCGAACACTGGTATTATAATAATGAAGGTGCACGTTGACACTGGCAGTAGCGTGGATGTCATGTACGAACAGTGCTTCAACAAATTGCCTGAACATGTTAGGCTTTGCTAAAACCTACTACGGTTTCGCTAGCTGGTTTCTCAGGGGAGTCAACTTGGCCTATTGGTCAGTTGGAATTACAGATTGAAATGGTAGATGACCGTGATGAAATGTTAAAGCGAAAAGCCTTGTTAAATCTTTACGTAATGCTTAATCAGTCTAGGTTTAACATGATCCTTGGGTGCACTGCTTTGCGCATGTTTGGCCCAATATCATCAACATTGCATGGAATGGTAAAGTTTTCTACTCGCAATGGTGTTGGTACGCTAAATTCGGCGGTAATTGAACCAATGTGTGCGATGATTACCACACGCGAAAGTATTGGTATTGAAGGGCATGCGGTGCTCGCTGAATAGGTGCAAATGTTTGATATAGATAAACTGTTTTAGCGAATGGTTACTAAGTCAAGTTTTAGGGTACGTGCACTGTGTTGCATTATTTTTATGATTGATTCTAATTTCCTAAGTTTTATGAATACAAATTTATGAATTTGTTATGTTTTAGCGAATGTTTCTATACAAAGCAGAAAACACTGCGCGTGGCCACGCACAATAATAATCTTGCAGAATACAAACGCATAAGTATCATAACGCTGAGTAACATTCTTGAGCAAAATTCAGCTAAGTGTTAACAAATATTTTCAGATATAAGGTATTATTTCGCTAAGTAATGGTAAGGCCTACTTATGTGCTAACATTGCGGATATTCATCAAATATTACCTTTAAAGCCGAGTGATGAAATTGCCCATTCGTGCTAAGTAATAAATATTGCGAAAGGATAAAATTTCCTAAGTATTTGATCTGGCCATACTTAGATGCTTCGCAATTCTAAAAAATTGCCTAAGGATCGTTTCGGCGGACTTGGAAGATTCATAATGTATAAATTTATACAGGTACAGATTGTTTCGCGAAAGTGCATACTTATTATGTGCACAATAATAAAAGTTAGAAATTGCAAAGGACAAGTCTAGATTATGAATATATTAAATATGCTATATAAATAAATTGAGTTGCAACTGCGAAACAAACAAATTCATTAATACAAACGCTATGTGAAGCATGCCAATTTACAAAAAATGTATTACAAAATTACGAATACAGATACATTAGTAAAGAGAAAAATCCTATAGTTTGAGTGCTTTGATTTCTTCAAAAGTTACATTTTCCTTCCGGCTGATCTCCTCCAAAGTGGGAATGGTAACCTTTGTAACTTCTTTTTTGGCCTTTGCAAGTGCTTCCAACGCTTCTTCTGTTGGACAAATCTCATCTACAATGTCAGAAGGAAGTGGTTGGGAAAGGTCGCCAAGTCAGCAAAGCAAGTCATACCATTCGCAGCGAGTGGCGAGCTTCGATGCTTGCGCATACGCTCAAAACATTTCTATTTACCGGTGCAGAATCCATAAGTTTATCACCAAGCTCGGGCAGATATTTAACAAGCTGAGCAAATTGATCTTCAGCAAATTCCGCTCTATTTTTTAGAGCGGAAACTTCATCTTGAGATTGCTTAAGAGCATCTTCAGTCTTTTTAAGTTTTTGCTCCAGCTCTTGAATTTTCTTGCGCCGAGATTGGGCAACTGCGCATTTCTTATCATAATGTTCCGCCATGATGTTGAACCGTTTGGAGTTGTCCACGTTTAAGCAAATTGCATTATAACAATTCTTTATCTGCTTTCTTTCGGCTTCGGCGAATGTAAGTTCGCTATACTTTGCGTGCACACTGTTTGGCACAATTTTGCAGAGCTTCTTGTACAGTTTATTGACATACTCTTCTTCTGCGGTATCTGTGGTGTTGTCATTGCGATTTGATGTTTCAGCCTCTCAGGGAATGGTCAAATCTTCGTCATCGAGCGTTTAGAAAATTCCTTCTGGGATATTCCCTCCTATGGTAAACACCTCCTCTGCCTCCTCGGATAAGCCTGAAATAACAACTAAAAATGGATAAGTCAATTAAGCGAATAAATGTGTAAAAACAGTCATAATATCAAAATGATGTGCGAAACTTTGTGGCATAAAACTGACTTACTTGCTTCGTCCTCCGCTATGGGATTAGTAATAGTTCGTTGGCGTCTTTTACGGGGCACAGTAACCTCATCGGCTGTAGCTTTGCGTTTTCCACGGTCTTCGCTACCAGTATTGATAAAAGTGTTAAGAATTGGTTCGTCAATAATGATGATTGCGCTATCGCCTTCTTTTGGGCGGCGCGCAGGCTTGATGGCTCGAACATCTGTCATTCTCATCACTTGGTTAAGACCAACTTCTGCAAAATCATATATGCATTAATTTTAATGAATATGAAATAGCACAAAGATTTGCGCAAAAATAAATCAATTGTTGTATACCGTTATTAGACGCGTTAATTAATAAGGCGTTGTGCTCCCTCCATAACCAATATATGGAGACCCTGCTGATATACAGCGGAACGTTGCTATATGACCGCATTATTAAACCATCACCCTTGATCAAATTGAGGATTTCATTTTCAAGATCATCTGGTGTGACCTTTTCATCCGCATGAGCACCAAGCTCTGTGCACCAAGTTTTCACAATATTGCTGGAACCATGAGCAGTTTTATTGATGAAGAAAAATGAACTACGCCAATTCCCAATTGAGTCTTTGGGAGTGGTCATCACGCCAAGACGACCGCGGAACGAAAACCACCCCGCATCATGTGGAGTGATGCTGTTGAATGAACGAAACACATTAAGAAGCGGTTGTTTGTTGAGCGCGTTGTAGAACGTTTCGAAAAGCACAATCTTGTCAACTGCGTTTGGATGAAATTGTGCAACCGCAACCTTATAATATTCACAAACGCCAAGAAAGAATGGCATTAATGGAAGTCGTAGGTTACCGTAAAAATTAGCGGCCTCATAAACCGTAATCATGTCTTTGGGCGGAGCGTTCGCCCTATCGTCTGCAGACGGTGCAGTTGGTGAAAATTGAGCTAATAAAGGATAGTGTTGCTTTAGGAGTTCATTTTTTTCTGCCGTAATGTATGAAACAAATGAATCTGGTGTGTTTACCGATGATGATGATGAAGGCGTAGACGGAGCTGCCATTTGATTTTATGAATAAAGAGGGAGTACGGTAATAAAATTGAGCTAAGTGAAGTAAGAATAGCTAAATTGAAAATAGTAGATATTGATTCGATAAAGCTTGATTGCAAAGAAATCGATAATGAAAGTGTAAAGTCTGTAATGCGAATCACTTTGCTATTTATAATCAAGGTTGGGGCAAAGAAGTCGTAAGGGCAATGATGCAATTTTAACGGTCAGAAATTACTGCGAAGAATCAACGGTAATTAAAGAGCCCTTATGGATTTGCTCGATTTGACAGGTTTTCAGAATATCAACCGCTATTCTGCGTAATCATTGCAAATACTTACACAATTGGCTGTCAATGGATATATTATTTTAACTCAGTCAAACGGTAATAAATTAGAGGTGTAAAAACCATTGCGACTTGCTGCAAAGACACTTTTTAACAGCAACCTTTATTTTTTGGAGTTTATCATGTTGCATTTTTTACAAAAAATGTAACATAATAAACTGGGGGGACTTGATCATATACATAGCGTTGTATATGTATATTTTTAAGTGCAAAAGGCTGAAAACAACAATTGCGCAGAGTATACTTAAAGGATTAAGGAGATCCGCTGAAGGTAAAGTTCGCGGATCAGATTGCGCGTTAGTGAAACATTGCGGATTCATTTCGCCAAGTCAACGCGGATGATAGTTAAAACCGCACACCGCGAATATTACAGAAACTATAAATAGAGAGTTTGGCCTCTCATTTATAGGTTGTTGACTCCCCACCATTTGCTCTAGCCTTTGTAATTTTCACTTGTGACTTTGCCAAAAAAAATTTTACATTGTGTTAAGGTAAATTATGCTAATCAATAATCAAGACCGGGTCGGGGTAGCTGATCACTTAATTGTTAAAGTGAAAGACGATCATCAACATCCCATTCCACCCCTCTAATCTCATTGCACTCAATCCTTAATTAAGTAACATTAATCTAGGATTGATCATATATATATATATATATATATATATATATATATATATATATATATATAGTGGTAGGATCAAGGGGGAAGTAACCAATCGGGGGGAAGCAAATTTTTATTTTGTTTCGTTTTTTGAAAAAACTTTGTTCATGAACATTATAGATTGAATGAAAATATGAACATTTAATGAAGACACTTTGTGATAAATGTTTTTATTTTAGCGGAAAAACGCTCGAAGAAATAATATATAACAATTATCGTGTTTTTTGAGCGTATGTTGAGGTTTTAGATATTAGGGTTTAGATATTAGGGTTTATAGGGTTTAGATATTAGGGTTTAGAAATTTAAGGTATATGGTTTAGATTTTGGGGGCTTAGATTTAGGATTTAGATTGAGTTTTTAACACGAACCGTTTAGAGTTTAGGGTTTAGGGTATTGGGTTTTGGGTTTAGGGACTAAACCCAAAACACCAAACCTTAAACCCTAAACTCTAAACTCTAAACTCTAAACCCTAAATCGGGCTAAATTTTACTTCACAAAACATGAAGAAAAAAAAATGTTAACATTTTTCACGATCAATATTATCTTGAATGTTATTTTTGTCGATCGTTTTTCCGCCTAAATAATAACATTAAAAATAATCTATATATGTAAGTTGTCCCGTGATTTACACTTCTTGCAAAGATAGTCCTTGTGTCAAACCGGCGTTAACATTTACGTTAAATCCAGTTATAGACACATAATAAGGGTAAATTTATCGTTTCATCTTTTATAACCTTCATCTTCTTTTATAATAAATCTTAACTATAGTATAAATCGTATCCCAATAAAAACTTAAAATTGAAATCAAAGTACCCATTCTATGTAACCCATTATGAAACCACCTGAGTTCGATAGTCTTTGTAGGACCACCATAACCTCTTCTCTCTCCGCCGTACCCGACCACCATCGGCAGAACCACCACCACCGGCGTTGAGAACAGGTCAGAGTTCGTTCGCCGGAAACGAAATGCGGTGATAGATCTCAAAGTGCTGCTGCTTTTGTAGACAGCGGCGATTTATATTTCCAGATCTCAAGGTTTGTTAAATTCTTGTTCATTTATATTTCCAAATCGTTGCAGGTTTTCAAAAACTTGTTTGATTTGGGAATTTGCAACTTCTTTTTATGATTGTACGTTAAATTATGGTTTCTTTCATGCGAATGTGAAATAGATTTTAGAGTTCTGCTATCTGCTGGTTTTTTTTTTTTTTTTTAACCCTCACCTTGTTCGTGTTCAACAGAAAAATGATGAATCACAAAAAGATGAAAAAACGAAGGTTAACATAAAGTAACAGTCTGATACTATATAATAAAATTAATATTAATATATGTAACGAATATTAAATTAATCTATCTATTTATCTTTTGAAATCAGATGGCTTATGGATGACTAGTTTTAATTTGTTTAGGGTTTTTGACTTGGTAGATGAAGGTGTAAACCTTGTGGGCAGCCAGGGTTGTTAACACCCCGTGTGTAATCAAGTTGGGCTGTGTATAGGCCCTGAATAAATGGGTTTAGCGACCATACTTCTATTCTTAGATGTAATGTAGGGAGTAATTAATTCAATAAGATCATTACTAGTCTTTCACCTCACAAATGAACAAATGAAGGACACCGTCCCCGGCGACCCATCCATGCACTTTTTCGAGACAAAATCAAGACCGGCAAAGCCTGCTTGTGGTAGTGGGATATAGTGGGAATAATTATGTTCCCTTAGTTGGATGCAGGATCTACTCGGATTCCTGATCCCTTTAGATAATTCGAACAGAGAGAACTTAACCTTTTGAAGATGGAGGTGATGAAGGGGAAAAGTAAAATAACGAAAATACTCCTGGCGTGTCTAACACATGATCTGAATTAACCAAAAATGAATGCTCTTAGATAGAAGGACTATCTTTGTAAGGAGCGGACTATCCATGATTAAAAAAACGTCAAAGACTTGCAAACTATAGAGACTATTCTTGAAGTTTTTTCAAATGTTTTTTTATTATGAAGTTTAAGATTATATTATTGCGTGATGATGGAAAAGTGAAGAATGAGAAAAAGGTTTGGACCAATGAGGTTGGAGGTAGTTATATGGAACATTAATCATGATTTGATAGCCACAGAATCACATCGAATGAATCTAGACACAACGCTTTTTGGCTTTTGGTGGTGCTTGATCAATGACCAAACGTTATTTCACTACCATGTTCTCTATTTTTTTTTTTTTTTTTTAGAACAACTCAATTTATTAGATCAACGCGTACCTAGCAAGGAGGTAGGAAAGGCCCATTATTACAACGGCTTTGTAAGTCACAAGTTTCATGAAACATTACATTTCCCTCTACTACTATACCATAAAAACGAAGTAAAACAAATAGAATCAAACATGTTTTTCTTCAACGGGAACTGAAAGATCACGCTGTTCCTGTACCTCCATAAATACCACACGACCGCAGCTATTATAGTGTATAATTTGTTCTTTACTTCCAATATTTCTCGCCAATTGTCAAACCATCCGATCCACTCGGACCAATCTCTGAATAATGGCAAATCTATGTCCACCCATCTGCGAATCTTAGACCAAATACTTAATGTCATTTGACATTAGAATATAACATGGTTGATGGTCTCGACGCCAAAGTTACATGACACACAACCAATTTGTTGCATCTCGACAGAACGTGGTGATAAATTTTGTTGGGAATCAAATATCTACCATGTTTTCTATTGGTGACTTGTGACTTGGGAATCAATTATGTTTATTTAATTTACTCCTTTTTACTTCAGTGATACTAAAATAATTATATATTATTTCATATAAATTTACTTCTAGATGTGAATTGTGGAAATTAAATTGAATTATACGCATAAGTTTATTTTCTTTTCAGACTACTCGGAGAGGGTTATCCCTAATTGTTTTCAACATACTAAATTTACTGAATCAGTCTATCGATAGCTCATGTAACTGTCGTCAACGTGTATTAAAATGTTATAAAAATTAATAACCCGTCACTTTAAAGTCAATATATATCCGATATGTACAACATTTTAATGCACATTAACGAGCGTTGACCTTAAAATCAATCCTATATACATGGCTTGCTTCGACGCTGCCCATCTACATCTGGGCTACAACCATAGTTTTGATACCATTTGTAAAATCGTTTAAGCCTAACAACATATTCTATATACAAGGACATGGGTCTACAATACTCTAAATAAATGGAGGTTCCGAAATACATGCATACAATAGTTACTTTTAACTTTCGATGTGGGACTGTAATTTGCAACTATAAACGATTATCTCCAACAAATTGGATAACAAAGTGTGATATATGCACATCTCTAACCAAATTTTCAATTTTATGCAATTGGAGAAAGGCTCACTCCATAACTAACAGACTGCTAGTTATTATATAACAGAATTCTTGTAGTTGTGAATTGTGATGACATAGCATACGTATACCAAGATTCCTTGTTAACCATATATATGGTGTAAAATAGCAACGATTTGACAGGCCTATCACTCTGTCTTCGCCAGCGGTCTATCTTTCATACGAGGAGAATCGTTGGTATCTCAAACTCGTCATGTCATAAAAAGAATATGTTTGTGCTGACAGTTAAGTTGTGGTGCCTCTTACGATGTTTCTGCAGTCCAATACTCCCTATAAATACCAACATTTGTTACATGCAAATCAGCACATGAACCAACAAATTAACTTTCAAAGAATAGACCTTATAACAAATAAACAACTTTTTTTTTTTTTGTTATATGATGCCGAGGGAGAGGGACCCGTTGGTTGTAGGACGTGTGGTTGGCGACGTTCTTGATAGTTTCACTAAGTCAATTAATCTTAGTGTTTCATACATTGATAGGGAAGTTAACAATGGTTGTGATCTTAAACCATCTCAAGTTGTGAATCAACCAAGGGTTGATATTGGAGGTGACGATTTGCGCGCTTTTCACACTTTAGTAAGTCGTCTGCCTTTGTTTTCATCCTTCTTTCGTCATAGTTAATTTTTCAATTTATCATTCTTTTGATTAAGTTACTAAAAAGTTTTGTTGTGTTATCGCGATTTAGGTGATGGTGGATCCGGATGCTCCAAGCCCTAGTGACCCAAACCTTAGGGAATACTTGCATTGGTATGTTGTTCAATCATAAAAATGTTAAAAAAAACTTCTTGATATTATCACTTTGAGGAAAACATATCAAAGTTTTGTATTTGTATGAGTGACAAATCAAACAATGTCAAGTGGTTGATGTGTCTCTTGATAACCTTACAAGAGGTTTCAGGTTCAAACCTCACTAACAACACTTCACTAAGAACGCATCTTGAAAGTGTCAGGAAAAAGTCGAAAACGGTAACAGAGTAATCCATTCGGTCGCCTATATATTGGTAAAAAAAAAAGTACTCGTCCTTCCGAACACTGAAATTTTCATCGATTTACTCTTTTATGATGTAGAAAATTTAAGTGGTTTTCATTGCTTTCAATTAGCTACCACATATTTAAAAAAGCAAGCTTTGAAATACTAGGTTCTAGGTTCTTAGCTTATTCATCATCTCATTGGTCAACCAATTTTCTTTTTATACGTTGCTTTCTATCTTTATTTTTATACTCCGTACCATGTTGATACTGAAAGCAACTTATATATCTGAGCTGTATTGATTAAGTTGAAACACGGAGTATATAGGTACAAATGTTTATTGTTGTATGCACATAATAATATTCTGGGATATATAGTCAAATATAAAGAAACTTTTGTTGCTCATAAATTATGTAGCTTTTTCTAACACACTTTATTCGATATCTCTAGGTTGGTGACTGATATTCCAGCGACCACAGGAGCACGTTTTGGTGAGCTTATTTATTTATTTTAATTTCACATCCAAGTATTTAACATAAACCACTCAAAATAGTTTAATGGTTGAAGTTACAATATCCTCCCAAGATGCCTCATATTCAAAACTAATTAGAAACCTATATAATTTTTGTGTGGCCATGGAAATAGTTGTAAACGGTCACATGATAATCTGACATAATATTCATGCTTAAGTAGGGTCAGGCAGAACCGTTGTCCTTTATTCGTACATCTCTTTCTCGAATGGAAATTTCTCAATAGTCAATGTAAACAATAAGTAATGACTTGCTTTGTGAGAGCGACGAAGGCTAAGAATTCTCTAAACTAAGTAAAAATACTCGTCGTCTCGAATAAGATAAAAAGCAAAAACCTTGCAACAAAATTGTGTTACTTTGATTCTTCTTCATTTTTTTGCGAAGTATTGGATCTGTGAGAAAAGAGACGTGTGACATCGATCTCGGGGGTTTTTCCAACCTTCGATGGTACAGCCAATATCATCGCGAATTGATTTTCTCTTAACGTGTGTCTGGGTGGCATATGATTGTGAATGTGGTTAAGACCCCTCTAGGTGATATGCCGATATCACCATTCGGGAAGAAAAAAAAAACACAAATTTAAAGTCATTTTTTTTTTTTACCTTTTATGGATCCAATTAATTATACTTGCACGATCTCGTTTTTAGTACTTTCCCAGAATTCCAATATTTAGCTAATTTCAAGGTTTGTCAATTGTCATAAAAAAAATTAGTAACACAATTCACACACACTAGCACGGGTAGTAATTTACTTGCGATAGAAGAGATGAAATTGAACTTCTGGAAACATGGGTAGTTTTCAAATTAATTACTCCGTATTATTATCTTATATAATAAAAATAAATAATAAATAACAATAATTAAGTATTAACTAAATAAAATTTTTGTGGAGTTTCCAAGTGAAAACTGTAGGCATTTTTTAATCGGCACGAATAATTTCATTAAGCTTTTACTCTTTCAAGTCATTCATGCAAGAATCTTTTGCTGCCCAAAAGCGAAAGGAAAAAACTTGTCCAAACAAACATCTAATCACTTGATATGTTTTTTGATTCATTACTACTTTATAAATTATAAGTTCAAATTAAGTGAAGCATCAGTGGCGTAGCATCGCCTAATAAACTTCAAAAGAGGTCTAAGATTCAAATATCACTAGCATTGCTTCTTGGGGTGGTAAGAAAAAAGGGCAAAAACGGTTACAAGATAATCTAGTTAGACCACGTACCGACTTACATGTAAGTAAAACTATTTCTCCTCTTTATGTATCCTGAAAAAACCTCATTCGCTTACCTATTTATTTTATTAAATTATGTGGATTCTTATTCTTATCGTATGCGAGACAAATTAAAGTGGATGTATGGTCTTATATTCTCATGAAAAGTGATCTTGGAGAACATGTTCAAAACTCAAAAGCATGTTAATATGGCCATAAACAAGTTACCCACCAAAATTCAAACCTTCAATATAACGTGGTATAATTGCATGAATATATTCGCACCATTACTAATCATCAAAAATCAAAGCATTACCTAGCCAATGAGTAAAAAAGACACAATCTACTATGCTTACATATAATACAAATACCAAATTTTGTAACATGTATATCATATGGTCTTATTTGATGAATGTAGGTCAAGAAATCGTGTGCTACGAGAGTCCAAGGCCAACGATGGGGATTCATCGCATGGTTTTCGTGTTGTTTAGACAATTAGGTCGACAAACCGTATACGCTCCTGGATGGCGCCAGAACTTCAACACAAAAGACTTTGCTGAGCTGTACAACCTTGGATCTCCTGTGGCCGCCGTCTACTTCAACTGCCAACGTCAAAGTGGGTTCGGCGGACGAAGATTAAGATAGGTTCAATGGCGTGTCAACGGCATGCAAATGACAGTTTAAAAGAATATTGGAATAATGCTAGTCTTCTATATAATTATTATTAGTATCAGTATTACTATATTACTTTACTACTACTACTATTATTATTATTATTATTATTATTATTAATATTATTATTATTATTATTATTATTATTATTATTATTATTATTATTATTATTACTACTACTACGATACATATAAAGATGGATGTAACTAGGAAGAATGGTCATGAGGAATAAGAATGTTTTGTGTGAGTATGAAAGTTGCAAGACTTAGGTAGTAGCAACACAAATGATAGAAAGAAAAAAAGTAACGCAATGATATGGAATGAAATGAAATAAGCATATATGCTTTATCTATTGTTACTTATTGCTTAATGTATATAATAATAATAATAATAATAATAATAATAATAATAATAATAATAATAATAATAATAATAATAATAATAATAATAATAATAATAATAATAATAATAATAATAATAATAATAATAATAATAATTGATCATATTAAAATAAAAAAATAATTTTATTATTATTATTATTATTATTATTATTATTATTATTATACTAGAGAAGCACTTTTCTGTCGTTTCCTCAGGCTAAAAACGACACCACCCCACGCCTTACAAAACACCCCCTTAACTTTAACCAACTTCCAAAAACTACAACTAATTACAGGGGGGTAAAACATAAATTCTCATACTTAAATTAAAAACTCCACTCAAAACAATTCGACAACCCGTATCTTCCTGCTCGCCGCGAGTTACATTCCACTGACTGTACCGTTAAACTCGAAATATTCTTATGAACAAAACGAAATTAACTACGTTAGAAACGGACACTTTTTAAAAAACGCTAAACACAACGACAACCCGTATCTTCCTGCTCGCCGCGAGTTAAATTTTTTCGACAGCACTATCAGACTCGAAATAATTTTATGAACAAAACGAAACTAACGACGTTCAAAACGGAGACTTTTTAAAAACGCTAAACACAACGACAGCCCGTATCTTGCTGCTCGTCGCGAACTAAATTTTTTCGACAGCACCGTTACACTCGAAATAATTTTATGAACAAAACGAAACTAACTACGTTCGAAACGAAAACTATATAAAAAACGCTAAACACAGCGACATCTACAACGGCGCTTAACACATGAGCCGTTTTCCCTTCTGTAAATACATAAAGCAACGTTAAATATGAATACGCAGGCCAAAAGCCCCCGACGCATCGCGCGGGCTGGATCCGGACTAGTTATTATTATATTATTACTAAAATATATACTTTAATATAATTAAATATAAATATAAATATAAATATATTATATATTATATAATATTAATATACTTTAATATAATATAAGGGAGTTGATTCTTACACACCACTTTTTAATCCATGTACACCTAATTACATATTTTAGCCTTAATTATACTTTTAATAATAATATAAGTTTAACTTTCTAAGGGCATAATTGTGATTGATAAGACAACAATGTACATTGATTAAAAAGTGATGTTTAATATTTTATATATATATATATATATATATATATATATATATATATATATATATATATATATATATATATATATATATAATACAAATATACTCTGTATTTTAAGTATAATATTAATTAATATTAATCAATCGACATCAATATTAGAATAATGTCATTCATTATCATTAGTTAATTCGTTTGGGTTGACTTTCATAGAGTTTTATGAGTAACGAGCTGACTTAAAAAAAAAAAAATAAGAATAAACTACTCAAACTTCGAATCTTATAGACTATAACTCTTACAAGTCATTTATCAAGCACTTAAGCTGTGTCGAGTATTTGTGTTATTTAAGGTACTTTTAGCCGAATTTAGTATATATGAAATAGCATACAAAACTATAGTGGTTTAAAAAATAGCTTTTAAATATAGCTGACCGAAAACCAAAATGACATATTCCCTCCGTCTCAAATTAATAGTTCGGTTTTGACTTTTTAATTTTTTTTTTAAATTTGACTTTCAAAAAGTATTTTGTGTTATACAATATTTGATGAAATTATCTATATATCTAATAGACAAAACTATGTAGCACTATTCATCAATAGTAATCAGGGGTATTTTTGTTATTTCACTTTTTTTTTTGTCTCCAACAATAAAAGAATCAACTTTCATAACCAACCCTTCAATGTTACCAAAATATGTCAAAAAAAAAATTTTTTTACCAAAAAAATCAACTAACCTTTTTTTTTTTTCCTTTTCTTCCTCAACGATAAAGGAGGCAACTTTCATAAAAGGAACAACCCTTCAATGTTACCAAAAGATGTCGAAAAACATTCTTTTTTACAAAATAGATCAACTAACTTTAAAAAAAAAATACGAACGCTAAAAGAAGCAACTTTCACAAAAGGAACAACCCTTCAATGTTAGATGTCGAAAATTTTTTTTTTTTACAAAATAGATCAAGACTTTTTTTTTAACTCGCATTCAAAACGGAGCCCCCGGCGCAAAGCGAGGGCTCCACAACTAGTTTATATCAAATGATAACACATATAAAACTTAGTTTATTCATATAAATTTCTATCAAATAATATATAACATAAAAAAATTATTCAAGGTCAAAGTTAAGATAAATAAAGACTTTGAAAAGTCAAAACAGAATTATTTAATTTGAAATGAAAAAAGTAGTTGATAACCTTCAAATATCCAAATAAATTACTCTCATTGTCTTAAAAAAAAATTGTCAAGTTTAACTTTTTGTTGAATTTAAGATATATATTAGTAAATTGTCTAATTCGTCTCCTATTTAATGCGGTTTTGAAAAGTAAATAATAAATTAGTTTTTATATTTCAAATGCGATTCTCTTTGCCCCTTAAGTAGAAGGACAAGTAAGAGATTCTTGATTTTCTTGCTCCCGCTTCCTCATCTGTGCTCATCAAGCCAACTTTGCTCTTTAGGAGGTGAAAGAGTGGTTGAAGCGAATATTGATTTTCAGAGTGATATAATTGAAACTTTATTGATTTTTTATTGTTATTTAGAGAAACAAAATTTTTGGGATAAAAAAAATAAAAGGACAGTTTTTTTTTTTTTTTTTTTTTTAAAGATACAGTAATATTCTTGATTGTTACAGGTTGTCTTCATTCTAAATATTTAAATTTTGACCACCACTAGATCAATTTTTGAGTACTTTCTATTTTTTGTGGTTAGTTCATTTAATAAGTCAACCAATATCTTCACTCATATATCCAAGTGCCATAGTCAAATGAACTAACAAAAATCAATCCAAACTAACCTAACCAGCCTGACCTGCATTCAACGACTACTCATTTTAACCCAATTACTCCCAACCGACCAAGCCGCCGCCTCTGCCCCTCTGGAATCAGAACAAAATTTCGTGCAAAATCCGACACACTACTTGTTATATCACAAACAATTTGGTCACTGTGAGCCACAAAAAGATACATGATACGAAAAAAAACTGCAACCACTGAAAAACAGAGTTCAATATTTGTCATAGATTTGCATTAGCAATCATTTCATCATAAACGATAAATCTAACTTAGCTGCACCCGATAGTATCATGTGGGATTCTTGCGCAGCGGTGGTACAATAAAAATGTGAAATGTTACATGGTACAACAATCTGAGAGTTATATGTAAAGATGGAAACAAAACATTACACCGGCGTACTTGCATAGTTGGCCGATAATGCACATCTCACAGCTCGTCCTGCAAAACCAGTAAAACAGTATTATAAATAAAGAAATTTTACTGGCGGAATCGATTTAGGATATAATTTATTTCTAACAAGTCAAAACTCAAAATGATAGATATAAAAATACGTAAAGAGCAAACAACATCAATCAAACCATCGAAAGCTGCCAAAGCCTTTTTAAAAAGAAAAAAACGCTCAATTGTTTTCTTCCCAAATTATTTTAGACCGTTTTAATATGGTAATGAAACTTTTGTTTGTATATGAATGAACTCATAATTTCCTAAGATATGCGTTTGTACAGAAAGAGCAACCTCATTAAATTATGTAAACAAACTTACATGATAATCGTCGTAATGACGGTGCTGCAAGTAAGAAAAGCCAAAATCAGAATTAGTTTAAATTAAATAATAAACTTAATTAAAACAAACTAAAGTACATAACATTATATATTTTACCTTTCGGTATCGGTCCCTCCTATCCCTTCGATCATAACCTCGTTCTCTCTTCCTCCTTTCACCTTCTTCTCTTGCCCTTTGTGCTTCCTGCACATTGCATAGTCAACGTTAATTATACATATAAGTCTAGCAACAACAGTATAATAAATATATTGACAATTAGTCCAGTAACCAACCTCTTCCTCCCTTGCTTTCTTTGCTTTTTCTGCTTCCTCCAATGCTTCTTTTTCGATCTATTTATCAAGCAGAAAAGGAATTAAATTAAGAATTCAAGTAATTACTTGCAAATTGAACAGTTTGAGATTATCTCAAACGGGTAAGATTTTAATCAGCCATAGAAGGAAAATACCAAATGGGTCGAATAGGTTAAATGTTGTGTAAGTACACGTTTAAAGCACACAAAGATCTAAGTCAATTTACTTACAGATTTATTCTAGCAGTACAATTTTTGTAATTATAAACTGGGAATTTTTTTTATTAACCCTTTTAATCGCTAATTAACACAATGATATTCATTTTTTTTTTTTTTGTGAATGTTTTCGAAAGATATACAAATTGACAAACAAGAAACTTAAAAGGTCAACATTTCAAATAAAGCACCTTGCATCAACAAAACGGGTTGCTTCAAAAATTCAAACTTCATTAAAAAAAAAAAAGTAAAGTTTTTCAAAGTGGTCCCAAAAGCTTAGTATGACATCGCTTATATTTGTGTATCAGGTTATGTAAAGCAAAAGGAAAGACATACCTCTCTGTTAGCAAAAACTTCTTTTATCACATCTTTTGCGTACTCTGGATCATCGCAGATCAGAACATTGTCATAAACAGATCCAGCTTTCACCTGCATCCATAAAACAATAGTTAAAATCATTTCTGAAAACTCAAAAACATATATACCGTAGTTGTATTTAAGATAAAAACATCCTTAAATGAGCTATGATAAAGGACTCTACCTGCCAAACCTCAATTCCCACATATTTAATAGGCTTGAGCACGTATAGATCAGGATCATCTTCAAATTCTGAAAATTACAAAAAAAATGCAAGTCAAACGGCTAAAACTTATCCATTTACTTATAAATATGTCAATTTGAGTAATGTTTTTATCTAATACTGATTAAAAACACACTTAAAAAATGAAAATAACAATTAAATTGGCTTATAGGGAATTTGATAATCTGCAGCCTTCACGAGTTTATTTCTTAAGCATACTACTTCCTAAATCATATATTAACGCACGAACTGTTTTTGATATTATAGATTTTTGTTATCATATTTGGCAAACTACTTATACATTAAAAACGTAAAATGTGTAACATAATTTGTTTTTGGCCAATCGAATGTGAATATTTTGCCTCCTCTACGACTATACTTATACCAAAGACTAACATGCAGGTGTATGCATTATGCAGTACCTGGGTTATCAATCCAAGGGATCTTCCATTTCCCCTTGTAGTTTGGATTCTTTATTTTCTGTAACACAACCAAACATTTGCTCAAAATACAATATTGATATGATCCTAAATGTTGCTCTAAAAAGGTAGTAAAACTTATACATACCTTTGGTTTCCATGGCCCTTTGTATGCTGGATTTGGTATCTTTGGTGGTCTCCACACCCCATCCTCATCTTCGTCCCATGTATCCGGCTATTAAGAGTTCAAAACATCAATGAGAAAAATTTAAAAAAGAAAATAAAAAATTCAAGAAATATGTAACCAAACCACTAATAAAATCACAATGTGGTAGTCCATTAATTAACCTGTTTAGCTTTGGGATTAGGAATTTCTCTTGGAATTGAATCGTAGCCCTGAGATACCATATAACAAACAATTTTTATGCAACAAAAAGAACATCAAACTATGAAGCATGATGAACGCATAAACTCGTCTACCAACCTCTGGCTTAACTTGATTTGGGTCCTCAATATATTCTCTTTCCTCCCAATCTGCAGGCTGAAAAATATACAAATCCATTTGAAAATGTAGCTCAGTTGACATAAAACAAATTAGGTGTTTAAGCTTCAATAAAAGGAATTCTTTATCCTGCTCTTCTTGTAATCTTATTTTTCACGCTACGGACAGAAAGTGTTACATGGTATTCGAGCACAGCTCATTATGCTCTGTCCATCCCCTAAAACTTACATATTTTTTCCCATTACCAAACCCGCCCGAATTATCCATTTAGCAAGCACTAGCATATATGAAATCAGTTTTAAAATCACCTTTTTGGCATGAACATCCTTGATTTTACGGGGCGGAAGGATATCCCAATCTGTATACATGCTTCCAGAATCTCGTTCCCTACCATCTATTAAGATACTATAACTTGCATCGGGCCTAAGAATAAACGTGTAAAAATGAGTTAATTTGTCAGTTTCACACTCAAGATCCTTCTTGATAGGATAATTTTGCCCCTGATAGGATACGATAACGTGAAGCTTCTTTGTCTGTGTTCCACATAAATCTGGTCCAAACATCACACTTGAACAAAAAAAAAATAAAAAAAATAAAAAAAACAGATGTCAATACATAATTTGCAATTATAAATAAAATTAATAACTGGAAATAAAGATTATATGAAAATGTTATATTGTTAAACCTGTAAGGAGTGTCACCACCGAATTTCTTTTGGTTGACATATCCAGACATAAGCTTGATATAGCCACCACCGCACTCGATATCTTGTTCAAATTTTATAGAGTATTGTAAAACCAGTGTTCGGTTTTTGTTGTTGAATTCCGGGATCTTTGCAGAGATGGCAAAATGTCTGGCATCAGTTGTTGTCTGAATACCTGAAAGAGTTTGAAACAATATAATGATCTTTCAGATTCAGGGATTTTTATTTTGTTTCACGCGTTTGGTGGATATTACAAAATGAAGACAGACATATAATTTGAGTTCACATATCGAGCTTTGACTTCACATATATACAGTAGAACCTCTATAAATTAATAATGTTGGGACCGGTCAAATATTATTTTAGCGAGATCTTATTATATCAATAAATTAATAAATTATTAATTTAAAAAATTGGCTTATATTTGTGAGCAACTCTCAAATTAATGCACCGACATTCGAAATTACCATGTCCGTTCGCTTTACCTATTTGAATAAAACATAAACAATGACCTTCCAAATTTCTATGTACGGATATTCACACATTAATGAACTTGTCAAGTTCAATGTAAGATTTCAAAAAAATAATTAGTAATTATTAAATTATGGTTTCGATGTAACCAATATATTTACATTGGGATTTCAAAAAAATTATTATCTTATTATTTTATCGATTGGGGTCCAATTTTGTACTGGTCCCAAGTTAGGACCGGACAAATTATTAATTTATCGAGTATTAAATTATAGAGGTTTCACTATAGTTACTTTTTGTTCAAATAACTACAACTTAACTTGGTTTACCCGCCCTTGTGGCCTAGTGGTACACCCAACAAGCCAACACACAAGGTGTTGGATGGGGGTGAGAAGTCTCAAGTTCGAGTCCCCCTCCCTTAAAAAACATTCCAGGGTATTTACCCGATTTATGAAGTGACCCCGGGGAGGTTTTACCGACCCGTATTCCAGGATTTCGGCCCGCTCCGCTTGCCTCGGGATGGTTTAAGGATCGGGTCCCTGTAATGCGGTTCGCGTTTCCGCCCGAAAGTGCGTGTGTGCATGGAAAATGATCGGGTGGGTGGGTCATTTCCCCATCAGTGATTTCAAATACTTGCCTTTCAAAAAGAACTTGGTTGTTCACCGTATTTGTATTTCCCATTAATTCCCTTACATATATAAACATATGAAAGTATGAATAAACTACTGAATGATTAAAAGAAAATGGAAGCCAATACTGATATCATGTACTTTACCAACAAAATGATAAAATGCTATAAAACGGCAAACAATTTAGGCCACAACTATTAGCCTTTATGACTGCAAAGTGCATCCGAAATCTAGTTTATACTCTAATGAAATAAAAGACAATGCACCAAAACAGGGAAGGAAAAAAAAAAAAAAAAAAAAAAAAACCCAATTAAAGGCATTGCCTGACTACATTCAGAAACTAATCATGTGTACCCTAAAATGGGACCCTCACAAGTTTTTCTTTTTTTAGATACAAATCTATTAATCCACATAAAAAATTTCCTAATTTTGCATAGTGCGTGACATTAACGAAAATTCACCTTTATCGTCTGGATCGGCTGACCATGACCCAGCCGTGTGCTTAAACGAACCAGCCTTTCCTTCACTTCTTTTCCAATCGGACTTCACCCACCGGCTCTGCCACCCATCTATTTTCCACAAATTACAAATAACAAAAACACTTTTAGTTATGTATGAAGATTCAAAATTTCATGCAAGAACATTTCATCGTTTGTATCTAGAATTATAGAACACTGAGCATAGCCACTCAAAAAAGATAATTGCACATAACAGCAACATACTTTTCACTTTTTTACCAGTAGATACTTTCACCAGAAACAACAATGTAAACTGAAAACTACCAAAAATATCTTGCAAAGTAGAGATTAGCATCTAAGGTGTCGTTTGTTTTTCGGTCTACAGACCGTATTATGTCGTATGTCTGCGCGCTCGCAGACGTTTTTACTACAGACTGTTTGTTTTTCTAAAGACATGAGATAAAATAATGTCTTATTATGTCTGCAATCTCGCAGACTTAGAAATGTGCTTCTAAGTGTTGCAGACAGGATTAAGTTATTTGGCAGATATAAAAACAAACAGTCTTCAGTATTCAGCATACAGACCTTTAGACCACATCTTCTTAATAGACATGGTCTGCATATCTTCAGACAAAAACATCTTAAAAAACAAACAGAACGTAACTCTCGTATTTTAACCAGTATTTTAAATAATACATTAAATTAAATTAAATACCAACATTCACTCCTTATTGTTTACCAATCTAAACAGCTCTAAGTTTCATTTTTTTTTACCAATAACTGCAACATATACCCAATATACCTCACAGTTTCTATGATTTTGAAAAAATGAGTAAGTCTATTACTAAAAAGTGTTAATATGTTGATACTATTACTAAAAAGTGTGAATATGCACAATACAAATTAACTACTAAAATCCTATATACACTAAAGAAGTTTCTTATTATTCTAACTCAGTCTCCACTTGCAATAGCACTTACCTCAATCAAATACAGTAAGATTAATTAGGGTTAATATTACACAACATACAGCAGCTCTACTTAGTAAATAGCTTATTGTTTCATTTAGGATTTGGCATAAATAAACTTCATCAAAAGCACTTATCAAAATAATCTATATCTAAATAAAATCATATCTCGCTCATACAAAATAATCAGGTTTAATTAACAAAACACCATTCCGTTGACCATATTGAATCAAGTCAATCAATAGATATATAAAACTGCTGACACTTTACCTTCAAATCGCTCCTCGAAGATGATTTCAGAGGATGAAAGATTGCAGATAGAAAGCAATACTAACAATAACAGCAACAATAGTGCCCTAAACTTGAAGTGTTGATGAAATGATTCAAATGCAATTGTATGCTTGCTCATTTTTTACCAGTTTGATACTGACATAATATTTAAAGAGAGGAAGAAGAATTTGCTAATGTAATGAATTTGTTTTGTTATTTATAGAAAAATTGTGTGAAAAAGGGCCGGGTATTGATGTTAATTACATAATATGCCATTTTAGTTTTTTTATTATTTTCGGGAACAAACAATGAAAGCAGCCACGCCAAAGACTTTTATTAATTTAGTTTGTGTATATATATAAAAAATAAATAAATTGTTACTCCCTTCGTCCCACTACAAGTGTTCACTTACTTTTTGCACACAGTTTTAGAGAAATCTCACTAAATTCATTCTCCACCAATCAGAATTCTTCTCTCTCCAGAATAACCTCTTCTCATTGGTTGAAATACAAAGTGGACACTTGTAATGGGACATTCCAAAATAGAAATGTGGACACTTCAAATGGGACGGAGGGAGTATAATTCAGTAGACTTATAACTACCTTTTAGTGACGTGTTATAAGCCTACTGAATTATAACACGTTATCAGCACGAAGTGCTCCGTATAAAAAAAAATCTTTAACAATATCTTCTATTATTTATTAGTAAGGTAAATATTATTATCATCATAACTAACATTTATATTTATGTTATTTAAGTTATATATGGTCGGTTATACCGCCTGAATTTTATTTCTGTAATCTAACTTTTATTAACTTCACTAACATTTATATTTATGTTATTTAATTTATATATGGTCGGTTATACCGCCAGAATTATATTTCTGTAATCTAACTTTTATTAACTTCACTAACATTTATATTTATGTTATTTAAGTTATATATGGTCGGTTATACCGCCTAAATTATATTTCTGTAATCTAACTCTTATTAACTTCACTAACATTTATATTTATGTTATCTAACATTTATATGCAATTAATCATTATTTATTTTATGCATACTAATATTTATTCTTAAATTTATTATTGATGCATAATATATTTATTCTCTTAATCTTCGTATTTATACTAAACGTATTTTGAAACGACCTGTCCATATTACTATAAACGCAGTACGTTATTCATTGGTCCCATAGCGAGGTATTTGACCTCTATATGATACGTCTTAGAAAATATTGCATTCGTTTCATAAAAAGCACACTATTATTATACATAATGCATGTTTTAAACAAGTGGGCGATATTTAAGAGATAATCCCCATAATACAGCAGTTTCCAAATACTACACACGTGACATAACAGTCGAATATAATACATGACAAAGGTTTTATTGAATGCAACACTTCATTTAAACATAAGCATGAGACTCCATGCACAGCTTGCTCAGATAATGCAACGGCGGAAGACTTTCTTAAGGACCTGAGAATAAACATGCTTAAACAGTCAACACAAAGGTTGGTGAGATATATAGGTTTAAAGCTAGCATCAATATAAATATAGACCACAAGATTGCATAGTTACAAATATTTCAATAAAGATATTATGTAAGTTGTTGAGCGCTTCGGTAACCATACTTAACCATTAATGTGGCATATTCCCTTTATTTTGAAATCTCCCTACACTGTACCAAGTGTAGTAAAAACGAAGTACTATGCAACCGTTTACGATACTAGAGCGACTAGCCCGGTTGGGGTTGTCAAACCCGATAGATCTATCAATAGGATTCGCGCTTACATGTTCTTACAACATGTAAATATTAGTTACCAAGCTATTAGGGAAGATATGCAAGGTGGTACAACTCAACGTAGAATATATTTTAAGTACTTGTGTCCATGGCGTAAAATATAAAATGCATGTATTCTCATCCCAAAATATTTTTAGAGTTTAAAAATAGGACTATATACTCACTTTCACAGATTTTCACTTCGTCAGAAAATAAGACTTGGTCACGGGTCGATTCACGAACCTATAACAATATATATATATATATATATATATATATATATATATATATATATATATATATATATATATATATATATATATATATATATATTCACTTCGTCAGAAAATAAGACTTGGTCACGGGTCGATTCACGAACCTATAATAAATATATATATATAAATATATATATATATATATATCAAAGTATGATCGAAATATATTCACATCATATTTGTATTTACGTGTTGACGATTTAAGTTATTAAGTTAGCAGTCCAACGTTAGTAGTCCACAATTAGTAGTCCACAATTAGTAGTACATAGTATACACGTATTGTATAAGACTCAATCATGACCCAAAATACCGCTATTGTAGTTACACGTATTGTGTATATGGGTCTTTTGATTTATCCGACGTATTGTGTAACCATGACATGTTAGAATACATGTATAATACAAGAAAAGTTAGTTAGGATATGGTTAGTATAGATTTTGTAAAAACAATCCCGAATTCATTTTAGCCATTTTTAACCAATATTGTTTTGCTCATATCTTTTTCGTTATAAATCCGTTTTGAGTGAATTAAATTGCTATAGTTTTATAATGAACTGTAGTATTTAGAACTAAACTGAAAAAGTAGTGGTTTATAGTCGGAGTTATAGGTTACAAGTCATATTTGAAAAAGGTAGTCATTTCAGCCGAAAGGACGACATCTTGATGACCATTTTGAAAAACATACCTCCACTTTGAGTTTAACCATGATTTTTGGATATAGTTTCATGTTCATAAGAAATATCATTTTCTCAGAAGAACAACTTTTAAATCGAAGTTTATCATAGTTTTTAATTATCCAACACCAAAACAGCCCCCGGTTTTACTACGACGGCGTATGTCCGATTTTACGGTGTTCTTCGTGTTTACAGATTTTAAATCATTAAGTTAGCATATCATATAGATATAGAACATATGTTTAGTTGATTTTAAAAGTTAAGTTAAAAGGATTAACTTTGATTGCGAACAAGTTTAGAATTAACTAAACTATGTTCTAGTGATTACAGGTTTAAATCTTCGAATAAGATAGTTATATACATATGAATCGAATGATGTTATGAATATCATTACTACCTCAAGTATAGTAGGTAAACCTACTGGAAATGATGAGAAAATAATTTGGCTTCAAAGGATGTTTGATGGCTTGAAAGTTCTTGAAGCAGAATCATGACACGAAAACAAGTTCAAGTAAGATCACTACTTGATTTAAGATACTTATGTTTATAGGAATTAAACCAAAGCTTGGATATGATTATTACCTTGATTAAGAATGAAAAGTTACTGGGATTAGATGGAAGTTCTTGATCTTTGATGAGTTGTTGGATTGGATTAAAAAGATTGGAAGTAATCTTGTAACATCTTGATTCTAGGTTGTTTTTATGATGATTAAAGCTTGTAATTGAAGCTAAATGATGGGAAAAATGCTTGGAGATGATCAAGTATGAAGTTAGGAGTATTTTGAGAGAGAATTGGGAGTGTAAGTATGAGAAAATGGAATAAAAAATGGTGTGTATGCATAAAAATGTTTTTAGTTTATAAAGAAAGAAAAGATTCCTAATTTTGTTTTCTTGCTAAATAATTCATGCTAATTGACAAATGGTTGGTTCCACATGTTCCTTAATCATTTAAGACTGTTAAGGAGCAGATTTTTATTGGTATATACCATTAGTAAATACATCTAGAAGCTGGGTGTAATACGAGTGCAAATACCGAGCGAATACGAGTAGAATTGTTGATGAAAATGAATGAGAATGGAATTGTAACCATTTTTGTTAACTATGAGTGTTTTGATATATGTCTTGAACTCCTTCAAATGTGTATTAATACATCTTAATACACTATATGTGTGTATATATATATATATATATATATATATATATATATATATATATACACATACACACACACACACACACATTTTAACTGAGTTGTTAAATCATCGTTAGTCGTTACATCTAAGTGTTGTTTCGAAACCTTTAAGTTAACGACCGTGTTAAATGTAATTAATCCCATTGTTACTATATCTAATGAGATGTTAAATTATTATATTATCATGATAACATAGTGTGTTAATATATCTTAATACGATATATAGATATTAAGACGTTATTACAACGATAATCGTTACGTATATATATCGTTTCAAAATCCTTAAGTTAGTAGTCTCATTTTATGTATATAGTTCATGGTTAATATACTTAATGAGATAATTATCATTTCATCATGTTAAATATATATATAAGTTCATATGTATTTTATCATGTCATTTACAAGTTATAACGTTCGTGAATCATCGGACAAATTGGATTGTCACACGTTTACATAAAATTCGTTCCAATTAATCAAGTCTTAACAAGTTTGATTTCTTAATATGTTGAAAACATTTAATCATGTAAATATTAATATCGTTCAATATATAACCATGGAAAAATCCGGGTCATGACAGTACCTACCCGTTAAATAAATTTCGTCCCGAAATTTGAAGTAGTACATATTCCATGGGCGGTGTTTGTAAACAGATGTGGATACTTCTGTTTCATCTGGTCCTCTCTTTCCCAAGTGAACTCAGGACCTCTTCAATCATTCGAACGAACCCTAACTATAGGTATGTTACTTTGCTTGAGCCGTTTGACTTCATGATCCATGATTTCGACGGGCTCTTCTATAAAATGCAGTTTCTCGTCGATTTAGATTTTTTTAAGAGGAACAGTGAGGTCTTCTTTTGCAAGACATTTCCTTAGGTTCGAGACGTGAAAGGTATTGTGTACTCCAGCAAGTTGTTGTGGTAGCTTAAGTCGATAAGCCACCGGTCCAATACGTTCGATGATCTTGAATGGTACTACGTATCTTGAGTTCAATTTACCCCTCTTACCAAAGTGTATCACACCTTTCCATGGTGACACCTTTAACATAACCATGTCATTTACCTGAAATTCTAACGGCTTCCTTCGAACATCAGCATAGCTCTTTTGACGACTTTGGGCGGTCTTCAATCTCTCCTTGATTTGCACAATCTTTTCAGTAGTCTCCTGTATGATCTCGGGACCAGTCAGTTGTCTGTCACCTACTTCGTTCCAACAGATAGGGAATCTACACTTTCTTCCATAAATTGCTTCGATTGGTGCAGCATTAATACTCGTATGATAACTATTGTTATACGAGAATTCTGCCAATGGTAAATATTTATCCCATCCATTTTCGAAATCGATCACACATGCTCTAAGCATATCTTCAAGAGTCTGAAGGGTCCTTTCACTTTCCCATTTGTTTGAGGATGATATGCAGTGCTCATATCCAGACGAGTCCCTAGAGCTTCATGTAGTGATTGCCAAAACCTTGACGTAAACCTACTGTCGCGATCAGATATAATGGAGATAGGTACCCCATGTCTTGAAATAACTTCCTTCATGTATAATCGTACCAATTTCTCCATCTTATCCATTTCCTTCATAGGTAAGAAATGTGCAGATTTGGTGAGACGATCGATAATTACCCAAATGGTGTCATAACCCCATGCAGTCTTTGGTAGCTTCGTGATGAAATCCATGGTGATACATTCCCATTTTCATTCTGGGATTTCTGGTTGTTGAAGCAGACCTGGCTGTTTCTGATGTTCCGCCTTGACTTTGGAGCAAGTCATACATTCTCCATTGTATGTGATGTTATGCGAGGTGTATATGAAATAGCTTATATTTTACTAGGAAAAACTATTAAATACGATACAATTTTACACAAGATATTTATTTATTTATAGAATGGATATATACCTAAACCTTGCTACAACACTTATAGGCAGTGTACCTAATCGTACAGTAGTGTAGTTTTTAGTAAGTCCGGTTCGTTCCACAGGGAAATCTTTTAAACAAAGCTTAACGCTATATTAGTTTTAATTAATAAAAATACAAATATATATAAGTAATATTATTATTATAAAAAGGGGGGTTTTTACCGTTTAATGACCGGTTTGTCGATTTTTAAAACTTTAGTCGCAGTTAAAACCTAATGTAAAATATTAAATAAATAAAAGACTTAATTTAAAGCGTAAAATAAATAACGATAATGAAATTACAATAAATAAAAGTGCGATGAAATAAAATTGCGATAATTAAAAAGTGCGATAATTAAAAGTGCAATTAAATACAATGACAATAAATAAAAATGTGATAATTAGAAGTGCAATTAAATATGAAAATAAAGGAATTATATATGAAATAAAAGAATTATGCTTATTTAAACTTCCGTAATCATGATGTTTGACGTGTTGATTTTAGTTTATTCCCATGGGTTAATTGTTCTTTGTCTTGGATTATTCAATATGTCCGTCTGGTTTTTGTCCATAACAGTCCATCAGTCATAAATATAAAGTGCGAGTGTCCTCGTCAAATTATCCTTATACCCGAAGTTAAATATTCCAACTAATTGGGGACTTAAACTGTAATAAGGTCTTAATACTTTGTTTAATAATTACACCAGGATATCGACTGCGTGTAATCCAAGGTTTTAATACTTTGTTATCAATTATGCCAAGTGTCCTTGTACATAATTTCACCCCTGTTTTAATAATTCCATAGACTATTAATCCATTCCCGTGTCCGGTTAAATGAACGATTATTCGTACATATAAATATCCCGCCCATCGTGTCCGATCGAGTGTATATGGTTATTTATAGGGACGTCCAATTGTAAATCTTTATATTAAAATTAACAAACTATCATTTAGTTAAACAAATATAAAGCCCATTAATAGCCCATAGTCTAATTTCCACAAGTGTCGTTCTTTTGTCCAAACCCCAATTATGGTACAAAGCCCAATTACCCAATTTTAATATTTTTAGTCAAACATCACGATTACTTCGGCATTAAATAAGCATAATAATAACTTAGCTACTAGACATTAATGAAAATAACATAAACATAACTTACAGTGGGTGTTATTAGCGTAGTGGTATACGGACAGAATTTCGACTTACAAAACCTTAAAACATTCGACTAATCGATCCTTATTATTATCACTAACTTAAAATTAAAATTACAAATTGAGATTACGATTTGGAGTGATACTTGATACATAAAAAATCGGGAAAGAAAAATATATATAAATATAAAAGGTATATATAAATCGTCGAAATGCATGTTCTTTTATAGGCAGAGAGTGCTCCGCGAGTGCGGTGGGTTTTGCCTTTATAAGCTCCGCGAGTGTGGAGCTGTGAAATCCAGCTCACACAAGTTTGGCTCCTAGCTTGCCGACGGATTTTATTATATAAATATAATATAAATATATAATTTATATAATTAATTATATATTATATTATATTTATATACATAATTAATTTGTAACTTTCGGTCCGTTGCGTCGTACGTTGAAAGCTGATTCATGTCTCGGTTCCGGATTTTCGAACGTCCTTTCGTATAATTTAATATCTTGTACTTTGCGTTTTGCGTCTTGTACTCTTGTAATTTTGAGACGTTTCTCATCAATAATTTGAACCACTTTGATTGTATTTTGTACTTTTGAGCTTTTTGGTCGTTTGCGTCTTCAATTCATCGCATCTGTCTTTTGTCTTCACCTTTTATTATTTAAACGAATATCACTAGTAAATAGAACAATTGCAACTAAAAGCTTGTCTTTATTGAGGGATAATGCTATGAAATATATGTTTGTTTTTAGCATTATCAAATATTCTCACACTTGAGCGTTGCTTGTCCTCAAGCAATATAGTCTTGAAATATACTAGAATCACTTCTTTATTCTTCACACTTTGTACATCAGTGATTTCTATACGGCGGTATGAACAATGGTAGTAACGATGTGGTTTACAGTCTCACATGACTATGAAAATTTAGATCCATTAAGGAAATTGGATCTTTATGAAAACATTTGATCTTTTGAAAATTCAATCTAGCTTTTACCCTAGATAAGTTTTCCGAAATAACCCTTCACCGGTGTTTGCAAATTCTTTTTATGGGTTTGGTGGGTTTCATATTTGAAATTTTTAGCTCAAAACTTAAGGTTTTGTGTCACCCACTTGCTATCCTTGTATTAGGAAAGCAACACGTCCAGTATACTTGCTCCGTATATTACCTTTCGGTAAACTACCGTCCGGTTGTAAAGGAAAGCGTTGAACAAGCAACTGTTAAGGCAATGTCCCCTGACATGCTTTTTAATTATGGTCTATAACGTATCGGATGCAATTACTATCCTTTGTAGGAGCAATAGTAAAGCTCACCCTTATAATTTTCCAGTCTGGCACAAGGTTCTGTCTTTGACCATGTTATGCAACCACCGTTCTTACGATTGACACCCGATTTGGTTCAGGTGACCTAAAAAATTCCAGGTGAATTCCTAGGATTTTACGTTCAATGGTAATGAACGCATTGAAAATGGGTTTTTAGAAAACAAATCGGTTTGTAATTTTGATCAAAATATTTTCTCGTTCAAGCTCGAGTTTAGATATCATCGAATTCCATGAGTTTGTAATTCTCAATCTTTAAGGTTAATCTCTAGGATTGAGTAATATCAGGCTTAAAAGCTGATTTTTGATCTTTAAGGAGAATCTCCTTTCTGGGAATCTGATTCATTAGTCTTATCCAGCTAATTTGCACGGCGTCCTCCCCATTTTACAAGACAGATCCTCTCATGGTTAGGATAAGTCTGACCACTTGGCGACCCTGTTTTATGCTGAGGTCCGTGGATTTCCTGCTGATTTTAGTGATGATTTTTCTAGATTTTTCGTCAACCTACAGCTGGTCTGGACGACAACTTCATGACCTAAATCAAGAAGCGCGTTTCTTTTTCGGAAGACTTTACTTCCTTTTAATGATGAAATTGATTCATCGTGTAGATCCATCTTTCTTTCAAATATATTACAGTAAATCGGGTAAAACTGATTAAAATCGTCCAAAACAAAAGTATCTTCAGTTATTTGTCACAAAAATATGTGACTTATGTTTTAAATAACTTGGTAAATTTTCCCACACTTGGCTTTTATTTTCTTTTATTTGCCTTTTTTATTGTCCTCTATTCCATTTTAAATGAATTCTAACATTTTGGTTTGTTTCTCAATTTATGTCTTTTCCGAGGTAACAATAATTTCGGTGTTAACACCTAGTTTTATCGTTCATAAATATGTATAAACATGATTTTGAATTCATTTAATTGAAAATTTTGAAAATTTTTACTAGAAGTGGGTAGTCAGTATATAAGACTAGGGCTGTTCTTTGTTATCAGAGAGCACTAGATTCTAATACAACTACTACGTTACTAGTATTTTTAATGATAACCAAGTGTTTAAATCAAAAATTTTTAAAATCCGAAAGAATTTAACCCCTTCCCACACTTAAGATCTTGCAATGCCCTCATTTGCAAGAAATCAGTAACAATTTAAATTATTGAGGGTGATTAGCGTAGAAATGATTATATTTTACCAAAGTTTCCAAACATATTGGCGTTTTTTTTTTTTAAAACCTTATACTAATAAAATATAAATTAAATTTAAAATTTTGTTTTTCCTTTTATTTAGGACGAGGTTGTTTCTGAACGATGCCCTAGTCCGTCCCTCGACAAAATTTTAAAATTTCGTTATTTCAAAACATTGTTTTTAAAGCAAAGATTTTTTTTTTGCATACTTTAATTCAATAAGACTAAAATTAATGATAATAAAAGTTCTCGTCCCTCCCTCGGATAAAGCAATTTCGGTTCAAAGACCTAGTCTTCAACTCACGACGAATTTTAAAAATCATATTTTTAACTTAAGGAAATAAAGTAAAAAAATTTTTTATAAACACACCAAACTTAAATTTAAAATGCATAAAATTAAAAATTCATATTAAAAATTCACACCAAACTTAAATTATATTTTTGTTTTTATACATACAAACTTATATTAAAAAAAATCAAATTTTCAAATATTTTCAATTTTAAATATATTGATTTAAAAAGTTTACAATATTATTTTAATTTTTAAATATTAATTTTTAAAAACAAGGTAAAAATAAAATTAAAAATCTTTTTGGTCTTTTATCCCACTTTAATCAATCAAATATTATCAAAAATATACGCCCCTCTTTTCGGTAAAGTAATTTCGGTTCAAATACCTAATTTAACTCATGACGAATTTTTGAAATATTTTGGTTGATTGATTAAAGATATTTATACCTTAAGAATAAACGGTAAATTTCGCAGTGATGTAATAAATTTTTGTATGATATCAATAATTTCGGTCGCAAGACCTAATTTTATTGAATACCAATTTAATACTTTATATCGAACAATTTAGCGTTTATTATCAAAAGGTTAAAAATAAAAATAAAAATAAAAACTGTACATACTTACCTGTGAAATAGATTTCTTAGTGATATGCTCTAGCCCACTCATAAGATAGTCGGACTAATTGGTTTTCCATGGCTACATAGGTGTAACCTCGAGCATTCAACGTTTTTTCTTCTAAACATATGAACGGTCCATCTCTGCATAAAGTAACAAATTCGGTGTTTGAATAGGTTTGATTATTTGAACATTTACCTTCGTGTGACCATTTTCCACATTTGTGACATCTTTCAAGGTGTCGTGCTCTTCTTTTCGCTGCGGATTTTGATTTTCCTTTACCAAATTGTAACTTATTATTTTTGCATCTGGACTCTTTTCTTACTCTGTCCAATTTACCTCTGATTAATGATACCAGTTCACTTGGAAGTGTGTCATTATTACGTTTAGTGATCAAAGCGTGTAGCATTAGACCATGGTTTAGTTCACAGGAAGTCTTCATTTCGTAAAACCTAAAAAAAATAAAAATTCAGAATGGGGGGAAGAAGACTAGTTCTTTAGGGTCTGCTAGGGAAAGACCATTCGGGTTTCATTTTCGAGAACTACACGAAAACAGAAAATCTAAATCTAACAGAAATACATATTATCCTTTAAAAGACTTGATTCTCCCCACACTTAGTTAGTTGTGGTATCGAAATTGTGATTAACTTCGTTGTCAACTTCCATCGGACTATCTATGTAATGTTTAACTCTGTGACCATTAATCTTAAATTCAATCCCATTTGAATTTATTAATTCTACTGTTCCGTATGGAAAAACTCTTTTGACTATGAATGGTCCAGACCATCTTGATTTCAATTTTCCAGGAAATAGCTTGAATCGTGAATTGAAAAGAAGAACTCTGTCTCCTTCCTTAAATTCTTTTGAACTTCTGATTCTTTTATCATGCCATTTCTTCGTTCTTTCTTTATAGATTAACGAATTTTCGTATCCTTCATGTCTCAATTCTTCTAATTCGTTTAATTGACTTAACTGTAGACGTCCAGCTTCATGTAAATCAAGATTACATGTCTTCAAAGCCCAAAATGCTTTGTGTTCAATTTCTACTAGAAGATGACATGTTTTTCTGTAAACGAGTTTAAAAGGTGTGGTTCCAATTGGAGTTTTGTAGGCAGTTCTAAAAGCCCAGAGTGCATCCTCCAATTTAATGGACCATTCCTTCGGATTTGATCCTATGGTTTTCTCTAAAATACGTTTTAAAGCTCGGTTGGTATTTTCAACTTGTCCACTTGTTTGTGGATGATAAGCGGTTGAGATTTTATGAGTTACTCCATATCTTTTGCGAACTTTCTCAAGTTGATTATTACAAAAATGAGTACCCCGATCACTTATAAAGCTTTCGGTGTTTCGAACCTTGCAAAAAGACATTTTAAAAAGTTGACTACAACTCGTGCATCGTTAGTTGGGAGAGCTTGTGCTTCCGCCCATTTAGATACATAATCAATGGCAACGAGAATATATAGATTATTATGAGATTTTGGAAATGGACCCATAAAGTCAATACCCCAAATGTCAAATACTTCACATACTTGAATGACATTTTGTGGCATTTCATCCCGTTGACTTATTTTTCCGGCCCTTTGACAAGCATCACAGGATTTGCAAAGAAGGTGTGCGTCTTTGTAAATTGTAGGCCAATAGAATCCAGCATCGTAAACTTTTCTTGCTGTAAGTTGAGGCCCATAATGCCCTCCTGTTGGTCCTGTGTGACAATGGTTTAAAATTTTACTAGCTTCATCTCCGAATACACATCGGCGTATTATTCCATCGGGACAACTTTTAAACAAATGTGGATCTTCCCAGAAATAGTGTTTTATATCACTAAAGAATTTCTTTCGTTTTTGGTACGATAATCCTTTTTCAAGGAATCCATATACTAAGTAGTTTGCATAGTCTGCAAATCATGGAATTTCATTATAATCTATCTTCAATAGATATTCATCAGGAAAGTTGTCTTGTATGGCCGATTCATTTAGAACTTCTAATTCGGGATTTTCAAGACGAGAAAGATGATCAGCGGCGAGATTTTCTGCTCCCTTTTTGTCTCGGATTTCGATATCAAACTCTTGTAAGAGTAAGATCCAACGGATTAATCATGGTTTAGCATCTTGTTTCGAAAATAGGTATCTAAGAGCAGAATGGTCGGTATAGACCACCGTTTTTGCTAGAACGAGATATGATCGAAATTTGTCAAAAGCAAAGACAATAGCAAGGAGTTCTTTTTCAGTAGTTGTATAATTTGTTTGTGCACCTTGTAACGTCTTACTAGCATAATAAATAGGTTGAAATCGTTTTTCAATCCTTTGTCCTAAAACGGCTCCCATTGCAAAATCACTTGCATCGCACATAAGTTCAAACGGTAAATTCCAATTTGGAGTTATCATGACGGCGCATTAGTGAGTTTTTCTTTAAGAATATTAAAAGATTTGATACATTCATCTGAAAAGATGAATGGAGCATCCTTTTCTAGGAGTTTATTCATAGGAGTGGCAATTTTAGAAAAATCTTTTATGAAACGTCGGTAAAAACCGGCATGCCCTAGAAAACTCCTAACTCCTCTAACATTGGTGGGATGTGGAAGTTTAGCAATTACATCTACTTTAGCTCTATCCACTTCAATTCCTTCCTTTGAAATTTTATGTCCAAGAACGATGCCTTCTTTAACCATGAAATGGCATTTCTCCCAATTAAGAACTAGATTTGATTGTTCACATCTAATAAGCATTCGTTCAAGATTAACTAAACATGATTCAAAAGTATCACCGAAGACTGAAAAGTCATCCATGAAAACTTCCATTCATTCTTCTATCATATCGTGAAAAATCACCATCATGCACCTTTGAAAGGTTGCAGGGGCATTGCAAAGTCCAAATGGCATGCGTTTGTAAGCAAAAGTACCATAAGGGCACGTGAATGTGGTTTTCTCTTGATCCTCGGGTGCTATTGGAATTTGAAAATATCCGGAAAACCCATCAAGAAAACAATAGTAACTATTTCTGGCTAATCTTTCCAACATTTGATCAATGAAAGGTAAGGGAAAGTGATCTTTTCTGGTGGCATCATTTAATTTTCTATAATCAATACAAACACGCCATCCTGTTACAGTCCTAGTAGGAATAAGCTCATTTTTCTCATTTGTAATGACAGTCATGCCACCCTTTTTAGGCACGCATTGAACTGGGCTTACCCATGGACTATCAGAAATTGGATAAATTAAACCTGCATCTAGCAGTTTAATAATTTCTTTCTTAACAACATCTTGCATATTAGGATTTAGTCTTCGTTGGCGTTGCACATACGTTTTATGACCTTCTTCCATAAGGATTTTATGTGTGCAATACGAAGGACTTATTCCTTTAATATCATGAATCTTCCATGCAATGGCTGGTTTATGAGCTTTTAACACATAAATGAGTTGAGATTTTTCATTTTCAGTAAGAGAAGATGATATTATTACAGGTAATTCAGATTCACCATGTAAATAAGCGTATTCCAAATGGTTTGGAAGTGGCTTTAACTCTAATGTCAGTGGTTCTTCTATCGATGATTTATATCGATATCTGTCTTCTTCTTTTAGCATTTGAATTTCTTCTGTTGTTGGTTCATATCCATTAGCCATAAGTGTAGCTAACATTTCAGTTTCATCAATTGGTTCAGTTCCTTCTCCTAAAGAACATTCTCCTGTTCCTTGTAATTCTGAAAATTCTTCTAACAATTCTGCATGTGATTCTATAGTTTGAATATAATAACATGTATCATCTGCAGATTGCGGTTGTTGCATGGCTCTATCAACTGAAAAGGTAACACTCGCGTCCTCTATACTTAGGGTCAGTTTCTTACCAAACACGTCTATTATTGCTTTAGCCGTGTTTAAGAATGGTCTTCCTAATATGAGAGGTACTCGAGAATCTTCTTCCATATCCAGAATAACAAAATCTACTGAAAATACTAAAGTACCAACTTTAACTAGCATGTTCTCCATTATCCCTCTAGGATATTTTACCGATCTATCGGCTAGTTGTATGCTTATTCGTGTTGGTTTCAATTCTCCAAGGTCTAGTTTAGCGTATAGTGAATACGGCATTAAATTTATACTAGCACCTAAGTCTGCCAATGCTTCTATTGAACTAAGACTACCCAGAAAACATGGAATTGTGAAACTTCCTGGATCTGATAATTTTTCTGGTATCTTATTCAACAGCACTGCTGAACAATTAGCATTCATAGTAATAGCAGAGAGTTCTTCCATTTTCTTTCTATTCGAGATTAGATCTTTCAGAAATTTAGCATATCTAGGCATTCCTGAAATCACATCAATGAAAGGAAGATTTACATTTATCTGTTTAAACATATCCAAGAATTTAGATTGCTCGGCTTCAAGTCTCTCTTTTCTCATTTTACTCGGGTAAGGAAGTGGTGGTTGGTATGGTTTAACATAAGGTTTAGCCTTAACTGTGTTATCTTCATTAACCTTTTCAACTACCGGTTCTTTTTCCTTATTTTGTTCAGGTTGTGGTTCTTGTGGAGTAGGAATAGTTTCATCAGAAATTACAGGTATTTCAGGTGGTTTAAGTGTAATACCACTTCTTGTGGTAATGGCTTTAGCTGTTTCATTCTGGGGGTTAGCATTTGTATCACTAGGTAAACTTCCCGGTTTTCTTTCACCTATTAACCTTTCTAGGTTGCTCACTTCTTATTCCAAATTTTGAATAGAAGCTTGTTGATTTCTAAATGCTTGAGCATTTTGTTCATTGGTTTGTTTCTGAGATGTGAAAAACTGAGTTTGAGATTCAACTAGCTTCGTCATCATATCTTCTAAATTCGGCTTTTTATCATCAGTCTGTGGTGGTTTGTTTTGAAAATTAGGTCTTTGCTGGTTGTATGTATTATTGGATACTTGTTGATTACTAGGACCTTGTTGGTTGTTGTATGGAACATTTCGATTATAATTTTGGTTTTGATTGTAGATCGGTCTTGGCGGTTGATAATTATTCTGATAATTATTTCCAGGCCTTTGGTTTATGTATGAAACATTCTCTCTTTGTTCCATTGTTAGTTCAATACTGAGACAATCTTTTGTCAAATATGGTCCTCCACACTGCTCACAACTAATTCGTATTGAGTGGATATCTTTAGTCATCTTTTCCATTCGTCTCTCGACAGCATCTATTTTTGCGGAAATGGAATCTAAGTCATGGCAAGAATCGGCTCTAGCTGCTTTAGATGATCTAACGATATCTTTTTCTTGATGCCACTCATGTGAGTGGGAGGCAGTGTTATCAATAATTTTATAAGCATCAGTTTCTGTTTTCTTCATAATGGAACCACTAGCTGCTATATCGATGTCTTTTCTTGTAGTGATGTCGCATCCTTGGTAGAATATTTGCACTATTTGACAGGTGTCTAAACCATGTTGCGGACATCCTCTCAATAACTTTCCAAATCTGGTCCACGCTTCATATAGAGTTTCATTTGGCTTCTGTGTGAACGTAACAATTTCTCCTTGAAGTCTTACGGCTTTAGATGCCGGAAAGAATTGTTTAAGAAATTTTTCAACTAAAACGTCCCATGTATCAATCGCCCCTTCAGGTAATGATTCCAACCAATCTTTGGCTTCTCCCTTTAAAGTCCAGGGAAATAACATGAGATATATCTGTTCATCCTCAACTTCTTGAATTTTAAATAGAGTGCAGATCCTATTAAAGGTACGAAGATGTTCGTTTGGATCTTCCTTCGGCGCACCACTAAATTGGCATTGATTAGTCACCATGTGTAGAATTTGTCCTTTGATTTTATAATCTGGCGCATTAATGTCTGGTTGAGTAATTGCGTGACCTTGGCCAGTGCGTTTAGCTCTCATTCGGTCTTCCATACTTAAAGGTTCCAGATTTTCCATGATTGAATTTGTTGAATCTGAATCACTAGAGGATTCTGATTTAATGTTTGGTTCCTCAACAATCTCTGTTTGAATGATTGGTGGTTCCGGACGAAAGATTAATGGTTCAGGATCTATGAATTGTCCCTGAATATTCTCTGGATTCTCAATTGTGAGGTCGGGTTCAAAAAATGGATTATCGAAAATTTGAATTGGAGTACTTGGTCGACTGGATGACGATTCTAAAGAAAAATCAACGGCGACAATATTTGCTAGATGTCTTGATCGAGTTACAGGTGGTGAACGTACAAAAGGTGGTGAACGTTTTGCTCGGTGCATTCACTGAATATCCTATTAGTTTTTAAAAAGAAAGAAAAATTATATAAGTTATCCAATTAATAGACTTTTCTGATTTTGCCCACATTTCGAATAGCCAAAAGATGCAGCAGAGGGGCAGGATTCGTTTGGTCTCAATATAATTGAGTACTGTTTGGCTCCAATAACCCGGTCCACGTACAAATCCAACTATTACTACGAACCAGAAAATTTTGATGTCTATCAATTTAACTGCTTAAAATAAATTTTCATAATTTAAAGAAATTTAGAGAAGAAGTAGAAAATAAAATCTAAGTCCTAAAACTAGAATAGCGAGAAATAAGAAAGAAAAAGAGCGTGTCGAAAAACGTCGAAAAAATAAAAGATTGAAAAATAATAGGCGTCGAAAAATAAAAATAAGAAAGTAGCGCGTCGAAACTTAAAAAGGAACTAAAAACTAAGAATTAAAAGTTGCGTCTAAAAATATTAAAGCTTAAAAGAAATACTATATCCCAAATGTCAATAACTTAAAAAGGAACTAAAAACTAAAAACGGCGTCGCAAAATTCAAAAGCACTTAGATCTTAGTCTAAAGAAAAAGCACTTAAGGATTTTACGGCAAAGCCTAAAAATCTAGAAATAAAAATAACTATGGCAAATACTATATTTAAAACTAAGTACGAACGATAAAAAAAATACAAATTATGCTAAAACAAATAAAAAGATACAAAATATAAAAATAAACTTAAAGTTTATAAAATTATAATTTTTATAAAAATATTATTTTTATATTATTTATTTTATAAAAGTATTAATTTTATAAATTAATAAAACTAATTAAACTAAATAAACAAATTAATTAAAACTAAAACAAATTAATTAAATATTTAAAACCTAATTAGGGTTAATAATAATTATTATTATTAATAAAACCCTAAACTGTAATTAATGCGTACTATGTTGACCAGTCAGAGGACCTCCGCGAGTGCGGTTAGTCCTAGTTTAAAAGCTCCGCGAGTCGCGGACGGTTCAGTTTCAGCTGAGAAAGGTTCGATTTTTATGCAGGATCAGAATTTTTTTTTTTTTTTTTTACTTTTTCTGTTTTATAAAATATAAAAAATATAAATATAACTTAAATAAAAATTTAATTTTAAAACTAAAATAAAAATACTTATTTACTTTATAAATATTATAAACTCTTAAAAATATAAATATATTATTTTTTTTCTTTTTGTATTTTTATATTTTTATTATTTTTAAAACTTATATTTTTATAAAAAGAACTTAACAAAAACTTTTATAAAAACTTTTTTTTCTTATTTTTAGCGTTGCGCTTTCGGCGTTTAAGTTCCCCGACAGCGGCGCCAAAAATACTTGATGTTATGCGAGGTGTATATGAAATAGCTTATATTTTACTAGGAAAAACTATTAAATACGATACAATTTTACACAAGATATTTATTTATTTATAGAATGGATATATACCTAAACCTTGCTATAACACTTATAGGCAGTGTACCTAATCGTACAGTAGTGTAGTTTTTAGTAAGTCCAGTTCGTTCCACAGGGAAATATTTTAAACAAAGCTTAATATATTAGTTTTAATTAATAAAAATACAAATATATATAAGTAATATTATTATTATAAAAAGGGGGGTTTTTACTGTTTAATGACCGGTTTGTCGATTTTTAAAACTTTAGTAGCAGTTAAAACCTAATGTAAAATATTAAATAAATAAAATACTTAATTTAAAGCGTAAAATAAATAACGATAATGAAATTACAATAAATAAAAGTGCGATGAAATAAAATTACGATAATTAAAAGTGCAATTAAATACAATGACAATAAATAAAAATGTGATAATTAGAAGTGCAATTAAATATGAAAATAAAGGAATTATATATGAAATAAAAGAATTATGCTTATTTAAACTTCCGTAATCATGATGTTTGACGTGTTGATTTTAGTTTATTCCCATGGGTTAATTGTTATTTGTCCTGGATTATTCAATATGTCCGTCTGGTTTTTGTCCATAACAGTCCATCAGTCATAAATATAAAGTGCGAGTGTCCTCGTCAAATTATCCTTATACCCGAAGTTAAATATTCCAACTAATTGGGGACTTAAACTGTAACAAGGTCTTAATACTTTGTTTAATAATTACACCAGGATATCGACTGCGTGTAATCCAAGGTTTTAATACTTTGTTATCAATTATGCCAAGTGTTCTTGTACATAATTTCACCCCTGTTTTAATAATTCCATAGACTATTAATCCATTCCCGTGTCCGGTTAAATGAACGATTATTCGTACATATAAATATCCCGCCCATCGTGTCCGATCGAGTGTATATGGTTATTTATAGGGACGTCCAATTGTAAATCTTTATATTAAAATTAACAAACTATCATTTAGTTAAACAAATATAAAGCCCATTAATAGCCCATAGTCTAATTTCCACAAGTGTCGTTCTTTTGTCCAAAACCCAATTATGGTACAAAGCCCAATTACTCAATTTTAATATTTTTAGTCAAACATCACGATTACTTCAGCATTAAATAAGCATAATAATAACTTAGCTACGAGACATTAATGAAAATAACATAAACATAACTTACAGTGGGTGTTATTAGCGTAGTGGTATACGGACAGAGTTTCGACTTACAAAACCTTAAAACATTCGATTAATCGATCCTTATTATTATCACTAACTTAAAATTAAAATTACAAATTGAGATTACGATTTGGAGTGATACTTGATACATAAAAAATGGGGAAAGAAAAATATATATAAATATAAAAGGTATATATAAATCGTCGAAATGCATGTTCTTTTATAGGTAGAGAGTGCTCCGCGAGTGCGGTGGGTTTTGCCTTTATAAGCTCCGCGAGTGCGGAGCTGTGGAATCCAGCTCACACAAGTTTGGCTCCTAGCTTTGTAACGACCCGGAATTTTCCGATCGTTCTATACTTATGAGATTAATATTTACATAAATTAAACCTTACCAACATGATAAGCAATCCAAACTGTTGAGACTTATATTTTTGAAAAGAGTTTTACACAACGTTTGACCGTCCAATTTGACCGATGATATCACGAACTATATAACACACGATAATTATACGATTATGTATATGTACATATCTATACATATTTAACATGATTTAAGGATGGTTTAACATTTCATTGTGAACTAACAACAATGAGTTATAAGTATACTTTGAGACCACTAACTTAAGTTTTCAAAACGATAACTATATGTAACGTTCTTTGACATATATACTTACAATTTATAATGTGTTGTGATTTATGTCACCAATATGATTTAAGTGTAATGGGATTAATTTGTAACCAAAATAATCTTGATAAATATCGAACAAGTTTGGGGAAGTGTGGAGTGCACACTTGTTTGAACTTATCTTGATTATGACGGGGGTTCGAGGGCAGCGCCCCCGATAAGCGGGGTCCAAGGGGCAGACGCTTTAAGCAGAAAGGAACGAGAACCAATTCGAGTACGAGCGATGAACATAAAAATTCGCATAAATCTCAACTCATAAATCAAAGAGGCTCAACGAGAAGCTCTTACTAAAGAAAACATAGGAAATGAAATAATGAAGAAGTATGCGAAGCAACTCGTTATACGGGAAGACGGAATTCGATATTTTGCAAACCGTATTTGGGTACCGAAGTTGGGTGGATTAAGGAAGTTGATATTGAATGAGGCGCACAAGACAAGATACTCGATACATCCTGGAGTTGGAAAGATGTACCAAGATCTTAAGACGCATTATTGGTGGCCTAATTTAAAGACAGACGTTGCAACGTATGTTGGGGAATGTTTAACTTGTTCTAAAGTTAAAGCAGAACACCAGAAGCCGTCAGGGTTACTTCAACAACCAGAAATCCCAGAATGGAAATGGGATGGTATTACCATGGATTTCATCACAAAGTTACCTAAGACTGCCTGGGGTTATGACACCATTTGGGTAATAGTTGATCGACTCACCAAATCTGCACATTTCTTGCCTATAAAGGAAACAGATATAATGGAGAAACTATTACGACTGTACATAAAGGAAATTGTTTCAAGGCATGGAATACCTATTTCCATTATATTCGATCGTGATAGTAGATTTACATCAAAGTTCTGGCAATCACTACAGGAGGCCCTAGGAACTCGTTTGGATATGAGTACCGCATATCATCCGAAAACTGACGGGCAGAGTGAAAAAACAATTCAGACTCTTGAAGACATGCTTAGGGCATGTGTGATCGATTTTGGAAACGGATGGGATAAATATCTACCATTAGCAGAATTCTCGTAAAATAATAGTTATCATGCGAGCATTAAAGCTGCACCATTCGAAGCACTGTATGCAAGGAAGTGTAGATCCCCTATCTGTTGGAATGAAGTAGGAGATCGACAATTAACTGGACCCGAGATCATCCATGAAACTACTGAGAAGATAGTGCAAATCAATGAGAGATTGAAAACAGCCCGTAGTCGCCAAAAGAGCTACGCCGATGTTTGAAGGAAACCATTAGAGTTTCAGATCGGTGACATGGTTATGTTAAAGGTGTCACCTTGGAAAGGTGTAATACGTTTTGGAAAAAGAGGTCAACTGAACCCAAGGTATGTAGGCCCGTTCAAGATCATCGAACACATTGGACCGGTAGCTTATCGACTCGAATTACCACAACAACTCGCCGGAGTACATAATACATTTCACGTTTCAAACCTTAAGAAGTGTCTTGCAAAGGAAGACCTCACCATTCCTCTTGAAGAAATCCAAGTCGACGAGAAACTACAATTCATAGAAGAACCAGTCGAAATCATGGACCGTGAAGTTAAACAACTCAAGCAGAGCAACATACCAATCATTAAGGTTCGTTAGAATGCTCGAAGGGGTCCCGAGTTTACTTGGGAACGAGAGGATCAGATGAAACAAAAGTACCCACATTTGTTTCCCGAGAACGCAAAATAGGTACAATTTTAAAATTTCGGGACGAAATTTATTTAACGGGTAGGTACTGTAACGACCCGGAATTTTCCGATCATTATATACTTATGAGATTAATATTTACATAAATTAAACCTTACCAACATGATAAGCAATCCAAACTGTTGAGACTTATATTTTTGAAAAGAGTTTTACACAACGTTTGACCTTCCAATTTGACCGATGATATCACGAACTATATAACACACGATAATTATACGATTATGTATATGTACATATCTATACATATTTAACATGATTTAAGGATGGTTTAACATTTCATTGTGAACTAACAACAATGAGTTATAAGTATACTTTGAGACCACTAACTTAAGTTTTCAAAACGATAACTATATGTAACGTTCTTTGACATATATACTTACAATCTATAATGTGTTGTGATTTATGTCACCAATATGATTTAAGTGTAATGGGATTAATTTGTAACCAAAATAATCTTGATAAATATCGAACAAGTTTGGGGAAGTGTGGAGTGCACACTTGTTTGAACTTATCTTGATTATGACGGGAGTTCGGGGGCAGCGCCCCCGATAAGCGGGGTCCAAGGGGTGGCAACCCCTGGCGGGGTCCAAGGGGCAGAGCCCCTGGCTGGGGTTAACATTGCTGGGCTAACATTGCTTTATTAAAAATGTCTTAAAATTTTATTTTTGGCCCGGTTGGACCCAAAATAAAAGCCCGATTTTGAGCTTCTTTTACCGTATCATACCCATCATCTATATGTATTTACTATTGGTAAATACACATCAAATCAATATCCTTATCAGCCTTAGATCTGCCCTAGATAAGAGGGAATCTTATTTGTAAGCTAGCATACATTATTACTCAAAAAATCAACACAATAATTTGTCCTTGTTCCCTCAACAACCAGACTGTCCTATAAGTATCACCATCACCTTGGTTTTTCATTTCATTCTTACAACCATCTTTCTCTAACCAAAATCACACTCTTAGGAACTCTAAGTATTCTTCACAATCTCAGCAAATACTCATGAAGAACTAGCTTCATGAACAACCTATAATCATCATAAGAAAGTTTGATCAAGATTATTTTCTATCTTTTCCAGTAGCTTTATCCAAGTAACTTGAGGTAGTAACCTTATTCATAATCTTATTCGATTCATATTTATATAGCTATCTTATTTGTGTTATAAAATTTTTAACAACAAGAACATAGTTTGAATGATTTCAAACCTGTTCGCAAACTAAATAGATCCTTCTAATTTGATTTTTAAAACACTTCAAAACCTGTAATATATCATATTATGACAAAATCGGATTAATCATATCTTGGCTAATTAACATAATATTTAATATATATTTACTTATGATTTGATTTTATATATTTCAGGACCACCCGTAAACAACACGAGAAGATTAATCATAAGACCTCATGATTGTACGCAACACGTCATCTGACAACACGGTACTTTATGTACGCAACACATCATTTGACAACATGGTACCATGGGTCGAGATTAATTCTGATCAATACGAATACGATGGGGTCTTTATTTATTTTATTGAGCAACTAATTGTGGACCATTAACAACAGACTGCTAACTACGGACTAAAAAAATATTAAAAGTATTATAAGTATATATATATATGTAACGATTACTTGAAAAGAAAATATGTTGATATATTATATATATGGTTAGGTTCGTGATATCTATCGGAGACCAAGTCGAGTTAAATACCTTCAAGGAAAAGGTGAGTATATAGTCCCACTTTTAAACTCTAAATATTTCGGGATGAGAATACATGCATTTTATGATTTACGTTATGGACACAAGTGATTAAAATTATATATTCTACGTTGAGTTGTACCACTGGCATATCTCCCTGTAACTTAGTAACTACTATTTACATGCGGTATTGTAAACGCAAATCCTGTTGATAGATCTATCGGGCCTGACAACCCCAACCGGACTGGACGACCAGTATTCAATGGTTGCACAGTACTTCGTTTCGGTGACTACACTTGGTACGGTGTAGTAAGATTTCATAATAAAGGGAATATGCGACGTTGATTAAATGTTAAGTATGGTTATCAAGTGCTCAACAACTTAGAATATTTTTATTAAAACTTTTATATATGAAATCTTGTGGTCTATATTCATAACGCTGCCGGCATTAAACCTATATCTCACCAACTTTATGTTGACGTTTTAAGCATGCTTATTCTCAGGTGATAACTAAAAGCTTCCGCTGCAACATGTTGAATTTAAGCAAGATCTTGAGTATGCATATTTGTGTCAAAAATAAAACTGCATATCAGAGGATTTGTAATGTAAAATATGTTGGAAGTCGTATTGTTATTATCACATGTAAAGTTTGTAAGTCTAACATTATCGCTAAACGATAATCATTATTATGTTGTTTAAACCTTGTATTTGTAATAAAAGCTATGGTTTGTATTGTAAAAACGAATGCAGTTTTTGAAAAACGTCGCATATAGAGGTCAATACCTCGCGATGAAATCATATGTTATTGTACTCGTCCTTATGGTTAAGGTCGGGTTATGACAAGCTTGTCGACGGATTTTATTATATAAATATAATATAAATATATAATTTATATAATTAATTATATATTATATTATATTTATATACATAATTAATTTGTAACTTTCGGTCCGTTGCGTCGTACATTGAAAGCTGGTTCATGTCTCGGTTCCGGATTTTCGAACGTCCTTTCGTATAATTTAATATCTTGTACTTTGCGTTTTGCGTCTTGTACTCTTGTAATTTTGAGACGTTTCTCATCAGTAATTTGAACCACTTTGATTGTACTTTGTACTTTTGAGCTTTTTGGTCATTTGCGTCTTCAATTCATCGCATCTGTCTTTTGTCTTCACCTTTTATTATTTAAATGAATATCACTAGTAAATAGAACAATTGCAACTAAAAGCTTGTCTTTCTTGAGGGATAATGCTATGAAATATATGTTCATTTTTAGCATTATCAGTATGTTACAATATCAACCTTCAAATTCGGCCACCAAAAGTGTGCTTTTAGATCTTGATACATCTTTCCAGCTCCTGGATGTATCGAGTATCTCGTCTTATGTGCCTCATCCAAAACTAATTTTCTTAACCCTTTAAACTTCGGTACCCAAATGCGTGCAGCGAAGTATCGGTTTTCGTCTTCACCTGTAACAAGCTGTTTATCTAACCCTTTAAGCATCTCATTTTCAAAGTTTTCTTCAGAAATAGCTCCTTGTTGAGCCTCCTTAATTTGGGTAGTGAGGTTCGTATGAATCTTCATATTCATTGCTCGTACTCAAATCGACTCTCTTTCCTTCCTGCTTAAAGCATCTGCTACTACATTTGCCTTCCCAGGATGATAGCGAATTTCACAATCACAGTCGTTTATCAGCTCGACCCATCTACGTTGCCTCATGTTCAGTTGTTTTTGGTTGAAGATATGTTGAAGGCTTTTATGATCGGTATACACAGTACATTTAACCCCGTACAAGTAGTGTCTCCAAATCTTTAATGCAAACACCACCGCTCCCAATTCTAGATCATGAGTTGTATAATTTTGTTCATGAATCTTCAGTTGTCGGGATGCATATGCAATAACCTTCTTTCGTTGCATGAGGACACAACCAAAACCTTGTCGCGAAGCGTCACAATAAATTACAAAATCATCGTTTCCTTCAGGTAACGATAGAATAGGCGATGTAGTCAACTTCTTCTTCAATAATTGAAATGCGGCTTCCTGCTCAGAAGTCCATTCTTACTTCTTCCCTTTGTGTGTTAATGCTGTCAATGGTTTGGCTATCCGGGAAAAATCTTGAATAAACCTTCTGTAATAGCCAGCAAGACCCAAAAATTGGCGTATTTGCGTTGGAGTCTTTGGGGTTTCCCATTTTCAATGGCTTCGACCTTCGCGGGATCTACCTGAATTCCTTGACTGCTAACGATGTGACCAAGGAATTGTACTTCTTTTAACCAAAATGCGCACTTAGAAAACTTTGCGTATAACTGTTCTTTCTCAACAGTTCCAGCACCAACCTTAAATATTGCTCATGTTCTTGTTCATTTTTGGAATAAATAAGAATATCATCAATAAAGACGATAACAAACTTATCCAAATACGGACTGCATACCCGATTCATGAGGTCCATGAATACAGCTGGTTCATTTGTCAGCCCGAACGGCATGACTAAAAATTCATAATGAACGTAGCATGTCTGAAATGCGGTTTTCGGAATATCTTCTTCTTTGACACGCAACTGATGATATCCCGATCTTAGATCGATTTTGGAGTAAACATCTGATCCTTGTAGCTGATCAAACAAGTCATCAATTCTCGGTAATGGGTATCGATTCTTGATAGTTAACTTGTTTAATTCGCGGTAATCTATACACATTCAGAAGGATCCATCTTTCTTCTTGACGAATAAAATCGGAGCTCCCCACGGTGAAGTGCTCGGTCGAATGAATCCACGGTCCAGTATTTCTTGTAACTGGCTTTGTAACTCTTTCATCTCAGATGGTGCAAGTCTGTATGGAGCACGAGCCACTGGTGCAGCTCCTGGTACTAGACCTATTTAAAATTCTATAGATCTAAATGGAGGTAATCCCGGCAACTCTTCCGAAAAGACTTCAGGAAAATTTCTCACCACAGGCATGTCATTGATGCTCTTCTCTTTTTTCTTCGTTTTGACTTTATTAACATGTGCTAGGATAGCATATCACCCTTTCTCAAGCACTTTTGGACTTTCAAGCAGCTAATGAGTTTTAGCTTTGAGTTACCCTTTTCTCCATAAATCATTACTGCCGTTTTATCCTTACGGGGAATGCGAATTGCCTTCTTGGCACACACAACTTCAGCTCCTATTTTGGACATCCAGTCCATGCCGACTATTACATCAAAACTTCCTAATTCTACGGGTATCAAATCAATTTTAAACGTCTCTCCAGCTAAATTTATTTTACAATCAAGGCAAATTTTATCGTCTTTAATTAGTTTACCATTAGCTAACTCAATCATGTACTTAGCATCTAGAGGTAATGATGAACAATTCAATTTAGCGTAAAAGTCTCTACACATGTAACTTCTATCGGCACCAGTATCAAATATAATAGATGCTGATAAGTCATTAATGGTAAACGTACCCGTAACAAGCTCCGGGTCTTCACACGCCTCTCTAGCATTAATAACAAATGCTCTTCCCCTTGCAGGTCCGTTATTCTTCTCTGGATTCGGGCACTGGCTCTTAATATGACCCTGTTTCCCACACCCGTAACAAGTAACAGTAGTCAGGGCAGTTCTATTTGCATTGGTGGCAGGAGCCTTGGTGCCATTTGTATTTGTAATAGGAACCCAACAATCTTCAGCAAGATGACTCATTCGATTACATTTGTTGCACACCACATTGCAAAAACCAGTGTGATGTTTGTGGCATCTGTTACATAAGGGATTACGCCCTTTGTAACCCGAGCTTGAACTACTACCCGCACCTTGCGTGGTACCCTGTTTCTTGAGAGATTGTTGCTGGTGACCTCGATCACGGTTTCCATCCCACTTTATTTTGTTATCCGATACCTTAACATTGGTATTTGATGCGTTCTTATCCAGGATGATCTGATCCATTAGCTCATTTGCCATGGTGACAGCTTCATGAATTGTCTTGGGTTTGGATGCTGTAACATTGGCCTTGATGTTCTTTGGCAGACCATCTTTGTACAATTCAATCTTTCGCTCTTCCGTTGGTACCAATTCAGGACATAACAAGGCTAATTTCATGAATCGCCTGTTATAGTTGGTAATTTCCGTTCCAACAACTTTTAGATTTCGTAACTCGGCTTCCATCTTCCTAACCTCGTTCCTTGGGCAGTATTCGTTGATTAGCATATTTTTAAATTCCTCCTAAGGATTATCATATGCTTCATCACCCCCTACAGCTTTTACATAGTTTTTCCACCATGTAAGTGCACCATCCTGTAATGTGCATGAAGCATACTTTGTCCGATCCCCTTCCGCACAACCATTGATTTTAAATATGGACTCCAGTTTTTCGAACCATCGGGTTAAACCGACTGGTCCTTCTGTTCCACTTAATGATGAAGGTGTGCAACCTTGAAATTGTAGTGACCCGAACTTTTCTATGTTTATTTATATTAATTGAGATTGATATTTACATGACTAAATATTTCCAACGTGTTAAGCAATCAAACTTGTTAAGACTTGATTAAATGAAATAAGTTTCATATAGACAATTGATCACCCAAGTTGACCGGCGATTCACGAACGTTATAAAATTGTAAAAACTACATGTTGTGGTATATATAGACATATATATATATTTTTGACATGAGATTATGATGAGTAAGTATCTCACTAAGTATATTAACAATGTGTGATATACATAAGAAATCAGATTACTAAGTTAAGAAACTAGAAATGATATCTATAACGATTATCGTTATGATAACGTCTACTAAATACATATGTATCATATTAAGATATTGATACACTATATTTAACATGATAAAATGATATTTAAATATATCATTAAGTGTGTTAACAATGAACTACATATGTAAAAACAAGACTACTAACTCAAGAATTACGAAACGAGACTTATATGTAACGATTATCGTTGTAACAATATTTTAATGTATATATCATATTAAGAGATATTCATACATCATAACGAAGACTTAACGACTCCATTAGAATGTATATACATGTTGTGTTTTGATATGTATTATTACACTTTTAAAAGACTTCAAGACACATATCAAAGTACTTCTACTTAACAAAAATGCTTACAATTACATCCTCGTTCAGTTTCATCAACAATTCTACTCGTATGCACCTGTATTCGTACTCGTACAATACATAACTTTTAGATGTATGTACTATTGGTATATACACTCCAATGATCAGCTCTTAGTAGCCCATGTGAGTCACCTAACACATGTGGGAACCATCATTTGGCAACTAGCATGAAATATCTCATAAAATTACAAAAATATTAGTAATCATTCATGACTTATTTACATGAAAACAAAATTACATATCCTTTATATCTAATCCATATACCAACGACCAAAAACACCTACAAACACTTTCATTCTTCAATTTTCTTCATCTAATTGATCTCTCTCAAGTTCCATCTTCAAGTTCTAAGTGTTCTTCATAAATTCCATAAGTATAGTTTCATAAAAATCAAGAATACTACCAAGTTTGCAAGTCTACTTCCAAGCTTTCTAATCCATTCCAAGTAATCATCTAAGATCAAGGAACCTTTGTTATTTACAGTAGGTTATCTTTCTAATTCAAGGTAACATTCATATTCAAACTTTGATTCAATTTCTACAACTATAACAATCTTATTTCGAGTGAAAATCTTACTTGAACTGTTTTCGTGTCATGATTCTGCTTCAAGAACTTTCAAGCCATCCAAGGATCCTTTGAAGCTAGATTCATTTTTCTCATTTCCAGTAGTTTTATCCAGAAAAATTGAGGTAGTAATTATGTTCATAACATTATTTGATTCATACATATAAAGCTATCTTATTCGAAGGTTTAAACTTGTAATCACTAGAACATAGTTTAGTTAATTCTAAACTTGTTCGCAAACAAAAGTTAATACCTCTAATTTAACTTTTAAAATCAACTAAACACATATTCTATATCTATATGATATGCTAACTTAATGATTTAAAACCTGGAAACACGATGAACACCATAAAATCGGATATACGCCGTCGTAGTGAAACCGGGGGCTGTTTTGGTTTGGATAATTAAAAACTATGATAAACTTTGATTTAAAAGTTGTTCTTCTGGAAAAATGATTTTTCATATGAACATGAAACTATATCCAAAAATCTTGGTTAAACTCAAAGTGAAAGTATGTTTTTCAAAATGGTCATCAAGATGTCGTTCTTTCGATGGAAATGACTACCTCTTTAGTAATTGACATGTAACTTAAATTTCCGACTATAAACTTATACTTTTTCTGTTTGGATTCTTAAATTAGAGTTCAATATGAAACCATATCAATTTGATTCACTCAAAACGGATTTAAAATGAAGAAGTTATGGGTAAAACAAGATTGGATATTTTTGATCTTTTTAGCTACGGGAAATGTTTAACAAATCTATACAAATCATATCCTAGCTAACTTATATTGTATTATACATGTATTATAATATATTATGTAATCTTGGGATACCATAGACACGTATGCAAATGTTTTGACATATCATATCGACCCATGTATATATATTATTTGGAACAACCATAGACACTCTATATGCAGTAATGTTGGAGTTAGCTATACCGGGTTGAGGTTGATTCCAAAAATATATATACTTTGAGTTGTGATCTAGCCTGAGACGTGTATACACTGGGTCGTGGATTGATTCAAGATAATATATATCGATTTATTTCTGTACATCTAACTGTGGACAACTAGTTGTAGGTTACTAACGAGGACAGTTGACTTAATACACTCAAATCTTTAAAACATAATAAAAATGGTTGTAATTATATTTTGATCATACTTTGATATATATGTACATATTTGTATAGGTTCGTGAATCGATCCGTGACCAAGTCTTATTTCCGAGGAAGGAAATATCTGTGAAAGTGAGTTATAGTCCCACTTTTAAAATCTAATATTTTTGGGATGAGAATACATGCAGGTTTTATAAATGATTTACAAAATAGACACAAGTACATGAAACTACATTCTATGGTTGAATTATCGAAATCGAATATGCCCCTTTTTATTAAGTCTGGTAATCTAAGAATTAGGGAACAGACACCCTAATTGACGCGAATCCTAAAGATAGATCTATTGGGCCTAACAAACTCCATCCAAAGTACTAGATGCTTTAGTACTTAGAAATTTATATCATATCCGAAGGGTGTCCCGGAATGATGGGGATATTCTTATATATTCATCTTGTTAATGTCGGTTACCAGGTGTTCACCATATGAATGATTTTTATCTCTATGTATGGGATGTGTATTGAAATATGAAATCTTGTGGTCTATTGTTACGATTTGATATATATAGGTTAAACCTATAACTCACCAACATTTTTGTTGACGTTTAAAGCATGTTTATTCTCAGGTGAATACTAAGAGCTTCCGCTGTTGCATACTAAAATAAGGACAAGAATTGGAGTCCATGTTTGTATGATATTGTGTAAAAACTGCATTCAAGAAATATATTTCGATGTAATATATTTCTATTGTAAACCATTATGTAATGGTCGTGTGTAAACAGTGTATTTTAGATTATCATTATTTGATAATCTACGTAATGTTTTTAAAACCTTTATTGATAAAATAAAGGTTATGGTTGTTTTAAAAATGAATGTAGTCTTTGAAAAACGTCGCATATAGAGGTCAAAACCTCGCAACGAAATCAATTAATATGGAACGTTTATAATCAATATGAACGGGACATTTCAGAAATGCTTTATATGAGCATCCAACACGAGGGTTTGTGTTGTTTGCTGCTGCTCTTGCCGCTTCGACCCAAAGCATTCGGTCGTTTACGCGTTGGTTGATAAGCTCCTCAATTTCTTGTTCCGTCATTCGATTTAATCGAGCCATGGTTCTTCAATAAACATATAAGATAATTAATCACATAGAATATTATAGATGTAGCAAGTAATTAATGGTACATCGTGGCATATTAATAATATGAACCAATTATTATAAAATTATTTTCTTCTTATTAGCGTTTTATAATTGTAGCTCGGGTAGTACCTACCCGTTAAAGTTCATACTTAATAGCTAGTACACAAATTAACTACTACAATCATGATAATATTCTATCATGAAAAACTTAATACATTAATACTTCACGCTTATTCTTTTGGTACAATATTTTACAATAATTCGATACCACTATTTACATAAAACATATGTAAGATGAAATATAGCACATGATATATTATTATATAAGGCGTGAAGTTGAATAACTGCAAAAACAGATTAGAAACGATGAGGCTTCCTTGGGAATTCAAAGAAATATGTGAAATCATAGAATTTTCGCTTCCCTACTGTCAGAGTGCGTATTTCAGCGGTAAGTCCAGGTTTTGGTTGGGGTTCTGTAGATGACATTTCTGTAGTATTGGTAAGACATGGTTGACTGGGCGTTGTAGTATCGGGAGCACTTGGTACAATAATTGTTTTATTAGTTTTTGCTTTTGGAATTTCTGGGTTGTCGATTATAGGTTTCTTTCCCTTATTAAATTCTGCCTCGGTAATTTCTTTTACTTCGTTCTCCTCAGGTTCCTCTTCTGGATCATCTGGGAATTGTGAGTCTTCCAAAAAAGCATCCGACTCCAGTTCATCATCGTCATCAGTTATATAGATGATTGATACACCTTCCTTCGGGTCATCGTCGTTATCAGATAAGTCGATGATTGGTACTTTTGCTGGAGATTCAACTTCGAAGTCGCTGAATGTGATAATGAGATTGGTGCTAGAAGTAGACATCTATCACACATTAACTACCACATTAGTAATATACCATATAATATTTACATGTTATAATATTTAATTTCCGACCAAAAATGACAAGCAATGGTTTTCAAAAACAAGTTCGGTCAAAGTCCAGACTCACTAATGCATCCTAACAAATACCGGTCAGACACACTAATGCAATTTCTGGTTCGCTAAGACCTCTGCTCTGATACCAACTGAAATGACCCGTCCATATTACTATAAACGCAGTACGTTATTCATTGGTCCCATAGCGAGGTATTTGACCTCTATATGATACATTTTAGAAAATATTGCATTCGTTTCATAAAAAGCACACCATTATTATACATAATGCATGTTTTAAACAAGTGGGCGATTATTTAAGAGATAATCCCCATAATACAGCAGTTTCCAAATACTACACACGTGACATAACAGTCGAATATAATACATGACAAATGTTTTATTGAATGCAACACTTCATTTAAACAAAAGCATGAGACTCCATGCACAGCTTGCTCAGATAATGCAACAGCGGAAGACTTTCATAAGGACCTGAGAATAAACATGCTTAAACAGTCAACACAAAGGTTGGTGAGATATATAGGTTTAAAGCTAGCATCGATATAAATATAGACTACAAGATTGCATAGTTACAAATATTTCAATAAAGATATTCTGTAAGTTGTTGAGCGCTTCGATAACCATACTTAACAATTAATGTGGCATATTCCCTTTATTATGAAATCTCCCTACACTGTACCAAGTGTAGTAAAAACGAAGTACTATGCAACCGTTTACGATACTAGAGCAACTAGCCCGGTTGGGGTTGTCAAACCGGATAGATCTATCAATAGGATTCGCGCTTACATGTTCTTACAACATGTAAATATTAGTTACCAAGCTATTAGGGAAGATATGCAAGGTGGTACAACTCAACGTAGAATATATTTTAAGTACTTGTGTCCATGGCGTAAAACATAAAATGCATGTATTCTCATCCCTAAATATTTTTAGAGTTTAAAAATGGGACTATATACTCACTTTCACAGATTTTCACTTCGTCATAAAATAAGACTTGGCCACATGTCGATTCACGAACCTATAACAAATATATATATATATATATATATATATATATATATATATCAAAGTATGATCGAAATATATTCACATCATATTTGTATTTACGTGTTGGTGATTTAAGTTATTAAGTTAGTAGTCCAACGTTAGTAGTTCACAATTAGTAGTACATAGTATACACGTATTGTATAAGACTCATTCATGACCCACAATACCGCTATTGTAGTTACACGTATTGTGTATATGAGTTTTTTGATTTATCCGACGTATTGTGTAACCATGACATGTTAGAATCTAGTATAATACAACAAAAGTTAGTTAGGATATGGTTAGTATAGATTTTGTAAAAACAATCCCGAATTCATTTTAGCCATTTTAACCAATATTGTTTTGCTCATATCTTTTTCGTTATTAATCCGTTTTGAGTGAATCAAATTGCTATGGTTTCATAATGAACTGTAGTATTTAGAACTAAACTAAAAAATTAGTGGTTTATAGTCGGAGTTGCAGGTTACAAGTCATATTTGAAAAAGGTAGTCATTTCAGCCGAAAGGACGACATCTTGATGACCATTTTGAAAAACATACTTCCACTTTGAGTTTAACCATGATTTTTGGATATAGTTTCATGTTCATAAGAAATATCATTTTATCAGAAGAACAACTTTTAAATCAAAGTTTATCATAGTTTTTAATTATCCAACCCAAAACAGCCCCTGGTTTTACTACGACGGCGTATGTCCGATTTTACGGTGTTCTTCGTGTTTACAGGTTTTAAATCATTAAGTTAGCATATCATATAGATATAGAACATGTGTTTAGTTGATTTTAAAAGTTAAGTTAGAAGGATTAACTTTGTTTGCGAACAAGTTTAGAATTAACTAAACTATGTTCTAGTGATTACAAGTTTAAATCTTCGAATAAGATAGTTATATATATATATATATATATATGAATCGAATGATGTTATGAACATCATTACTACCTCAAGTATAGTAGGTAAACCTACTGGAAATGATGAGAAATTAACTTGAGCTTCAAAGGATCTTTGATGGCTTGGAAGTTCTTGAAGCAGAATCATAACGCGAAAACAAGTTCAAGTAAGATCACTACTTGATTTAAGATAGTTATGTTTATAGCAATTAAACCAAAGCTTGGATATGATTATTACCTTGATTAAGAATGAAAAGTTACTGAGATTGGATGGAAGTTCTTGATCTTTGATGAGTTGTTGGATTGGATTAAAAAGACTGGAAGTAATCTTGCAACATCTTGATTCTAGGTTGTTTTTATGATGATTAAAGCTTGTAATTGAAGCTAAATGATGGGGAAATTACTTGGAGATGATCAAGTATGAAGTTAGGAGTATTTTGAGAGAGAATTGGGAGTGTAAGTATGAGAAAATGGAATGAAGAAATGGTGTGCATGCATAAAAACATTTTTAGTTTATAAAGAAAGAAAAGATTTCTAATTTTGTTTTCTTGCTAAATAATTCATGCTAATTGAGAAATGGTTGGTTCCACATATTCCTTAATCATTTAAGGCTGCTAAGGAGCAGATTTTTATTGGTATATACCATTAGTAAATACATCTAGAAGCTGGGTATAATACGAGTGCAAATACCGAGCGAATACGAGTAGAATTGTTGATAAAAATGAATGAGAATGGAATTGTAACCATTTTTGTTAACTATGAGTGTTTTGATATATGTCTTGAACTCCTTCAAATGTGTATTAATACATCTTAATACACTATATATATATATATATATATATATATATATATATATATATATATATATATATATATATATATATATATATATAAATTTTAACTGAGTCGTTAAATCATCGTTAGTCATTACATCTAAGTGTTGTTTCGAAACCTTTAAGTTAACAACCTTTTTAAATGTAATTAATCCCACTGTTACTATATCTAATGAGATGTTAAATTGTTATATTATCATGATAACATAGTGTGTTAATATATCTTAATACGATATATAGATATTAAGACGTTATTACAACGATAATCGTTACGTATATATATCATTTCAAAATCCTTAAGTTAGTAGTCTCATTTTATGTATATAGTTCATGGTTAATATACTCAATGAGATACTTAATTATCATTTCATCATGTTAAATATATATATATAAGTTCATATATATTTTATCGTGTCATTTACAAGTTATAACGTTCGTGAATCATCGGACAAATTGGGTTGTCACACGTTTACATAAAATTCGTTCCAATTAATCAAGTCTTAACAAGTTTGATTTCTTAACATGTTGGAAACATTTAATCATGTAAATATTAATATCGTTCAATATATAACCATGGAAAAATCCGGGTCATGACATATTTATACTAAATGTATTTTATAGTAATCATATTTATACTAATAAAATTCTTTTATTAAAATTATTATTAATATAACGAGTACATAACAGTCGTTAACGTCAACTAACGACGTTACAACGGTCATGTATACATAACAGTTGTTAACGTCAACTGACGACGTTACAACGACTATATTTTTTCAAATATAAAATAAAAATCTCCGTTTTTCACATTTTCACAAATCAATCTTCATTTTCTCAGATTACCACTCTCAAAAAGTTTTTGTAAAGATGATTCACACAAGGATGATTTTTCCTATTGTATTGGTCATATTAACTATCATCATTGTTGCTAATATACCACCGGGTGAACCTATATTCTATCCTGCCCTTGTGGTTTTGTTATTTGTAATCATACCATTATTTTGTTGTTTGCTACTTATGAATTTAAAATGATTCTAATTTCATGTTGTTAGAAATTGATTATGATTATAATTTATGTTATTCATCTTTCTGAAAATAGAAAATGTCAAACTTATCAAAGCTTGAGTTTGATGCCCTAGACGTATCGGGAACAAACTACACATCATGGGTCATGGATGTAGAAATAAATCTTGGATCATTGGGTATTCTAGAAACTTTAAAAGAAAACAATACTTGTTCTGATCAAGATAAATTAAAATCAATTGCTTTTATTCGCAAACATATTGATATCACCTTAAAACATATGTATCTCACTATCAAAGATCCACATGTTTAATGGGAAAGTATCAAGAGTAGATTCGATAATCAAAAGGAAATATTACTCACAGCTGCGAGGGAAGAATGGAGAAATCTAAGGTTCTAAGATTTTAAAAAAGTAAGTCAATACAGCTCGGCCATGTTCAAGATCCATTCAAAGCTTTAATTCTGTGGTCAAGAAATAAGTGATGCCGATATGATGGAGAAAAATTTCTCCACAATGCATTCTGCAAACATAACTATACAAGAAAATTTAAGATTGCAGAATTATAAAACTTTTTCCAAACTTCAAACTTATCTCTTAGTTACAGAAGTGAATAAAGAGTTACTGATGAAGAATCAAGAATCTCGTCCTACGGGTGCACTAGCATTCCCTGAAGCTAATGCTATTAACAATAATAATAATAAAAAAAGAAATGCACCTGGACGAGGACGTGGGCGAGGTCGTTGTCATATTGGCCAAAACCATCATCATGGAAATTACCATTACCATAACAATAATAAAAATCATAACTATGTTTGAAATCACCCTTATGGTAATGGTCGTGGTTGTGGTCGTGGTCGTAATATTTACGGTGGCCGTGGTCGTGGACAAAGAAATAATAATCCACAAAATTATAAATTTCAACTACCATACAATCCCACAAATCATTATGTTGAAGGAAGCTCTTCAAAGAATATTGAAGATTCGTGTTATCGATGTGGTAAAATTGGACATTGGTCTAAGAACTGTCGAACAAATCAATATTCTGTTAATCAATATCAAGAATCTCTAAAGGGAAAAGGAAAAGAGGCAAACCTTGTAGATGACCTTGATACAAAAATTACTGAGCCAACAAGTGATTACTTTAATGAATAAATTTTCTATTATATGTCCATATCAAATAAATGGATATAGATTTACGATCTATACCATATCTACTTTACTATATCTTTTCTTATTATGTACTTTCGTTTATAACATATTTTGAATGTAATATATTGATGAATTATGTACTCATTATTTGTTTCTCATATTTTAAAGTTCATGATGTACACTATTGGAGTGCAAAATCAGTCAAATGATGGGAATCTTTGTATTGCAGACAGTGGTACCACACACACTATACTCAAATCTAAAAAATATTTCACTGATTTTAAAGCAACAGAAGGAACGGTACATACTATATCAGGTCCTGCGGATTTAATAAAAGGAATGGGAAAGGTAAAATTCATGTTACCAAATGGTACAAATTTTCTGATAAAAAATGTCTTATTTTCTCCCATGTCAAAGAGAAATTTGTTAAGCTTCTCTGACATATACTAAAATGGATATGATTATCAGTCAGTGACTACAGAAAATGATAAATACTTAAGTATCACTGACAAAAAGCATGTGATTGAAAAACTACCAAGACTTAGTTCTGGTTTACATTATACATACATAAATGTACCAGAAGCACACATGGTAGTTAATGAAAAGGCATGTGATCCTGTAATGATCAATCTGTGGCATGAAAGATTAGGCCACCCAGGATCAACAATGATGAAAAGAATAATTCAAAATACACATGGACATCCATTGATGGATCAAAATATCCCTCATGATGCACTTATCCCATGTACATCATGCTCACTTGGAATATTGATAATAAGACCATCACCTCTTAAGGTTGAAAAAGAATCACCAATGTTTCTTGAAAGAATTCAAGGTGATATATGTGGACCAATTCATCCACCATGCGGGCCATTTAGATATTTCATGGTCCTAATAGACGCATCTAGTAGATGGTCTCATGTTTGTCTATTATCAAGTCGAAATGTGGCATTTGCAAAATTTCTTGCTCAAATTATTAAATTGAGAGCACATTTCCCTGATTATACTATTAAAAGGGTGAGATTGGATAATGCTTGTGAGTTTACATCTCAAGCATTTAATGATTTTTGCATGTCTATTAGGATAGTTGTTGAACATCCTGTTACCCATGTGCATACACAAAATGGTTTAGCCGAATCACTAATCAAACGATTGCAATTAATAGCTACACCATTGATAATGAGAACAAAACTTCCAGTATATGTATAGGGTCATGCAATTTTACATGCTGCATCATTAATTCGCATTAGACCAAGTGCAAGTCATACATATTCTCCCTTGCAACTTGCTTTTGGCCATCAGCCAAATATTTCTCACCTTAGAACATTTGGTTGTGCGGTTTATGTTCCTATCGCGCCACCACAATGCACTAAAATGGGTCCTCAAAGAAGGATGAGAATATATGTTGGATATGAAACATCTTCAATCATAAGATATATTGAACCCATGACGGGTGATGTTTTTACAGCACGTTTTGCTGATTGTCACTTTAATGAAACATTGTTCCCTAGATTAGGGGGAGAAATAAAAAATAAAGAAAATGATGTTTCATGGTGTGAACCTCAATTAATGTATCTTGATCCTCGCACAAAAGAATGCTAGATCGAAGTTCAAAAAATAATGCATATGCAAGAACTTGCGAATAAATTGCCTGATGCATTTACAGATACAAAAAGAGTGACTAAATCATATATACCAGCAGTAAATGTTCCAGCTCGAATTGAAATTCCAAAAGCTGGCAATAATGTCACTCTTGAGTCTTTGCCACGCCAGAAACGTGGGAGACCAAATGGTTCCAAAGATAAAAATCCTCGAAAAAGAAAATCAGCTGATAATGAGGTAAAAGAAAGTGTTCAAGAAGAACCACAAATCAATATACCTTCTGCAGAGGAGATTGATGATGTCAATACGGAATTTTCAATTAATTATGCACATTCAAAAATATTATGGAACCGAAATGAAATGAAAAATCTTGATGAAATATTTTCATATAATGTTGCATATGACATCATGAATGATGATGATGATCCAGAACCAAAATCTGTCATGGAATGTCAAAATAGACATGATTGGGATCATTGAAAAGGAGCAATACGAGCTGAATTTGAATCGCTCAATAAAAGAAAAGTTTTCGGATCTATCGTTCTCACACCTAAAGATATGAAACCAGTGGGATATAGATGGGTTTTTGTGCGAAAAAGAAATGAGAAAAATGAAGTTACAAGGTATAAAGCTAGACTTGTAGCTCAAGGTTTTTCTCAAAAACTTGATTATGATGAAACTTATTCCCCTGTTATGGATTCAATTACTTTTAGATACTTAATCAGTCTGGCAGTTTCTAAAAATTTAGAAATGCATCTCATGGATGTTGTGACTGCTTATCTATATGGATCACTTGATAGTGATATATATATATATATATATATATATATATATATATATATATATATATATATATATATATATATATATATATATATATATATATATATATATATATATATATATATATATGAAGATACCTGAAGGATTTAAGGTATCAGAAGCAACCAATGCAAAATCCAAAGAAATGTACTCAATCAAGTTACAAAGGTCTTTATATGGGTTGAAACAATCGGGTCGCATGTGGTATAAACGATTAAGTGATTACTAGATATGCAAAGGATATACCAATAATCTTATTTGCCCATGTGTATTCATTAAGAAAACAACATCCGGATATGTGATCATAGCCGTTTATGTCGATGATCTTAACATCATAGGTACAAATAAAGAGATCCATGAAGCCATTCAACTTCTAAAGAAAGGATTTGAAATGAAAGATCTCGGAAAAACCAAGTATTGCCTTGGTTTGCAGATTGAGCATATGCCTAATGGTTTACTTGTACATCAAACAACTTATACGGAAAAGATTTTAAAACGTTTCAATATGGACAAGGCAAAACCATTAAGTACTCCTATGGTTGTTAGATCACTTAATGTTGACACTGTTCCATTTCGTCCCTGTGAAGATCATGAAGATATCCTGGGACAAGAAGTACCATATCTTAGTGCAATTGGAGCTCTTATGTATCTTACAAATTGTACAAGACCTGACATTTCTTCTGCAGTTAATTTGTTGGCAAGGTTCAGCTCAGCTCCTACCAAAAGACAATGAAATGGGATCAAACACATATTTAGATACCTTCGAGAAACTACTGATTTAGGATTATTTTATTCTAACGAATCAAAACAAGATTTGGTTGGTTATGCAGATGCAGGTTATTTATCTGATCCACATAAAGCTAAATCTCAAAATGGATATGTATTCCTAAATGGAGGTACTGCAATATCATGGCGTTCTCAAAAACAAACACTTGTTGCAACATCATCAAATCATGCCGAAGTGATTGCATTACATGAAGCTACTCGGGAATATTTTTGGTTGAGATCAATGACACAGCTCATTACTGATTCTTGTGGAATAGAACGCGATAAAAGTCCAACAACTATCTATGAAGATAATGCAGCTTGTATAGCACAGATGAAAGAAGGGTATATCAAAAGTGACCGAACAAAACACATACCTCCTAGATTCTTCTCATATACTCAAAATCTCATTAAAGACAACCAGATTGAAATGAGATATGTTCAATCCAGCAAAAACTCTGCCGATCTTTTCACCAAAGCACTTCCAACTGCTATTTTTAGAACGCATGTTCACAATATTGGCATGAGGCATGTTCAAAAGATGTAAAAGATCAACGATGTCTACTTGAGGGGGAGTCAACTCTATGCTGCACTCTTTTTTCCGTAGCTAAAGTTTTTTCCCAATGAGTTTTCTTTAACAAGGTTTTTAACGAGGCAGTAATTTATAGTCAATATCCGAGCTAATAAAATTGTCATCCAAGGGGGAGTGTTGTGATAAAGTAAATATGGATGACAGCTACTCCTAATTATAAGTCAAATAATGATTATCAAATGTAATCATGTAACTTGCTTGAATGATATATATATTTCATATATACACGCTCTCTCTCTCTCTCTCTTTATATCTTCTAATAATTATCAATAGTCCACAGTCAAAAACCACGTCACATTCTGTTATAAGTCTACTGAATTATAACACGTCACTAAAGGTAGTTATAAGCCTACTGAATTATAACACGTCACTAAAGTTAGTTATAAGCCTACTGAATTATAACATAAATAAAAATATTCCTTGACCATTTTCTTTATATAAACAGATTGGCGAGGGGATTGTAATTTTTATGTTTAAGCAGTAAACTTTTATGTTAGATAAAACTTTTATTGTAGTGTGAAAAATTAGTAAAATTCAAAGTCCGAACAGTGGTGAAAATTCAATGGAAAAATGGAAGAAAAATTGACTTGAATTGACTTTTGGCTAGTATCCACTTGTATCACTACACGTCTCAGGAGCCAATCATATTATCTTGTATTGATGTTGCGGCCCCCATCACATTCTGTTTAATAAATAAATAGTTGTATTAGTTTATGGGGAGGATTTTTTAATTATAAAATTAAGAACTTATCTTTAAGATTTTAACTTATTAATTAATTATTATTAATAATTAATAATCCCCTCCGCTCCAATAACCACTTATTAATTTGAGTGTATCATCATTTAAGCATCATTCATTTCTTATAATACTTAAGAGTTATCTTTAAGATATTAGGATATATATTATTTTTTGTAACATATTAATAATCACCACTAATAACCATCTTATTAATTTGAATATAGTATCATTTAAACACTATTTATTTTCTTAAATATAGCCATTAAAGCTATAATAGGTAAATCCAACAAATATACAGAAAAAAAAAAATTCTTTCAGTTACATGATATTTCTTTTTCTTTTTCCATATAATAGCTAAATTATACGAACTAGAAACTAAGAGAGTTCATGCGTCAATTTGTTTTGTCTTCTTGCAACAACTGATAATCGGCCTGTAACTCTATAAGTTTGGTGTTTAGAAAATCAATAATCCATCCGTCCTAAAATAATTCTTCTGTTTTAATTTTTCAAAGTCAATCTTTTTCAACTCATCTTTATTTCTGCTACATGGGAGTACATGATAAAAGTGATGCCAATAAGAAGTACATTTGAAACTCAATCCATTCATATAATTTTCATCAAAGATTATATAATACAAGCAAAGATGTTTAAAGTCAAAATTGAGAAAGAAAAACTTTGAAAAGTCAAAACATGAGAATTATTTTATGACGGAAGGAGTAATGATTTTCTTTTCATTCGGTTATCTTCGTTCGGTTTTTCAATAAAGGGAGACGATTCTCACACACACTTTTTTGATCCTCACACACTAATTGAGTATTATTAGAAGAGTAAAAGGTTAAAATAGGTGTGTGAGGATCAAAAAAGTGTGTGTGAGAATCATCCCCTTTCAATAAATCCTCATGATCATGGATATTAAATGAATCATAAACTCGAAACCTTAAAACTTTAATCGAGTTTTTCTACACTTTCATTTTTAAAAAATTTATTTTTAGCCGATAGCTAGAATTTGAAATAAAAAGTGGGACTCAACTTATTTAAAAATATAACTGTACATATAAATTTTGGATGTTATATTAATATAACATACTTATAATTTATAATCCACTTACATTTAAAATCATTTTTTTATTTTATTTTCTTTCATTTTTTCCTTTTAAATAAGTACTGAGGGTTGCAGAACGCTCAGTAGCCACCAGCGACGGAGCTTATGTAGGGCAGGGGGGTGCCATGGTCCCCCAAAAAAAATATGTACTTAATAGCAAATTTTATAGTTTTAGAGACTAGACGTGGTAAATTTAAGTATTGGTCCCACCAACCTCGCTAGCATAGTGCATACAATTTTGATTAAATTATTATAGCCCCTCATTGTTGACGTTCAAGCTCCGTCACTGATCGCCACCCTAGTGTCTTCAACAACAATTGTTAGTCATTTTTAGGTAGTCGTAGTTTATTCGATAGTTTTTGGTTCTCGCTATTAATTAATTCGCACGTGATTCTAATCTTATAATTATAAAATAAATTATAATTTAAAAGGCATTTTGGTAATATTGTGACACTATAGAGGTATTTTGAAAGAAATGATTGGAAGAATTTATATGGTTGTGAAGTTGACCGTCGCTTTCATACGTGCTCAAAGTCTTCTCCCGTGTTAGACTCGGCGTTTTTTCATTTTATTTAATTTATTATAATTAAAATATAATTACTATTTATTATTTATATGGAGTAATTACTAATTAGTAATCAACATCATAAATTGATAATCATAATTAGTTTGGTAGTTTTTCCAAGATTTATTTGATGTATTATTAGCACTGTTGTAAACGGCGTCGGTTGCGTCGGTTGCGACGCCCGTTGCGGCGTTTTGGTGACTAAACCGTTTCGACCCAGTCCCGTTTTCTTATAAGCCGGTCAACGGTCAAAAGTCAGGTCAAATGTAGGAAAAATTGGGTCAACGCCGGTCAAAAGTCAGAAATTCTGTTAAAATCGGCCATAAGTAGGTCAAATCAATCAAAATTGACTTAGTTAATATTCCATTTTGTATTATATTAACGCTAATAGCAATTATAGGTAAAAACTTGTCAACGAAGGTTTTTTAGCTCTAAAACATGTGTAAATATACATACATATACATATATATATATATATATATATATATATATATATATATATATATATATATATATATATATATATATATATATATATATATATAAGTCAACATTAGTCAACATCCGTTTCGACCTCGTCTCGGCCCTGTTTTTTCTGTTGCGATGTTTTGAGGTCGCTACCGTTTCGGCCCCGTCTCGCGTCTTCTTCAACCTTGATTATTAGTTATTATAGTTATTATTAATTTAGTATGCTAATTTCCAAAAAAATAGAACTCGGGCACATCATCTTGAGTTGATTAAACTTTTTTTATGTAATACTTTATATTGTAATAATCTATCTTCTATATCTATATAGTAATATAAATCTCTAAAATGATGATGTCATCATTAAGCTAATTATCCTTTAATTTTTATAATGATGATGTCATAATTATATATTAATTTAATTAAAAAATAATACGAAATCTTTTATAAAAGGAAATACTAATCTCTGCTAAATTGTAATTTTAATTATCTAAAAAAATTTAAAATGCATTTAATATTACTAATAATAATAATTATTATTAAGAATATAAATATTCAAATTTAAGCGAATTTTATTATTATTATTTACTTTTAATATAATAATTATAATTACGTTACATATGGATTCTTATTATTGATATTCAAATATGGATTCTTTTTACGAAATTAATTACGTTACATATGTATGCGAAAATACATGTGTCTATATATTTATAAAAAACGACAAGTTTCTTAGTCAAACGGGTCATTAAAATAAATTGCCTTAGCATTACATTCACTTAATACATAAAACATGTCATTAAATTGTTTCGTTTAAACAAATCCGTGATTTCACGGGTCATTCCACTAGTAATATATAATACAATACAATAAAAAAACGATGCAGTTTTTTTTGTTCTATGCTATTTGAGGAATACGTGTTTTTACACTTATATGTACATAGAATCCAACCATTTAGTTAGATAAGAGCACGAGTAGTCGTGACAATGAAACTCATTGTCTAATTCAGTGTTTAAATAAACATTGAAATTAGACCTGAAGGTAAAAGTGAAAAAATAGTTCAGTGCCTAATTTGAAAATTTTGGCCGTTAAAACCCACGAATCCAAGGTTTTTGGCTAGACACTTAACCTGACACCAGAGCCCGACACCGGGTTAACACCGACCCGGAGTCGACGATAGCCGGATTTCAGTGTCGGATTGGGAAAACGTCGAATAAAATCTTCGACTAGGTGTGCTCTAACTAGTATACTACTAGTACTATATATTATCCTCAAAAAAAGTACACTAAAAACACAATTGCTGTACATAGGGGTATAAATACAATTACATTTTAGTCAGTTTACATGATCAAGATGGCTGCAAGAAATAACAGCAATCCCAAAATCATTCTAGAATTATATGTACAATGTGACGACGAAATATCTTTCGCAACGACCTCATAAACATTCCCGGATCCTTCATCTTTCACTTTGATGCTCGAAGTGCCTAAAATGACATCAAACCAGAAATGTGTAAGCAAGATTTAATCCCTACTATCCAATGTGCGTTTTGAAAAATGAGAATAAGTTATATTATAGCTGTGACATCTGATGAACAATGAACATAAGTATACTTACAGTCATAATCGGCCCATCCAATGGCTTGATTTTCCATATCGTATGTAACCAGCCGATCTGATAGAACAAGATCTGCATATGAAATAAAAAATAAAATAAAAGTTCTTTTTTTCAATGAAATTCAGTAATAACAGTCATACAGATCTACAAGCTCAACAATGCGGCTCAAATACTCATAGTCTATATTCGACTTTTTGTACATATACAGTTTTGAGTACTGATCTGGTAGAGATGTTTGGATCCATATTTTTGTTTATATGTAAATTAGTTTAGAAATTTGTTGACTGACAATGTTGACGGGTCAACCCAACCCAACCCATTTTGACACCTGACCATATAGTTACTCCTTTTGTCCTGTTACGACGCCCGTATTCTATGTTTATCCATATTGTTACTTACCTCCCAACAAAGTTAGATCTCCTCCACTTTTATCTTGAAGATTACTGTTCTGAAAACCGATACACCATTCGTCATCCTGAACAGAGAAGATAATACTTACCGTTATCAAAAGTCAATCAAGCACTAGAACAGATGATGATACACTTCAATATAAGTTAAATATTATATATTTATACATACGTCGATTTGGAAGAAATACTGATGGGGAGAAACTTTGAGTGACAGTGAATTTGCAAAGTGAAACGTAATATCCGGAAAACCATCATCTATGCTGCATCATGGAAGAAATACAGAGAGAAAATAAGTCAGTTTGACTTTAAATGTTTATATTTGTTACACTAAGCAAACTGACATCAAACATTAACTATCAAGAGAAGAAAATGAATTAAAAGAAACGTACTTGCCAGAATACTTGTAGCATTTAAAGATCTTCTCAACGGTACGTGGTTTGTTGTTGGGTTGTGCAGCCATGATCTAGGCCAAAAAAATAGCATCAAGACTTATTTATTTTGTTTGAACGGCAGTTAGAAGTCACTGACGGGGATTCGAACGTGATGTTGGAACCCACCCCAACCGATCATTGACTGGGACGAACATTACAGTCATATCGCCCCTCAGGGAGAAAACCCCCACGACGAATCCATACAGGCATAGTGTGGAATAAAACCCCTTCGGGTGAGGTTCGAACGCAAGACATACGCAACCTCCGAGGCCCATGAAATGGGCGGGTAACCTCAAGGGAAGTATCCATACGGACATCGGGTTTGGCAAAACCCCCTCGGGTGACGCTCGAACGCAAAACGTCCGCAACCTCCGAAACCCATGAAATGGGCGGGTAACCTTAAGGGAAATATTTTGCAGCTCATGGGATTGAACCCTGACCTCCATTATGAGAAGTCAGGTCAACACCTTGAGGTTAGCATCAAGACTTATTATAAAAGAAAAAAGATTGAAACACAACTTAAATGTGGAAGCAAAAGTATTATTCATACCTTTTCCATTAGTTGGTTATAAATCTGATCAGGAAAATATGCCAAAGTAGTACCACTGTCGACTATAGCTCCTTGCTTCTTCAAAAAGTTAAATATACTTGACGATATTTTTACTGCATCACCGTTCACATCAATTGACTTCAACTCGATATTATAATGCGTCCTACAAAACATATATAATCAGAACATCACACATTCATTGATCAATTGTATAAAGATTTTGAGTTTTTAAAGCTATTAATAAACAAAAATACAATAGCGTTACACTTACAAATCACCTAGTAATGGTGTCGTTTTTACTTCGGGCTGCACAACTTCTCCTATAGCAAATATGCCACCTCCTTTATTACCGTCCAAACAATGCGAGAACATTTTCTTCACCTTTTTAGCCGAAGCAAGCTGCGAAAGCATCGAAGTTTGTGACTGCCCGAGTCCAATAATACCATCTAGTGCTTGTTCCGACGAACCTAGCTCCCCAGCTTGTTTAGCTCCGCACCTATCTTGGATCACAAACGTATCAACATTATACATAAACTTTAGCACTTTATTCCTAAATCTATATCACAGGTGTCAAAATGGGTAGGATGGATCGGATCAGGTCAAAATTGAAAACTCACCCAAACGTTACATTCCCGCTCATAGATGTAGTCTGACGGTTTCCAGATACTTGAGCAAGTATTATATTGTCATTGACGAAAAATCCAGATGTTGAGCTCCCGTCACCGTATGCTACAGAATACGCACAGAGCATTCCAGCTTTACACTCATCACTAGGGGCGTTAAACGTAGATTTGCAAAACTCGTCATCACAAGATACCTTTTTCGCACTTGATGAGTCCTTTGGATCAAACAAAGATAAAGGTACCTGTCGGTAACAACGTACTTAACCGTTAGAAGTGTTTGGATGTACGTTTTGAAGATGATTACATCAAATTTAATGTTTTGTACAAAAGACTAATACATACACCAAGGTCACTCTTCGTAGGACACTTATCACAATCGATACAGTTGACCCATAAAAGGTCACTCCCTGTATCGACTTGCACATAAAATTCTTTTGGAGGAGACCCGATTTGAATCTTTGTGTAATAGAGACTGCAAAAGCAAAATAACAATATGTTCAGTTTTTCACTTTAAAATAAGCACACTGTTTATTCCAAAAATAAGATTGGCTTGGACATTCTTATTAATCTGCTAATACCCAAACATACAATTTAAGAAGAGTCAACACAAAAGTCAACGTCTACAAAAGTAAGCACATAATGAAAGTTTCCGGCCTACAATCTAGAAGCTCACCTTCTAGATGTTCAAAGTAGCCTTCTTTGAACACCATGTAGAAGAAGCAAAGATGAACACGATGACGGCCGCCCACCATCTCCGTTCACACCCTTCCACCGCCATAGAATTTTTACTATAAATAGAGGTGCAAACCTCAATTGTAAATCATCCCAAATCACTCAGAGAAGTGTAATCACAACCTAGAGAGTGTGTGTGAGTTTGAGAGTTTTTTTGTAAGAGTTTTGTAATACTCTGTAAATCTATTCTTGTGAGTAATAGAGTTGTTTTTCTCTCAAATTTATATCTCCCAACGTCCAGCGATCCCCTCTTCCTAACAAGTGGTATCAAGAGCTTGGTTAGAGACGTTGGTTGAGTTTTTGGGTTTTCGGAAGTTTTCTCAAAATTCAATTTTGAGTGTACCATTGGATTCGTCTCGTCGAACCGAGTCCAACGCAAAAAACGGCGACTTAAACGGAGTTATAACGAGCCCAGAAAACGCGGTCAAAGTTTGGTCAACTCGCCGGAATCTCGCCATTAGCGAATGTTGTAAGGGTGTAAGTCGAAATTCTGTCCGTGTAACGCTACGCTATTTTTAATTATTGTAAGTTATGTTCAACCTTTTTATATTAATGTCTCGTAGCTAAGTTATTATTATGCTTATTTAAAACGAAGTAATCATGATGTTGGGCTAATTACTAAAATTGGGTAATTGGGCTTTGTACCATAATTGGGGTTTGGACAAAAGAACGACACTTGTGGAAACTAGACTATGGGCTATTAATGGGCTTTATATTTGTTTAACTAAATGAAAGTTTGTTAATGTTAATATAAAGATTTACAATTGGGCGTCCCTATAAATTACCATATACACTCGATCGGACACGATGGGCGGGGTATTTATATGTACGAATAATCGTTCATTTAACCGGACACGGGAATGGATTAATAGCCACTAGAATAATTAAAACAGGGGTGAAATTACATTCAAGGGTAATTGGTGTAATTGTTAACAAAGTGGTAAAACCTTGGTTTACACGCAGTCGATAACCTGGTGTATTCATTAAACAAAGTATTAAAACCTTGTTACAATTCGAATCCCCAATTAGTTGGAATATTTAACTTCGGGTATAATAATAATTTGTCAAGGACACTTGCAATTTATATTTATGACTGATGGACTGTTATGGACAAAAACCAGACGGACATATTGAATAATCCAGGACAAAGGACAATTAACCCAAGGGCATAAAACTAAAATCAACACGTCAAACATCATGATTACGGAAGTTTAAATAAGCATAATTCTTTTATTTCATATTTAATTTCCTTTATTTTATATTTAATTGCACTTCTAATTATCGCACTTTTATTTATTGTTATTTTATTTAATCGCACTTTTAATTATCGTACTTTTTAATTATCGCAATTTAATTTTATCGCATTTTTATTATTCGTAATTTCATTATCGTTATTTACTTTAAGCTTTAATTTAAGTCTTGTATTTATTTTATATTTTACATTAGGTTTTAACTGCGACTAAAGTCTTAAAATCGACAAACCGGTCATTAAACGGTAAAAACCCCCCTTTATAATAATAATATTACTTATATATATATTTGTATTTTTATAAAAGTAAACTAATATAGCGTTGAGCTTTGTTTAAAGATTTCCCTGTGGAACGAACCGGACTTACTAAAAACTACACTACTGTACGATTAGGTACACTGCCTATAAGTGTTGTAGCAAGGTTTAAGTATATCCATTCTATAAATAAATAAATATCTTGTGTAAAATTGTATCGTATTTAATAGTATTTTCTGCTAAAATTTAATAGTATTTTATACCCCTCTGCTTTAACATCAAGTATTTTTGGCGCCGCTGCAGGGGAAAGTATCTTAAAAGCCGGAAGCGCAACGCTAATATATAAAAAAAAATTAAAATTTTAGTTACTTTTATTAAAAATTCGCTTTTGTAAAAATACGTTTTAAATATTCAAAAATATAAAAAGAAAAACAAAAATATAAGTATTTTTAGGATTTTGTTAAATATTTAAGTTTTATAAGTTTCTTTGTTTTTATTTTAGTTTATAAAAATATAAGTTTTAATTTTAATATCTTTTATTTAATTAAAAAACACAAAACAAAATAAAAAAAAAATAAAAATAAAGAAAAACGCGTAAAAAGTAAGTCCTGTCAACTGAATTCCTGAACCCCGCGACTCGCGGGGTTTTCCTCTTTATATGCCGCGACTCGCGGAGACCCTCTGACACACGGACAAAAACCCTAATCACGGGTTATTTTTAATTATTATTATTATTAAAACCTAAATATTATTATTATTATTATTAATTTTAGTTTTATTTTTACTTTTTACTTTATATTTATGTATTTTGTTTAATTAGTTTTATTAAAATTATAAAATTAGTAGTTTAATAAAATAAATAATATAAAAATAATATTTTTATAAAAATTGTAATTTTTACAACTTTTTGTATATTTTTATATTTTGTACCTTTTTAATTATTGTAGCGTAATATTTATATTTTTAGCTCATAATTAATTTTAAACTTAGTTTTTGCTATAGTTATTTTTACTCCTATATTTTTAGGCTTTGCCGTAGAATTCCTTAAGTGCTTTTTCTTTAGACTAAGATTTAGGTGCTTTAGAATTTTGCGACGCCTTTTTAAGTTTTAGTTTCTTTTTAAGTTATTTCCATTTGGGACTTAGTTTTTCCTTGTAAGCTTTAATATTTTTAGACCTTTTACTATGTATCAATTATCATTCCAATTAGTAATTTCAATTTGCGATTATAATTTTAAGTTAGTTGTAGTAATAAGGTTAAATTAGTTAAGTATTTTTAAGTTTTTATAAGTTTCTTTTATTTTTCCGTCACCTTTTATTTGTCAACCATTTTTTTCTTTTTCGACATTTTTCGACGCGCAATCTTTTTCTCTCTTATTTCTCGCCATTCTAGTTTTTAGGACTTAGAATTTTTTCTACTTCTTATCTAAATTTCTTAAAATTACGAAAATTTATTTTGAGTGGTTAAATTGATAGACATCAAAATTTTCTGGTTCGTAGTAATAGTTGGATTTGTACGTGGACCGGGTTATTGGAGCCAAACAGTCCTCAATTATATTGAGACCAAACGAATCCTGCCCCTCTGCTGCATCTTTTGGCTATTCGAAACGTGGGCAAAATCAGAAAAGTCTATTGATTGGATAACTTATTATAATTTTTCTTTCCTTTTTAAAACTAATAGGATATTCAGTGAATGCACCGAGCAAGACGTTCACCACCTTTTGTACGTTCACCACCTTTTGTACGTTCACCACCTGTAACTCGATCAAGACATCGTTTAACAAATATAACCGCCGTTGATTTTTCTTTAGAATCGTCATCCAGTCGACCAAGTACTTCAGTTCAAATTTCCGATAATCCATTTTTTGAACCCAACCTCACAATTGAGAATCCAGAAAATATTCAGGAACGGTTCGTAGATCCTGAACCACTAAACTTTCCTCCGGAACCACCAATCATTCAAACAGAGATTGTTGAGGAACGAACCATTAAATCTGAAGCATCTAGTGATACCGATTCAACAAATTCAATTATGGAGAATCTGGAACCTTTAAGTATGGAAGACCGAATGAGAGCTAAACGCACTGGCCAAGGTCACGCAATTACTCATCCAGACATTAATGCGCCAGATTATGAAATCAAAGGACAAATTCTACACATGGTGACTAATCAATGCCAATTTAGTGGTGCGCCGAAGGAAGATCCAAATGAACATCTACGTACCTTTAATAGGATCTGCACACTATTTAAAATACGAGAAGTGGAGGATGAACAAATATATCTCATGTTATTTCCCTGGACTTTAAAGGGAGAAGCCAAAGATTGGTTGGAATCATTACCTGAAGGGGCGATTGATACATGGGACGTTTTAATTGACAAATTTCTTAAACAATTCTTTCCTGCATCTAAAGCCGTAAGACTTCAAGCAGAAATTGTTACGTTCACACAGAAGCCAAATGAAACTCTATATGAGGCGTGGACAAGATATGGAAAGTTGTTAAGAGGATGTCCGCAACATGGTTTAGACACCTGTCAAATAGTACAAATATTCTACCAAGGATGCGACATCACTACAAGAAAAGACATAGATATAGCAGCTGGTGGTTCTATTATGAAGAAAACCGAAACTGATGCTTACAAAATTATTGATAACACTGCTTCCCACTCACATGAGTGGCACCAAGAAAAAGACATCATTAGATCATCTAAAGCAGCTAGAGCCGATTCTAGCCATGACTTAGATTCCATTTCGGCAAAGATAGATGCTTTCGAGAGACGAATGGAAAAAATGACTAAAGATATTCATGCTATACGAATTAGTTGTGAGCAGTGTGGAGGACCACATTTGACAAAAGATTGTCTCAATATTGAATTAACAATGGAACAAAGAGAGAATATTTCATACATAAACCAAAGGCCTGGAAATAATTATCAGAATAATTATCAACCGCCAAGACCGATTTACAATCAAAACCAGAATTATAACCGAAATATTCCATACAATAACCAACAAGGTCCTAGCAATCAACAAGTATCCAATAATACTTACAATCAGCAAAGACCGAATTTTCAAAACAAACCACCACAACAAACCGATGATAAAAAGCCGAATTTAGAAGATATGATGACGAAGCTAGTTGAAACTCAAACGCAGTTTTTCACATCTCAAAAACAAACCAATGAACAAAATGCTCAAGCATTTAGAAATCAACAAGCTTCTATTCAAAATCTGGAACAAGAAGTAAGTAACCTAGCAAGGTTAATAGGTGAAAGAAAACCGGGAAGTTTACCTAGTGATACGAATGCTAACCCCCGGAATGAAACAGCTAAAGCTATTACCACAAGAAGTGGTACAACACTTAAACCACCTGAAATACCTGTAACTTCTGATGAAACTATTCCTACTACACAAGAACCACAACCTGATCAGGATAAGGAAAAAGAACCGGTAGTTGAAAAGGTTAATGAAGATAACACAGTTAAGGCTAAACCTTATGTTAAACCATACCAACCACCACTTCCTTATCCGAGTAAAATGAAGAAAGAAAAACTTGAAGCCGAGCAATCCAAATTCTTGGATATGTTTAAACAGATAAATGTAAATCTTCCTTTCATTGATGTGATTTCAGGAATGCCAAGATATGCTAAATTCTTGAAAGATCTAATCACGAATAGAAAGAAAATGGAAGAACTCTCGGCTGTTACTATGAATGCTAATTGTTCAGCAGTGCTGTTGAATAAGATACCAGAAAAACTATCTGATCCAGGAAGTTTCACAATTCCATGTTTTCTGGGTAGTCTTAGTTCAATAGAAGCATTAGCAGACTTAGGTGCTAGTATAAATCTAATGCCGTATTCACTATACGCTAAACTAGACCTTGGAGAATTAAAACCAACCAGAATAAGCATACAACTAGCCGATAGATCAATAAAATATCCTAGAGGGATAATGGAGAACATGCTAGTTAAAGTTGGTACTTTAGTATTTCCAGTAGATTTTGTTGTTTTGGACATGGAAGAAGATTCTCAAGTTCCTCTCATATTAGGAAGACCATTCTTAAACACGGCTAAAGCAATGATAGACGTGTTCGGTAAGAAACTGACCCTAAGTATAGAGGATGAGAGTGTTACCTTTTCAGTTGATAGAGCAATGCAACAACCACAATCTGCAGATGATACATGTTATTATATTCAAACTATAGATGCACATGCAGAATTATTAGAAGAATTTCCAGAATTACAAGGAACAGGAGAATGTTCTTTAGGAGAAGGAAATGAACCAATTGATGAGGCTGAAATGTTAGCTACACTTATAGCTAATGGATATGAACCAACAACAGAAGAAATTCAAATGCTAAAAGAAGAAGACAGATATCGATATAAATCATCGATAGAAGATCCTCCAAAATTAGAGTTAAAACCACTTCCAAACCATTTGGAATACGCTTATTTACATGGTGAATCTGAATTACCTGTAATAATATCGTCTTCTCTTACTGAAAATGAGAAATCACAACTCATTTCTGTGTTGAAAGCTCATAAACCAGCCATTGCATGGAAGATTCATGATATTAAAGGAATAAGTCCTTCGTATTGCACACATAAAATCCTTATGGAAGAAGGTCATAAAACGTATGTGCAACGCCAACGAAGACTAAATCCTAATATGCAAGATGTAGTTAAGAAAGAGATTATTAAACTACTAGATGCAGGTTTGATATATCCAATTTCTGATAGTCCATGGGTAAGCCCAGTTCAATGCGTACCTAAGAAGGGTGGCATGACTGTCATCACAAATGAGAAAAATGAGCTTATTCCTACTAGGACTGTAACAGGATGGCGTGTATGTATTGATTATAGAAAATTAAATGACGCCACCAGAAAAGATCACTTTCCCTTACCTTTCATAGATCAAATGTTGGAAAGATTAGCCGGAAATAGTTACTATTGTTTTCTAGATGGATTTTCCGGATATTTTCAAATTCCAATAGCACCCGAAGATCAAGAGAAAACCACATTCACGTGCCCTTATGGTACTTTTGCTTACAAACGCATGCCATTTGGACTTTGTAACGCCCCTGCAACCTTTCAAAGGTGTATGATGGCGATTTTTCACGACATGATAGAAGAATGCATGGAAGTATTCATGGATGACTTTTCAGTCTTCGGTGATACATTTAAATCATGTCTAGTTAATCTGGAACGAATGCTAATTAGATGCGAAAAATCAAATCTAGTACTTAATTGGGAGAAATGCCATTTCATGGTTAAAGAAGGCATCGTTCTTGGACATAAAATTTCAAAAGAAGGAATTGAAGTGGATAGAGCTAAAGTAGATGTAATTGCTAAACTTCCACATCCCACAAATGTTAGAGGAGTTAGGAGTTTTCTAGGGCATGCCGGTTTTTACCGACGTTTCATAAAAGATTTTTCTAAAATTGCCACTCCTATGAATAAACTCCTAGAAAAGGATGCGCCATTCATCTTTTCAGATGAATGTATCAAGTCTTTTAATATTCTTAAAGAAAAACTCACTAACGCACCGATCATGATAACACCAAATTGGAATCTACCATTTGAACTAATGTGCGATGCAAGTGATTTTGCGATGGGAGCCGTTTTAGGACAAAGGATTGAAAAACGATTTCAACCTATATATTATGCTAGTAAGACATTACAAGGAGCACAAACGAACTATACAACTACTGAAAAAGAACTCCTTGCTATTGTCTTTGCTTTTGACAAATTTCGATCATATCTCGTTCTAGCAAAAACGGTGGTCTATACCGACCATTCTGCTCTTAAATACCTATTTTCAAAACAAGATGCTAAACCAAGATTAATCCGTTGGATCTTACTCTTACAAGAGTTTGATATTGAAATCCGAGATAAAAGAGGAGCAGAAAATCTCGCCGCTGATCATCTTTCTCGTCTTGAAAATCCCGAATTAGAAGTTCTAAATGAATCGGCCATACAAGACAACTTTCCTGATGAATATCTATTGAAGATAGATTATAAAGAAATCCCATGGTTTGCAGACTATGCAAACTACTTAGTTTGTGGATTCCTTGAAAAAGGATTATCGTACCAAAGACGAAAGAAATTCTTCAGTGATATAAAACACTATTTCTGGGAAGATCCACATCTGTTTAAAAGTTGTCCCGATGGAATAATACGCCGATGTGTATTTGGAGATGAAGCTAGTAAAATTTTAAACCATTGTCACACAGGACCAACAGGAGGGCATTATGGGCCTCAACTAACAGCAAGAAAAGTTTTTGAAGCTGGATTCTATTGGCCTACAATTTACAAAGACGCACACCTTCTTTGCAAATCCTGTGATGCATGTCAAAGGGCCGGAAAAATAAGTCAACGTGATGAAATGCCACAAAATGTCATCCAAGTATGTGAAGTATTTGACATTTGGGGTATTGACTTTATGGGTCCATTTCCAAAATCTCATAATAATCTATATATACTCGTAGCCATTGATTATGTATCTAAATGGGCGGAAGCACAAGCTCTCCCAACTAACGATGCACGAGTTGTAGTCAACTTTTTAAAACGTCTTTTTGCAAGGTTTGGAACACCGAAAGCTTTAATAAGTGATCGGGGAACTCATTTTTGTAATAATCAACTTGAGAAAGTTCTTAAAAGATATGGAGTAACTCATAAAATCTCCACCGCATATCATCCACAAACAAGTGGACAAGTTGAAAATACCAACCGAGCTTTAAAACATATTCTAGAGAAAACCGTAGGATCAAATCCGAAGGAATGGTCCATTAAATTGGAGGATGCACTCTGGGCTTTTAGAACAGCCTACAAAACTCCAATTGGAACCACACCTTTTAGACTTGTGTATGGAAAAGCATGTCATCTTCCAGTAGAAATTGAACACAAAGCATTTTGGGCTTTGAAGACATGTAATCTTGATTTACATGAAGCTGGACGTCTACGATTAAGTCAACTAAACGAATTAGAAGAATTAAGACACGAAGCATACGAAAATTCGTTAATCTATAAAGAAAGAACGAAGAAATGGCATGATAAAAGAATCAGAAATTCAAAAGAATTTAAAGAAGGAGACAGAGTTCTTCTTTTCAATTCACGATTCAAGCTATTTCCTGGAAAATTGAAATCAAGATGGTCTGGACCATTCATAGTCAAAAGAGTTTTCCCATACGGAACGATAGAATTAATAAATTCAAATGGGATTGAATTTAAAGTTAATGGTCACAGAGTTAAACATTACATACATGGTCCGATGGAAGTCGACAACGAAGTTAATCACAATTTCGACACCACAGCTAACTAAGTGTGGGGAGAATCAAGTCTTTAAAGGATAATATATATTTCTGTTAGAGTTAGATTGTCTGTTTTCGTGTAGTTCTCGAAAATGGAACACGTATGGTCTTTCCCTAGCAGACCCTAAAGAACTAGTCTTCTCCCCCCCCATTCTGAATTTTTATTTTTTAGGTTTTTACGAAATGAAGACTGCCTGTGAACTAAACCATGGTCTAATGCTACACGCTTTGATCACTAAACGTAATAATGACATACTCCCGAGTGAATTAGTATCAGTAATCAGAGAAAGAATGGACGGAGTTAGAAAAGAATCCAGATGCGAAGATAATAAGTTACAATTTGGTAAAGGAAAATCAAAATCCGCAGCGAAAAGAAGAGCACGACACCTAGAAAAATGTCACAAATGCGGAAAATGGTCACATGGAGGTAAATGTTCAAATAATCAAACCTATTCAAATACCGAATTTGTTACTTTATGCAGAGACGGACCGTTCATATGTTTAGAAGAAAAGACAATGAATGCTCGAGGTTACGCCTATGCAGCCATGGAAAACCAATTAAATCGACTATCTTATGAATATAATAGATCATATAACTAAGAAATCTATTTCACAGGTATGTCTGTACAGTTTTTATTTTTATTTATTTTTTTTTTTTTTTTTAACCTTTTGATAATAAACGCTAATTTGTTCGCTAAAAAGTATTAAATTGGTATTAAATAAAATTAGGTTTGGCGACCGAAATTATTGATATCCTTCAAAAATTTATTACATCACTGCGAAATTTAACGTTTATTCTTAAGGTATAAATATCTTTAATCAATCAACCCAAAATATTTCAAAAATTCGTCATGAGTCAAATTAGGTCTTGGAACCGAAATTACTTTACCGAAAAGAGGGGCGCATATTTTTGATAATATTTGATTGATTAAAGTGGGATAAAAAGAAGAAAAAAAAAGATTTTTAATTTTATTTTTACCATGTTTTTAAAATTAATATTTAAATCTTAAATTAATATTGTAAACTTTGTAAAAACAATATATTTAAAATTGTAAATATTTGAAAAATTAATATAAGTTTGATATGAATTTATAAATTTTTAAAATTAAGTTTGGTGTGAATTTTTAATTATTTTTAAAAATATGAAATTTTAATTTTATGCATTTCAAATTTTGAGTTTGGTGTGAATTTTTAATTTTTAATTTTGAATTTTATATTTAAGTTGTGTGAATTTAAAAACAAAAATTTACTTTATCTCATTAAGTTAAGAATATGATTTTTAAAATTCGTCGTAAGTTGAAGACTAGGTCTTTGAACCGAAATTGCTTTACCCGAGGGAGGGACGAGAACTTTTATTATCATTATTTTTAATCTTATTGATTTAAAGTATGCCAAAAACATTAAAAAAAAAAACCCAAAAATCTTAGCTTTTAAAACAATCGCTACAAAAAGACAAATTTTAAAATTTTGTCGAGGGACGGACTAGGACATCGATCCGAAACGACCTCGTCCTAAATAACAAGGGAAACAAAATTTTAAAATTAATTTCTTAATTGTTTTAAGAAGTTAAAGATTATTAAAAAAAAAAAAAAAAAAAAAAAAAAAAAAAAATTTCATGAACTTGATTTTTGAAAGATAATGCCATTTGAGACTTGTTTTTTTGCTAGTAATGATTATTTTGACATGTTATTTGAGTTGAATGCTTATGAACTTGGTGAAAATTTTCGTATATGCTTATTTGAAAAAGTGTAGATTTGATAAAAATGTGAAAATAAGCTTAAGTTTGATGTAAATTGATAATGTCATTGTAATTATTTTGATTGATGATTTTGCTGACACTAATGCATATTTGGATGCACAAAATTTGTGTTTGATATGTTTTGCAGAATGAAAGGGGTGAATCTTCATCCCAAGCCCGTCATGCTCCTGCTGAGAACTTGGAACAACAGGAGGTAGATAACTACTACAAGCAGGATGTACCTCATCCAGTCATGACCTTTTCAGATATGCATTTGGAACAGTTGCACCCGAACCTGAGATTTGACAGACTTTGGATAGATTATCCAAAATATCAACGGGGTTTGCATACTCTTCATTCCAAGGTTGTTGAGGTACCGAGGGTCATAGAATGGGGACCCTTGGAAGCTGTAGAATTGGCCGGGCCAATTAGGGAATTACTGGTACAGAGGTATGGTAATTCTTCTTTTAATGACTGGATATGTTTATTCACCATACGCAGACCTGTATATAAAGTATGGTGTGAAGAGTTGTTATGTAGTATAGAGTTGAATGATCGGGTAGCTAGTTTAACCGATCGTTCTTTTATTAGATTTTTGTTAGGCGGTTCGATGCGCCACATGTCTTTACTGGACATGGCTCAGGCTTTACGTATATATACGCCTGAGGAATTAGCGTCTGCCGATTGTAGAGGATTGATACTAAACGGTAGGAAAATAGATGAGAATTTTGATACACACGGTGTGTGGAGTCAAATGACAAGCCATCACCGTTTTAAAGGGGGAAACTACTCTTATTTGGATATAGATAGAGCCGAATTAAGAGTAATACATAGGTTTTTAGCTAATTCGATTACACAAAGGGGTAAAAACAAAGAAAAGGTAAATGAACAAGATTTGTTTTACCATATGTGTATTCGAGACCCACACAGCGCTGTAAGTATACCATATTGTGTGGGTTATTATTTATCAGCTATGGTTCGAGGGATGCGTCCACATAGCATAATAGGAGGTGGTATTTTTATTACTTTGATTGGTGAATATCTCGGTGTGGATATAAGTCGGGGGGGATTATTGGTAGAAGAGCCGGAACCCCGCGACACTATAGGTTTAAATGTATACCATGGTGCGAAAGTTTTGAAGCGGCGAAATAACGCCGCAGTACGATACAATGGTAGACATCCACAGGTAGAGAGAAACCAGGAACAAGGTAATGTAGGAGGGGGGCAAGAAATACATAGGTTTATAGCTTCTCAGGAATACGAAAATGCTAGACAGAGAGCATTTGAAGATTGGCAAGTTCATCAGAACCAGATCATAGCGCATTGCCAACATATAGGTAGAAACTATATTCCTACACCGAAACCCGTCTTCCCTCCTTGGTCGATAGAGATGCAGCCACCATATCCTACGTATGATCCTGCCGAAGCATTCTATAGCACTTATGGTTATGCGTGGAACCCCTATTGGTACCAATATCATCCTTAGTTTTTTTATTTTTATTTTTATTTTGTAATTTGTAATTATTGATATATTTAATATTTTTGTTAATATTGTAATCATTTTTATAATTTCTAACTTTTATTCTTAGATTTTAATAATTTTTGAATGTGGGGTAATAAACCAAACTTCAAAAATATGTATATATGTTGCAGTTTATCTTATGTACACAACAGGGTAAAACAACGCATTTTCAAAGACTGGCATTAAGTTCAGCAAAAGCAAGTAATTTTGACGACAATGATGCAAAATATATGTGAAATAACAACAAGACGGAATGAACAAATGACGTGCACCATTTATCATTCAGCAAACAAACGCCAATATATTTGGAAACTTTGGTAAAAATTTAATCATTTTCACACAAATCACCCTCAATAATTTAAATTGTTACTGATTTCTTGCAAATGAGGGCATTGCAAGATCTTAAGTGTGGGAGGGATTAAATTCTTTCGGATTTTAAAATTTTTATATTAAACACTTGGTTACCATTAAAAATACTAGTAAAGTAGTAGTTGTATTAGAATCTAGTGCTCTCTGATAAAAAAAGAACAGCCCTAGTCTTATATACTGACTACCCAATTCTAGTAAAATTTTTCAAAATTTTCAATTAAATGAATTAAAATCATGTTTATACATATTTATGAACGATAAAACTAGGTTTTAACACCGAAATTATTGTTACCTCGGAAAGGACATAAATTGAGAAACAAACTAAAATGTTAAAATTTATTTAAAATGGAATAGAGGACGATAAAAAGAAAAATAAAAAGCCAAGTGTGGGAAAATTTACCAAGTTATTTTAAACATATGTCACATATATCTGTAACAAATAACTAAAAATACTTTTGCTTTGGACTAAACTAAACTGTTTTACCCGATGTAACGACCCGGAAATTTCCGACCAAATTTAAACTCTAATCTCTATATGGTTCCGACACGATAAGCAAAAACCCTAAAGTTGACCCGCATTTTTTTTCGATCGTTCTATACTTATAAGATTAATATTTACATAAATTAAAACTTACCAACATGATAAGTAATCCAAATTGTCGAGATTTATATTTCCGAAAAGAGTTTTACACAACGTTTGACCGTCTAGTTTGACCGACGATATCACGAACTATACAATATATGATAATTATACGTTTGCGTATATATATGTATATATACATATTTAACATGATTAATGAATGTTTTAATATCTTATTTTGTATCAAAAACTATAAGTTATAAGTATATTTTGAAACTACTAACTTAAGTTTTCAAAACGATAACTATACGTAACGTTATTTGACATAAATACTTAAGACTTATAATGTTTATACATATATCGTATAAGTAATGTATTTACTCACTTTTAAGACTTAAATACATAAAATCATATAAGTGTATTCACAAAAGATAGCTATATTTGAATCCTCATTCCATTTTTCACAAAATTTCTATACGTATATCTAGAGTATTTGTACTCGTATCATACCTAGCTTCTATACGTATTTACTATTGGTATATACACATCAAATCACCACCTAACCAGCCCTTGTTACTACCCTAGGTATAAGGTAATTGCTTTTGTATTATTGTTTGACAAATACATAAGATTACAAACTAAAATTTTGTCATGTTATCCTTAAAGATCACATTTTTAGGAGTATATATGTATCATCATTTTGATTCATTTACTACTTCAATCTCCTAGCTAAAACACACACACTTATAACCCTTAAACACCTTCAACAATTCAGTAAAGTTCTAAGAAGATCTAGCTTCAAAAACCTTACATAAACACCATCAGAAAACCATACAAAAACACTTCAAGAAAACCTTCCAAGAACACCAACTTACTTCCAATCTTTCATCCACTTCTATCACCCTTTTGATTCTAGCTTCTTACTTCTCTTTTACAGCAAACTTATCCAAGGAACTTGAGGTAGAATCTATGTTCATAACCTTGTTCGATTCATATATATATAGCTATCTTATTTTGTGGTACAAAAGTTTAACAACAAGAACATAGTTTGAATGTTTTCAAACTTGTTTGCAAACTAAATAGATCCTTCTAACTTAACTTTTAAAATACTTCAAGACCTGTAATATAACTTAAATATATGCTAATTTAATAAGGTAAAACTTGGTTTTTCAAAGTATAAGTATTTTTAGAAAAATGGTCATTAAATGATTTTTTTTTGTAACAAAATGTTTAACTTCATATGTTTCACTAATGTTTCACTTATGCCGTATGATTTTGAATACAAACCAAGGTATTTACAGTTCATAGTCTTAAAGAAGAACTCGATCCAAGAAGATGGCAATTTGAATCAACGAAAACGGACTTGTAACGAAGAAACTATGACCGAAACAAAATTGGTTATCCTAGATCATTTCAACTACGGGATCAATTGGAAAAAAAGATATAAATCACATATTTCTAAGATAACATGATATTTTATATATATGTACTCATAATTCAATTTCATATGGTTCAGGATCACCCGTAAACAACACGAGAAGATTAATCATAAGATCCCATGATTGTACGCAACACGTCATTTGACAACACCGGTACTTTATGTACGCAACACGTCATTTGACAACACCGGTACCATGGGTCAAGATTAATCTCGACCAACACATATACGATGGGGTTTTATGGGAGTTTTATTTATTTCGTTGGGGGTTTATTTATTGCGGGTATATTAAACATCTAAAAATGAACCATTAAAATTGAATTACTAACATCGAAACGCTAACTACGGACTAAGGAATTATTCAAAGTATTAAAAGTATTATAAATATATATACGAGATGTTTGTTTAAAATGAAAATATATTGATATATTATATATGGATAGGTTCGTGATATCAACCGGAAGACCAAGTCAAAAATATATATATCTTCGAGACAACAGTGAGTATATAGTCCCACTTTTAAACTCTAAATATTTCGGGATGAGAATACATGTATTTTATGTTTTACGTTATGGACACAAGTAACTGAAAAATATATTCTACGTTGAGTTGTACCACTGGCATACTTCCCTGTAGCTTGGTAACTGTTATTTACAGCGGTATTGTAAACGCGAATCCTGTTGATAGATCTATCGGGCCTGACAACCCCAACCGGACTGGACGACCAGTATTCAACGGTTGCACAGTACTTCGTTTTGCGACTACACCTTGGTACGGTGTAGTAAGATTTCATATTAAAGGGAATATGCGACGTGATTAAATGTTAAGTATGGTTACCAAGTGCTCAACCACTTAGAATATTTTTATTGAAATGATTATATACGAAATCTTGTGGTCCATTGTTATAACGCTGCTAGCATCAAACCTATATATCTCACCAACTTTATGTTGACGTTTTAAAGCATGTTACTCTCAGGTACGAATTAAGTCTTCCGCTGTGCATTAGCTCATGTTAAGGATACTACTTGGGACCATTTAAGCTATGATACAAGGACATTGCATTCGAGTCATTGAAGTTCATTAAAGACTATTGTTATGAAAATGGCAGATTAGATCATTTGGTTGTTATAAAATGTTAGGCTAATATGTCAACTCTCGATGTAATAATAGATTGCCTTTAAGAAATAAATGCAACGTTTGTAAAATGTATCATATAGAGGTCAAGTACCTCGCGATGTTATCAACTATTGTAATTCATTTTTAATCTATATGGACGATGTCCGGATGATTAGTTTCGGATCCTTTCAGTTGGTATCAGAGCGTTGGTCTTAGCGAACCAGGCCTTGCATTAGTGTGTCTAACTAGTAGTTGTTAGGATACATTAAGTGAGTCTGGACTTTGACCGTGTCTGCCTGTCAAAAGTTTTGCTTATCAATCCTAGTCGGAAATCATCTGCTTATCATCCTTAGGGAACTGCCTGCTTATCATTCTTAAGTCTAGACACGTCTTACTGCATTTAGTGCATCGATAGTGTATAGACAAAATTCATATCTTAGCGTATCTGTTACTATAGACATTGCCTGACGTATTTCAAAGATTCTCCGTAATTCATGGGATTTTGATATTATATATACATATGTAAATTATGTATTGAAGAGTACCAAACCCAACTCCTATAATCTATTCCAAACCAAAAATTCACTTCTCCGACTATACAAGATGGATTCTTCATCCAGTTCGAATTCCTCCGACTTCGATAGCTACGCCGATATGGATTTCCATTCGAGCTCCGAGAACAGCGTCACCGGAATGGATCAACCAATTTCCCATCATCTATTTTGGATGAATTGGGGATGGGTTCGTAATATACTAAATCTCTGGAGGCAAGAAGAAGGTGATCCATTCCATCCACCAAATTGTCCTCTTAACGATGAACCTGAAGCACTTACCGGTGAACCTATTCGAAACACCATTTTCTCGCTCATTTCTAGAGTATCTCGTCATGATTACATACTATCCCATATTTCGAATCTTGTTCATTCGCTCGTTCCAACCGTCAATCATCCCGGTATAATAGAAGAAGTCAACGAGCTTCGCGCTCGGGTAGTGGCTTTAGAAAATACGGTGCGAAGGTTACAAACACCAGCAGCAGCACCAGCAGCATAATCTATACCACCATCATCAACGCCGACAGTACTCTTGTCACCCCCAAAATCTCAACATCACAATCTGTATCTCGAATATCAACATCACACGACTCAATATCTGTACTTCGAGTATGATCTTCGTTCTATATATCGTTCTACATCGATTATCTTCGCTTTACGTATCGTATGACGATTATGTAATTTCTAAAGTCTTAGAGATTATGTAATCTAGAATTAACGATAAATCAAATGAGTTTATTATCTTATTGACTCATTAAATCTATGATTATCTCTGAAGAAAATATATATGCAAGTATATTTTCATAAAGATAGTAATTAAAAATTCCTTCGTACAAACTAATAATGATGAAAATATTTTAACGGGTGGGTAGTACCCGAGGAATATTTAGAATTCACATTAATAAGTTATATTGTACATTCTTGAATCTGATTCAACGGTCATTTGTTATTTTACTTACAACCATCGATATACGTATCCGTTCACCCCAGAATAACCATTTCCATTTAAATTTCATATTTGAATTTTTTTTTACCTATCCAAATCCAACAAGTGGCATAAAGAAGAAACATTGGACAATTAAAATGAAATAAAATGTTGATTATAACATATGAAACTAAACAATTCTTCAATTTTGCCACTTGATTTCATCCTAAACCTCATTTGTACTTCGACAATTATAATCCTCATTCAAATCTTTTCATGATTCTTGAAAACACCTCGATCGAGAAGTTGAACCAGCCGCACCTCGTTTACGGAAGAAAGATTTATGCATACAGTGATGCACCTGAAAAATTTTCGAAACCGAAGTTATAGTTAAAACGTATCCGCGTCGAATTCCTTATCATTCATTATCAAAAACAATCATACGATTCCTTTTCAAGAAGCTAATTTTGTCACAGCTCCACTTCGACTTCTCAGTGAGACTACTCCTATTATAATCTCGATATTTATACTTTGTCCTTTCGACGTTGTTACCGGAGAACCTTTTTCACAACATCATCAGCAGACGTACCAGCAACTCGTTATCTCTTTGGCGAAACCCGCAATCAGTATTTTGAAAATCTCGTAGAAATTCTCCCAGTTATACCGAGAACGACTATCCCTAAGAATTACATTTTTCGAATGTGAAGTTCTGAAAAACATCCTGGACTATGAAGTAGTTCTTGAAATGCTGAAGAAGCAGAAAAAAAAAAAAAAAAAAAAAAAAAAAAAAAAAACTGTAAACGACTTTAACAGTCAAAAGTTTAATGATGAAGTACATTGTATTGGTAAAGCTTAGAAAAAGAGGAGAGTTGGAACTGGAAAACGGATTGAGCAAAGTATGAAGGAGGATGTAGATAAATCACAAGAACTGAATCTGCTTTCAAAGGATTCAAACGATTCAGTGCTTGCTGAAACCATTAGTAAAAAAAAAAAAACCTACCCCTTATCCTAAACCTTTCCCGATGATATTCATCATCATCATCTTATCTTAGATATTATAAGATATCTTCATATCTTTTGTTATACATATCCTCCATATTTCTGGAGATATTCTCACAACTGTTCTTATCCAAAATCATGTATTTCTCCGTAATATCTGCGTTACAATATAAAAGAAACTGTGTTAGTTTCTAAGTTCTAAAACCTTCAAGTTTAAAATAGGAATGTTTTGAAGTAGTGTTGGGAACTGATACATGAATTAGTATAATATAATGAAACTTGATCAACTTCATTATATTACAGTAAGTCATGTTAAGTTTCTAATGGAATGTGATGATTCACAGTACCGTCATCATGTGCCATGTTACACGGCTCTTACATTCTATCAAGTCTCCAAACATATTAGAACGTATCACCTTGATAGTTCTATTTTTCCGGAATATTCGAGTAATTTAACGAATCAAGATCGTGCCATTACAATTTTATTCTAAAACCAATAGCTAGGTTCATTCCAAATTTTATACCTACGAATTCCGAACTATTGATCGCTTGACTCAAGGACGGGAAGAAGAAACGAAGGGACAAAGTCCCAAAATAGAAATTGGGGTATAGATCACAGCAAATAGGAGAGAATATTAACTATGGATGACAATGATTATGGAAAACAGAAGCAGGAGCATCGAAGTATAAGGAAAGATATCAAACCCAACAACCACCCAGAAACTACAAACCATGTATATCAATACGTATGGCGACGTAAAGACACGGGAGAATTAGAAACATTATAATTCCAAGAAAATCATAAAAGTGAATAGATTCTTCTGGCGGTAGATGGAAGAGAAGAATGAAAGATATAAAAGTTAGAAGTATAACAAAAATCAGAACGGGATGAAGCATTTCAAAGGATACCTTAAAGTAGGAATTAAGGAGAAAGAGTAGAAGATGCGAGTTGTGAAAAATAAGGAAACGAAGGGGTGGATTTATAGTGAAATATCCGACAGAGAAATCGAAACAGATTACCGCATTAAATCAAAGAAGATTCTGATCGCCGAATAACCAAATCTTATTACGTAAGATTTTTCCTAAATCCCTTAAATCCCGAAAATCAATTCTAAACCACGTCATCGATTAAAAACGATTCCATATTTACTCATTTCATTTTTTTTTTGTGATAGCTTCGCTCGTGCGTCTCACATAACCAAATCGTTTTATCTAAATCTTTCAATAATGATAAAATTTCATTATTACCTCATATTCGTCATGAAAACATTCCTATGGTTATTTATGACAACCTCTACCAAATTTCGAGGACGAAATTTCTTTAACGGATGGGTACTGTAACGACCCGGAAATTTCCGACCAAATTTAAACTCTAATCTCTATATGGTTCCGACACGATAAGCAAAAACCCTAAAGTTGACCCGCATTTTTTTTCGATCGTTCTATACTTATAAGATTAATATTTACATAAATTAAAACTTACCAACATGATAAGTAATCCAAATTGTCGAGATTTATATTTCCGAAAAGAGTTTTACACAACGTTTGACCGTCTAGTTTGACCGACGATATCACGAACTATACAATATATGATAATTATACGTTTGCGTATATATATGTATATATACATATTTAACATGATTAATGAATGTTTTAATATCTTATTTTGTATCAAAAACTATAAGTTATAAGTATATTTTGAAACTACTAACTTAAGTTTTCAAAACGATAACTATACGTAACGTTATTTGACATAAATACTTAAGACTTATAATGTTTATACATATATCGTATAAGTAATGTATTTACTCACTTTTAAGACTTAAATACATAAAATCATATAAGTGTATTCACAAAAGATAGCTATATTTGAATCCTCATTCCATTTTTCACAAAATTTCTATACGTATATCTAGAGTATTTGTACTCGTATCATACCTAGCTTCTATACGTATTTACTATTGGTATATACACATCAAATCACCACCTAACCAGCCCTTGTTACTACCCTAGGTATAAGGTAATTGCTTTTGTATTATTGTTTGACAAATACATAAGATTACAAACTAAAATTTTGTCATGTTATCCTTAAAGATCACATTTTTAGGAGTATATATGTATCATCATTTTGATTCATTTACTACTTCAATCTCCTAGCTAAAACACACACACTTATAACCCTTAAACACCTTCAACAATTCAGTAAAGTTCTAAGAAGATCTAGCTTCAAAAACCTTACATAAACACCATCAGAAAACCATACAAAAACACTTCAAGAAAACCTTCCAAGAACACCAACTTACTTCCAATCTTTCATCCACTTCTATCACCCTTTTGATTCTAGCTTCTTACTTCTCTTTTACAGCAAACTTATCCAAGGAACTTGAGGTAGAATCTATGTTCATAACCTTGTTCGATTCATATATATATAGCTATCTTATTTTGTGGTACAAAAGTTTAACAACAAGAACATAGTTTGAATGTTTTCAAACTTGTTTGCAAACTAAATAGATCCTTCTAACTTAACTTTTAAAATACTTCAAGACCTGTAATATAACTTAAATATATGCTAATTTAATAAGGTAAAACTTGGTTTTTCAAAGTATAAGTATTTTTAGAAAAATGGTCATTAAATGATTTTTTTTTGTAACAAAATGTTTAACTTCATATGTTTCACTAATGTTTCACTTATGCCGTATGATTTTGAATACAAACCAAGGTATTTACAGTTCATAGTCTTAAAGAAGAACTCGATCCAAGAAGATGGCAATTTGAATCAACGAAAACGGACTTGTAACGAAGAAACTATGACCGAAACAAAATTGGTTATCCTAGATCATTTCAACTACGGGATCAATTGGAAAAAAAGATATAAATCACATATTTCTAAGATAACATGATATTTTATATATATGTACTCATAATTCAATTTCATATGGTTCAGGATCACCCGTAAACAACACGAGAAGATTAATCATAAGATCCCATGATTGTACGCAACACGTCATTTGACAACACCGGTACTTTATGTACGCAACACGTCATTTGACAACACCGGTACCATGGGTCAAGATTAATCTCGACCAACACATATACGATGGGGTTTTATGGGAGTTTTATTTATTTCGTTGGGGGTTTATTTATTGCGGGTATATTAAACATCTAAAAATGAACCATTAAAATTGAATTACTAACATCGAAACGCTAACTACGGACTAAGGAATTATTCAAAGTATTAAAAGTATTATAAATATATATACGAGATGTTTGTTTAAAATGAAAATATATTGATATATTATATATGGATAGGTTCGTGATATCAACCGGAAGACCAAGTCAAAAATATATATATCTTCGAGACAACAGTGAGTATATAGTCCCACTTTTAAACTCTAAATATTTCGGGATGAGAATACATGTATTTTATGTTTTACGTTATGGACACAAGTAACTGAAAAATATATTCTACGTTGAGTTGTACCACTGGCATACTTCCCTGTAGCTTGGTAACTGTTATTTACAGCGGTATTGTAAACGCGAATCCTGTTGATAGATCTATCGGGCCTGACAACCCCAACCGGACTGGACGACCAGTATTCAACGGTTGCACAGTACTTCGTTTTGCGACTACACCTTGGTACGGTGTAGTAAGATTTCATATTAAAGGGAATATGCGACGTGATTAAATGTTAAGTATGGTTACCAAGTGCTCAACCACTTAGAATATTTTTATTGAAATGATTATATACGAAATCTTGTGGTCCATTGTTATAACGCTGCTAGCATCAAACCTATATATCTCACCAACTTTATGTTAACGTTTTAAAGCATGTTACTCTCAGGTACGAATTAAGTCTTCCGCTGTGCATTAGCTCATGTTAAGGATACTACTTGGGACCATTTAAGCTATGATACAAGGACATTGCATTCGAGTCATTGAAGTTCATTAAAGACTATTGTTATGAAAATGGCAGATTAGATCATTTGGTTGTTATAAAATGTTAGGCTAATATGTCAACTCTCGATGTAATAATAGATTGCCTTTAAGAAATAAATGCAACGTTTGTAAAATGTATCATATAGAGGTCAAGTACCTCGCGATGTTATCAACTATTGTAATTCATTTTTAATCTATATGGACGATGTCCGGATGATTAGTTTCGGATCCTTTCACCCGATGAAAGAAGAGAAGAGATGGATCTACACGATGAATCAATTCCATCATTAAAAGGAAGTAAAGTCTTCCGAAAAGGACACGCGCTTCTTGATTTAGGTCATGAAGTTGTCGTTCAGACCAGCTGTAGGTTGACGAAAAATCTAGAAAAGTCATCACTAAAATCAGCAGGAAATCCACGGACCTCAGCATTAAACAGGGTCGTCAAGTGGTCAGATTTATCCTAACCATGAGAAGGATTTATCTCGTACAATGGGGGGGCACCATGCAAATTAGCTGGATAAGACTAATGAATCAGATCCCCAGAAAGGATAATCTCCTTAAAGATTAAAAATCAGCTTTTAAGACTGATATTACTCAATCCTAGAGATTGACCTTAAAGATTGAGAATTCAAACTCATGGAATTCAATGATATCTAAACTCGAGCTGAATCGAGAAAATATTTTGATCAAAATTATAAACCGATTTGTTTTCTGAAAACCCTATTTTCAATGCGTTCATTACCATTGAACGTAAAATCCTAGGAATTCACCTGGAATTCATTAGGTCACCTGAACTAAATCGGGTGTCAACCGTAAGAACGGTGATTGCATAACATGGTCAAAGACAGGACTTTGTGCCAAACCGAAAAATTATAAGGGTGAGCTTTACTATTGCTCCTACAAAGGATAGTAATTGCGTCCGACACGTTATAGACCATAATCAAAAGCATGTCACGGGACATTGCCTTAAACAGTTGCTTGTTCAACGCTTTCCTTTACAACCGGACGGTAGTTTACCGAAAGGTAATATACGGAACAAGTAAACTGGACGTGTTGCTTTCCAAATACAAGGTTAGCAAGTGGGTGACACAAAACCGCAAGTTTTGAGCTAAAATTTTCAAATCTGAAACCCACCAAACCCACAAAAATATTTTGCAAACACCGGTAAAGGGTTATTCCGGAAAACTTATCTAGGGTAAAAACTAGATTTAATTTTCAAAAGATCAAATGTTTTCATAAAGATCCAATTTCCTTAATGGATCTAAATTTTTATAGTCATGTGGGACTGTAAACCATATCGTTACTACCATTGTTTATACCGCCATATAGAAATCACTGATGTACAAAGTGTGAAGAATAAAGAAGTGATTCTAGTATTTCAAGACAATATTGCTTGAGGACAAGCAACGCTCAAGTGTGGGAATATTTGATAATGCTAAAAACGAACATATATTTCATAGCATTATTCCTCAAGAAAGACAAGCTTTTAGTTGCAATTGTTCTATTTACAAGTGATATTCGTTTAAATAATAAAAGGTGAAGACAAAAGACAGATTCGACGATTTGAAGACGCAAACGACCAAAAAGCTCAAAAGTACAAAAGACAATCAAAAAGGTTCCAATTATTGATAAGAAACGTCTCGAAATCACAAGAGTACAAGATTCAAAACGCAAAGTACAAGATATTAAATTGTACGCAAGGACGTTCGAAAATCCGGAACCGGGACCAGAGTAAATTCTTAACGCTAGACGCAACGGACTAAAAATTACAAGTTAACTATATATATAAATATAATATAATATATAATTAATTATATTAATTATATATATATTATATATATATATTTAAAACCGTCGGCAGCAGGAAACTCCAAGGGTGTAAACTGTAAATACCTCTCCGCGACTCGCGGAGTTTTAAGGGTATTTGGCCGCGAGTCGCGGAGCCCCAAAAATCAAGTCTGGCTATAAATCAACCCGAATTCTGATCAAAATCATCATCATTTTTTCTTCTCATTCATACGAAGTAATATATATTTATATTTATAATTTATATTTTAATTTTAATTATAATTCTAATAATAAGGGTATGTTAGCGAATGTTGTAAGGGTGTAAGTCGAAATTCTGTCCGTGTAACGCTACGCTATTTTTAATCATTGTAAGTTATGTTCAACCTTTTTATATTAATGTCTCGTAGCTAAGTTATTATTATGCTTATTTAAAACGAAGTAATCATGATGTTGGGCTAATTACTAAAATTGGGTAATTGGGCTTTGTACCATAATTGGGGTTTGGACAAAAGAACGACACTTGTGGAAACTAGACTATGGGCTATTAATGGGCTTTATATTTGTTTAACTAAATGAAAGTTTGTTAATGTTAATATAAAGATTTACAATTGGGCGTCCCTATAAATTACCATATACACTCGATCGGACACGATGGGCTGGGTATTTATATGTACGAATAATCGTTCATTTAACCGGACACGGGAATGGATTAATAGCCACTAGAATAATTAAAACAGGGGTGAAATTACATTCAAGGGTAATTGGTGTAATTGTTAACAAAGTAGTAAAACCTTGGTTTACACGCAGTCGATAACCTGGTGTATTCATTAAACAAAGTATTAAAACCTTGTTACAATTCGAATCCCCAATTAGTTGGAATATTTATCTTCGGGTATAATAATAATTTGACAAGGACACTTGCAATTTATATTTATGACTGATGGACTGTTATGGACAAAAACCAGACGGACATATTGAATAATCCAGGACAAAGGACAATTAACCCATGGGCATAAAACTAAAATCAACACGTCAAACATCATGATTACGGAAGTTTAAATAAGCATAATTCTTTTATTTCATATTTAATTTCCTTTATTTTATATTTAATTGCACTTCTAATTATTGCACTTTTATTTATTGTTATTTTATTTAATCGCACTTTTAATTATCGTACTTTTTAATTATCGCAATTTAATTTTATCGCATTTTTATTATTCGTAATTTCATTATCGTTATTTACTTTAAGCTTTAATTTAAGTCTTGTATTTATTTTATATTTTA